>NW_022436980.1:3056225-3272689 GCF_009761245.1 Sapajus apella
TGTGTGTGTGTGTGTGTGTGTGTGTGTGTGTGTGTGTGTGTGTGTGTATGAGAGAGAGAGAGAGAGAGAGAAGAGGGAGAGAGACACAGAAAGAGAGAGAGAGATTCTATGTGTGTATGTAGTGGGAAAAGTTAAATAATTTCCCCCATTCTTTTTCTTTTCAATCTTTTTAAGATTCCATTTGTAAATAACAAAAAGGAAAGTTGTTGTACCAAAGACCCCAAGAAAAGGTTAAAAACATTGTTTCTAACTGAAAAAGAAGGTCCTGATAATTGGAGCAGGAGGGTCAAGGTGACCGATGTTTCCTCAGACATGCCAAGATTTATCCTGGTGACAGAATGCTCTGAACCACAGAACAGAGAATCTGTAAGAGACAGGGACTGAGAAAAACAAGTATGTTTAATGTAACATTTAAGGTGATAAAAATAATAGGTCTCTTCCTCTAGAGCCTGTTTGAAAAAGATGAAAGAGGAAGGCAATCTAATCCTTCCTCTTCTTCCCATGTCAGTTGGCTCCTTTCCTTTCCCTTTCAGCTTATACTTAAGATGCCAAGTGAACATAAGCCAGTTTAGTACCAGAGTAAATCTATAGCAGTGTTTTTTTCAGAGTAAGACCTCCGTGCTGTCATTATCAAAGTTATCTACAGAGCTTGTTAAAAATGTTGACTTTTGTTTACAGTGCCAGGTCTCTTAAATAATCTTAGGTGATATTTGATAGCAGCACATGAGATTCAGCCTCATGATACCCTGGGATTCAGCCTCATGATTCCCTGGAATTCTTTCTAGCTACTATGGGTCTATGTGGAAGTCAGATTCCTAACATTATTTTTAAATAAACCAGCTGAGCTATATTTACCTATTATAATGGGGATTAACTGACCTTTGGTCAAAGGATGAGGAAAGACAAGAAAATATTTAATTCATTCCATTGCATTCAGAAATAGTGTCTGCTATGAAAGGCAAGGCAGAGAGTACATCAAGACTCTTGGCACTTCTGGAAGATAAAATAGGCTACAGGACTGTAGACACACTGAGCCTGGATTGAGTCTTGGGCATCCAAGTGTCTGTAAGTGGCAGTATTTCCCCAATTCTCAGTCTGTTGGCCATACAGCATGCTTGAGCTTCCTCATTTTCTGGATTCTGTGACTGCATCCCTGGAGTGAAGTGCAGGGGCTTCAAGTGGCTGAAACTGAGAACCTATTCCTCAACTAGTTCTTAGAGTATGACTCTCAGCTCCTGTAAGAACTATGTATTACCCTGCTATCATTCCATTATTATTAAATGTTATCATAGAAGTGCTTGAAAAAATATAGGGAGTGACAGTAACATATATCGGGTGATAGTAACATATATAGTGTTAGACACTATTCTAAACATCTTCATCTAGTCCTTGCAGAAACACCATAGAGCTAATATTTTACCCCTTATACAGATGTACAAACTGAGACCAGAGAGGTTAGGTAACTTGTAGAAAATTTCTTGTTATTGGCAGTGCAGATACCAAAATCCAGATAGACGAATTTCCCATCCAGCCCTTTGAATCAACATAACATATTGTCTCTTCTATAAGTTATAGTAAGTATAGGTAAAAAATATATAACCTTGGGATGAAGAAGGTTCTCTATAGGTGACATCACAGAAAAAGCAATATAAGAATACATAGTTAGTATGGAAATAAAGAAAAACCAAATGGGAAAAGCAAAGGCTATTTATTCTGAGGTTGCTATAGCAAAAGAGTCAGCTACCATTACGTGCGTTTGGGCAGAGATTCAGGCAAGCAGAGAAGGGCAAAATTTCATAGTGGAGAAAGGGGAAGACTTCAGGTTTACCTTGAGTAGAGGATTTTGTCATGTGGAAGCTGTATGGGGGATCACTAGAAATGGGGCATCCTCCTTGGTTACAGGAACATGTTTGATTTTCTGTGGCTGGTTCCTAATTGGGAATGGGGCCAAAATTAAGGAAGTTGTCAGTTATTAATCAAGGCCTGTCATTTGGGGCTGATTGCTACAGAAGATATTGGTTAGCTTGCTTAGTTGTCCTTTGGGATAGCATTTTCTCTTCTTACAAGTACGATGTAGCAGGCTGGCGTCCTGGGTTGTTTATTGTAGGTAAGGGGTTGGATGCCTAGGCAGATTGCTATGGGTTGTGGGTCAAAGGTCCATTTTTGCCTATGGGCTGGCCACTGTCAATTTGTATATTCAGTTTCTCAATAGATTTAAAAACAAAACACAAAACGTCCTTGTCTTCAGAAAAAAACAAACAAAATTGAGATAAACCTTAAAATAGGGAATATAATTACAAAATACAGGACAAAAATGTATGAACATATGTTAATGTATTTACCATACAAATAATTGTAACAAATTATAAAGAAATTGTTAAAAATCTCAATGGAAAATATAATCAGGGCAATAACAGGTAATTCATACAAGAAGAAAATATATTTTAAAATGCAAATAAAGTGAGTTTTAATTTCTAGGTTATTACATTGACAAATATTAAAATGACTGACAAAAGTGAGTGGCAGCAGGGGTTGGAAGAAACAGACATTCTGACACATTGCTCCTGGTAGTCTAAATTGGTCCAGCTTTCCTAAAAGGCAGTTTGGCAACAGTATCAAATGCCTTAAACATGTGTCATCTCTTTGGGCCAGCAATGCTCTTCTAGGAATTTATTCTAAGAAATGATAAAGGAAATGCCCAAAAATGAAGGAAGAAGAATGAGTCAAAAATAACCTATGAGTCAAGCAACAATGAGTTTGTTAAGTAAATTATGTAGTCCCTAAAATGGTGATGTAGAATGTATTAAGTGATGTGGAAAGCAATATATTAGGGTTTAAACTAGCATAATCTATTTGAGAAAACAATCTTGAAGAATAAACACCTAAAAGCTAACAAATTCTATCTTTAAATGGATCATAGGGTTTTGAAAATGCTTTATTTATTTTTACTTTATCAGTAATTTCTAATTTTCATAATGAATACTGTTCAAAATGAGTATTCGCGCTTTAGTACACAAAACTACATAAAGAAACATATAAAGTTCTCAATCTCTCCACCTAGAAAATATCTGTCACATTTAAATAAGTAATCCATGCACATTATTAGATTATTCATATATTATTCAAATGTTTATAATGAAAATCAGAGTTTTCTTCCTCTGCTTCTCTGTCCCTCCCACCAAAATAATTATTGCTAACAGAATTTTATTTATTGTTTTGCCAATATTTTAAGGGAAAAAAAAAGTTCATCCATCAAAGGAAAAGAAGAAAATTAACAGTAATTCCAGCCAGGCGTTTGTTGGCTCAAGAAACAAATACTACCTTCTGTTTCTCCTTAGCTCTGGTCTGAAATCCCAGATTTCCATATAATTGGCTTCAAACTAAGATCATCTAAGTCATGCTTTATAGTCTATATTAGAATATAGCTTTTTGTAAGTCCATGACTTCAAATATTCATCTTTATCTTCCACTCATATTAAAGATACATGCAAAAAGGCACAGTACATTTGATAGACTGAACATACATTTATTGTGCTGCAGTCCCAATGGACAGTTGCATCATTCCGGATTATCCATGATGCTAAAAATTATTTCTATACTTCCATTGGACAGAAGAATTGAAATAGAAAACCGAACCAATTTAAATAAATTTAGAGCTACATTTTCTATGCTAAAAACAAGTTTTGATTTTTTTTTAGTGTTGTTTCCTCAAGAGAAGTGATCATCTCATGTCAAAACTACAGACTTTCTCATAAAGAAAATTCATAGTGGGCTCTTATTTTCATGATGAAAACATTCAGATTTGAATTACTTCATCAAAAGAAGGAGATGACTCATGATTAGCCAAACAAAAGCACCCGGAGCAGTATAGGGTGAATTTTCAAAAAGATATTACTTCTTTTTATAAATGAGAGCTCTTGTGTTCACATTTAATGTTTCATAGGTAAATTCACTGCCTACACAAGCTGGTAGGTGTTACCAGCATCTAAATAAGCAAGAGCACCATATTGCATAGAGGTTGTGAAGTTATTTCACTATGTGATTAAATCCTCTACCAAAAAACTTAGTATAATTTTTTTCTCCACAGAATTTTTGAACTGAATTAAAAACATTTTTTACTTATCAAAGACTTTGTTCAATAAAGTTTTCAAGTATTTTTCATCTTAAAAGAGGATTGTAAAATATCAGAGCTAAACAAAGATCCAAGAGCTGCAAGGTTATAAGAGGAATGTTACATAGTCCTGCTGCACAGTTGCATAACACATCAGGCATGGATCCAGACTGGGAAGTCTGGCCTCCTGGGCTGTATTATAAGGACTACCAGGACTGCTTTGTTCTCAAAGATACCACATCTTATGATTGCTGTTAGTTCTGCTAATCTTCCTAAGCGGATCTGGAGTGCTCATTTATGACAAACAGTCTTCTGAAGCCTAAAACCTTATGAATGTTCCGATTATATTCCATTTAGTATCAATAACCCTTCCCTCTCTGGATTACCAAGTGACATGGTCTGGCCCAACTTTATGCATTGATTTTGGCAACGCTGCTTAAGGCCTTTGAATTTTCTCTCTTCCATCTATTCTTATATCCATGTGGTAGCTAACCACCAAAAGCTGGAAGACTACTTCTAAACTTCCTACTGATAAAATGTTTCACCACAGATTGGATTAGTTATAATAACTCATTCTGCAGTCCTTGAGAATATGCTTTTCAAAACCAACATGACTCTTTTTGCCATTATGGTACCTGAGTTGCATGGTGTATATGCCGAACAACCCAGTTTACAATATCTGCACAGTAATATGAGTGTCAACCTTGAAATTGAGCAATATGTTGTTCTTGCTTACATAGGCGATGGTTACACTTAACCAAGATGTGGATGTTTAGCAAAGGTATCCTAGAAGTAATATATTAATTTATTCATTCTATTATTTATTCATTCAAATATATGTTGTTTAACTTCCATATTCCAGGCATTTACTAGGTTTGTGTATCCAATGAGGAGCAAAATGAATGTAGTGCCCACCCATATAGAAATTACGGCCAGTCGCCCATTTGAGAATACAGATATTGAACAAACAGATATAGAGGTACAAATTTTAATTGCTATGAAGAAAAATAATAGAATGTCATGAATAACTGCAACACTAGAATTGTATACTCAGTAAAATATTTTTCAATTAAAAAATATAATATAGTTCCAGTTACTCAGGAGGCTGAGGCAGGAGAATTGCTTGAACCTGGGAGGCAGAGGTTGCAGTGAGCCAAAATCTTGCCATTGCACTTCAGCCTGGGCAGTGAAAGCAAAACTCTATCTCAAAAAAAGAAAGTAATATAAAGACATTTTTACAATACAAATACTATAAGAAATAATAATCAGAAGACTGTCCATTATTGAAAACCTAGAAAATAATTTTCAGGTCAAAAGAAAGTGGTCTCTGACTAAATGTTTGAGTTTTAAGCAGACATGAGGATTGAATAAAGTGGCAAATTGGTAAACAAACATAAATGAATGCTGTGTCTGTAAAACAAAAATATAAGATCTGTTGGGGTAAACACATAAACAAAAAGTATGGATTTAAAGTATTAGATAACCCCAAAAATGTCAGATATCCAAGATCAATAAATTGAAATGGGTGCATTAATGTTGTTGAAATTTTAAGATACTAGTAGTTTCAAAAATGAGGATACATAACTGATTAATTACAAACTTCATTAAGTCAATTATGTGTGCTATAATTGCTAATGTTACCACAAAAATAACAGAAACAGGTCTAAATGTTATACTAATAATGGGAGTAAACATCATGAAAGATATTTAATCATTCAAAATAAATAGGAAAAGAGATAAAAATGGAGACCACTGAGGTGGTATGATACAAGAGAGTCAAAATAAGTTGAAATGTATCAGTAATTCCATTGAATAATAATACACTAAGTGCTCTAATTTAGAAAAAAAAAGATAATCAAGCCAAGGAAAATGAGTCTATATTGTCTCTAAGAAATATACCTAAAATGCATGGGTATAGAAAATTTTGAAAGTTAATGGATGGAAGAACCCATGCCATTAAATCCTAATGAAGAGGAAGCTGGTAAACTGCTTAATCAGAAACAAAAGAGATTTTAAGTCAAATATTAGCAGAATCAAAAGGAAGCATTTCAAAATGATGAAAGAGTTAATGAGCAGAACAATGTAACAATCTTTAAGTTGCATGCATATATTAGCAAAGTCTCAAATTATTCAAAACAAAAATTAACAGAAATACAATGAGAAATTGATAAATCTCCAGAGTTAGAAAGTTGTGCAGTCCTCTCTCAGAAATTGATAGTCAAGCCTTCAAAAATGGCAGGATATAAAATATTTGAGAAACATAATTAATTAAGTTGACTCATCGACTACAGAATGCACATTAATTTCAATCATGCACAGATCATTTATAAATATTTAACACATACTAGGTCATAAAATATGTCTAAGCACAAACTGTTCCAGAAAATTGAGAATGTTTCCCAACACATTTTATGAGACCAGCATTACTCTGTTAGTAAAACCAAAGATATTACAAGAAAAAAAAAATAAAACTACAGAACAATATTTATAATTAACATACATGGAAATATTTTCAACTAAAGTTTAGAAAACCATATTGAACTATATATACAAATAAATTTACACTATGATGAATTTTAATTTATCCCAAAAAAATACAAATTTAGTTTGGCATTTAAATATCAACCCATATAATTCATCTTATTAACAGACTAAAAATATACACACATAACCAAAAAATATTGTGACCATCTCAATAGATGCAGGGAAAGCATGTGACAAAACTAACATTCATTACTGGTGAATATTATAGAAAACAAGAAATAAAGGAGACATATTTAATCTGTTAAATGCCATCTACGAAAATCTTTCAGTTAGCATCATTATTAAAGGTAAAAAAAGTGAATGTATTCTTCTAAGATTAGAAACAAAGTAAGGATATTTATTCTCAACACTACTAATTAATATTATATTAGAGGTTCCAGTTAGTACAATAAGGTAAAAAAAAAGTTTTAATGGCACATTATTGGAAAGGAAGAAGTAAAATTGTCTTTATTTAAAGAAAACACAATTGGTTATGTAAAATGTCTTAATCATAGCAGAGGCATAAATATTTCCAACAAATTATTCTTGGGTAATTTAAATATCCATATGAAAAATATCTAAAAAAATGAGCTAACAAATCTAATATATGAGTTTAGCTAGGTTGTAGGATATATGATCAATATTCAAAATCAATTGGATTTTTATGTCCTAGTAACCAGTAATCAAACATTGAAATGTTAAAAATATAATTTATAATAGCTTCAAAAATATTAAATATTTAGGCACAAATCTGGAAAAAAAAGATGCACAATGCTGGTACAATAAAAAATAGAAAATGCAGAGTAATTTTAAGAAGTCTTAAAACAATGGAAACACTATGTTAATAGATTGGATGGCTTGATATTGTTAATGTCTCAATTCTCTCTAAATTCATCTACAGATTTAATATTCCATCAATTCATATTATAGAAGTTATTCTGTGTAGGCTTTTTACAAGCTGATTTAAAAATTCATATTGAATATAAAGAACCTAGACTATCTAAAACAACACTGAAGATAATAAAGTTGCTATATACCTGCTATCAAGGTATAGGTTACCTGCTATCAAAATTTACTATAAAGCTACGGTAATCAAGATACTGTCGTATTAGCATGATAATTGACTGACAAATAGATCAATGGAACTAGATCAAGTCCAGAAATAGACCTGCAAATATATAGTTAATTGAATTCAGCAAGACTGAAGAAGCAACTCATAGGAGAGGCATAAATTTTTCCAACAAATTATTCTTGAGCAATTTAAATATCCATATGCAAAATATCTTAATTTGCATTCATTTAATTAAGTTCATCCTCACATATGATACCAAAAGTAACTCAAGAATAGATATCAGATCTAAGTATAAAACCTAAAACTATATACATTCTAAAAGAATACATAGGAGTCAATCTTTTTGGTTTTTGGTTAAGCAAAGATTCCTTAGACACAACACCAAAATTTATAAAATATAAAAGAAATAAAAAATTAATTTTTATAAAATTTACATATTTCTACTCTTTGGTATACACTCTAAACAGAATGAATACAAAAACATTACAGATTGGGAGAAAAAAATTGCAAATCTCAAGTCTAATAATGAAAACGTATGTAGAAAATATAAAGAATTCTCAAAATTCTATAACAAAAATTTAACAACTTCATGAAAAAAGTGAGCAAATGATTAGAAGAGACACTTTACAAAGTGAAATTCAGATTGCAAATAAGCACATGAAAAGATGCCGAAACTCTTTAGTCAATAGAGAAAGGCAAATTAATACACCAATGGCATATTCTCATATACCTATTAGCGAAAGTTAAAAATACTGACATACCAAACACTGGCAAGTGTGTGGAACACATGAACTCTTGTATATTTCTGGTGGGAATGAAACAACAGTACAAATATATTGCAAAATAATTTGAAAAAAAATTTTTAATTAAACGTACAGCTACATATGACCCCAATTTCTACTTTTAGTTATTTATCCTAGAGAAATTAAAAAATCATACAAATACTTATATACCAATGTTCAGAGATGCTTTATTTGTAATAGTCAAAAACTACACACAACCCAAATATTCATCAATAGGTGAATAATCTTAAAAATTGTGTTATATCAATATGATGCAATTGTACTCAATAAGAAAAATAATAAACTTTTGATATGAACAACATAGATGAGTGAGTCTCAAAAGAATAATACTGCGCTAGAAGTAGCTAGACCATAAAACAGTACATAGTATATAATTCTGATTATATAAACTTCTAGATACTGCAAACTAAAGCATAGTGATAGAAAGTAGTTCAATGGTTGGAGGAAGATTGTGAGAGAGACTTGAGGATAGGTCAAAGCAAGGTTTTGCTAAGAGACAGAAAATGTTTGAGGGTATGTGTATGTTCATCATCTTGATGGTGATGATGCTTCACTAATATGTATGTGTGTGCATGTGTGTGTAAAACATAGATCAAAATTATATACTTAAAAAAAATTTATGTGTATGTATTTGTACTTCAATACATTTTTAAAAACTACCAAGGACTGGACTATAAATTAATATTAAAGTCCAGCACAAATCATGAACTGTAAATGCAAAATTTATTTTTAAACACCTGGCAAATGCAGAAATTTAGACTATTGTACCATATAAAAATGATAATGCATCACAGCAAAGCTCAGTTTATCGCAGGAATGCAAGCTGATTTAGCATTAAAAATATAATCATTTTAAGTCATCAAAATAAACTGAAAAAATATATTTTCAATATATTCAGAAAAAACATTTGATTAAATTTAATACCCATTCTTTAGTTTTTAAAAAATGGTTATCTAGAAATAGAAGGCCTCATTAATATGATAAAGGATATTTACCATAAAGCCTTCTACAAATATATTATTTTGTGATGAAATGTCAAAAACTTTTTCTTCAGTTAAAGAATAAGACATTATTAGCATTGACCTCAAGGTCTCAGCCAGTACAATAATGACAAAGAGAAAAGGTAGAAAATTTTTAAAAAAGAAAAAATTTGAAGGAAGAAATTCTTATTCATAAATGAAATGCTTATATGTAGAGAAATGTGCAAGTAAACTATTTAAATTTATGAGACAGCTTAGCAAGTTCAATAAATACAAGAATCCATATAAAATATTAATTGTATATTTATATACCATCAAAATATTTAGTCAATAAAAATTTTAAAAGCTATCGTCTACATATTTATATAAATTACTTAAAACCTGCAAAAGAATCTAATAAATTATGTCCAAGACCTCTACAAATAAAATTTATAACTTTATTGAGAAACATTAAATAAGACCTAAGGACATGGAAAGATATACCGCATCAATAGATCACACATAAAATGATTTATACATTCAATGCAATTATAGCCTTGATCCTAATAAGCTGATTTTTTAATTTATGTGGAATTGCAAAGAGTTGAAAATAGCCAAGACGTTTTTGAAGGAAAACAATGTGGGAGAACTTGCTGTATTATCTTTATGTGTTGTAGGCCAATAGTAATAAAGTCAGTATGGTATTGGCAAACATAGATCAATGATATGGAATAGAGAGCTTAGAACCAGTGTTAAACATAAATGAATATTAAATTTATTATGATGCTACTGCAGAGAAGTATAAAAACACAAACTTTTCAGTAAACCATGCTAGAATAATTTACTATCAATATTTCTTTAAAGTGAACTCCTATCCCCATATTAAGAAAAAAAATCCATTTGTGAGGATCTAAATTGATCTTTAAGATCTAACAGTTAACGGTAAAAAGCTATAAAGCTTTTAAAAAGAATACAGAGAAATATATTTAGACCTTGGGTAGAAAAGCATTTCTTAAACAAGATTCAAAACACAAAGCCATAAAGACTTAGAAAGAGGAATGAATTAAATGAATAATTACCAACAATCAAAACATAATTCATTACAGACACAACATCAGTTACAGAGTAGGATAAGATATTTAAATTTTCCATAATAAGGAACCAGTATCAAAAATATATAAGAAACTTTCAAAAACCAAAGTGAAAAGAGGCAGACAATTCAACAAAAAAATTGGCTAAGACTTAGGAAGAGGCTCAAAACAGAATATAAGTGACCAGTAAATAAGTTTAAAGTTTATGTGAATATTAATTAGTGATTATGAAGATATAAATTATAATTACAATGAGATACCAATATACATGTTCAGTGTTGTCAGATACTAAAACATACTTAGCTATATCAAGACTTAGCAAGAATATAACACACATGAACTACCAGCACAACATTATGGAAGCTGGCATGGTATTATCTAGTAATACTATACATGCAATAAAAAATACCATATATATTCTATGGAATGTTCTTTTCATTTATAAGTGTATACCTGATAATTTTTATGTTTATATGCAACACAAAATAGGATGCAAGGATGTTCAAAGCAGCCTTTTCCAAAATTTCCAGAAATTAAAAACAGTACTTTAAAAGCATAATGGGTAAGCAAATTGTAGTATCAACAAACTACAGAATATTCTACAGCAATAAAAATCAATGAACTAGTTCTATGTACAATATGGCTAAAATATATTAATATTGAGTAAAAGTAGCAAGTTACAGAAATATATGCAGTATGATTCTACTTATGTAGTGTTCAAACTGGCAACACTAATGTATTTTGCTTAGGAATGAGAAAAGAAGAACGAACACTAAATAAAAACAAAGAATTGATTATTTTTAACGTCAGAAAAGTGCTTACCACAAAGAAAATGGAATGGTAGGTGCAAATACATGTAAAAGGAAAGGTAGGTGCAAATACATATAGGGATTCTAAAAAGGTTGATAATATTTTGCTTGTTCCACATAATATTTACATGATGGTTGTTTACAACTGTTTAGTAAACTGAACATTTTATGTACGTCTATATGTATCAATTCTATCTCATAACAATAGAGTTTAAAAAACAAAAACTACATGTCTTTGGAAAACCTGGTAAGAAGTGTTTGGGCTTCTTCCCTGGCCTGCTCCAGGCTTTATGACACTCAAAAGCCTCAGTATCAGTTTCTTATGAGGAACTGAAGAAACTATCAGCAAATGGTCTAAGTCAGGGGATGGCATGTGGATCTTTGAGCCTACCCCAGCTCTACCCGGGGAGCAGAAGTGAATTCTCTGAAAATTTTTATTCCTGCTTCTTACTCAAAACACAAAACAAGATGCAAGAACGTTCAAAGCAGCCTTTACCTACTGTCTAAAAACTAAACCTAAATGGATCTTTGATTTCTTACGGTGTTACTGCAGAGAAGTGCAGAAAAAACAAACTGTTCATGTGCCATGCTGGAAGAATTGACTATTAATATATTTTTAAGTAAACTCCTGACTCTCACCATATTGAGAAAAAAAAAATCAATTCGTGAGGATCTAAATTGACCTTTAAGATCTGAAAATGTTAATGTTTAAAAAACTATACAGCGTTTACCCACACCTTCTTATACACACCTGTACCTACAGTCTAAAAACTAAGATCTCTAGACACTTGCAAGCTTTAAGAGAAAATATGTGGTGCTGCTTTAAGCTGAAGGTAAAGGCTCATGACTTGAGTGTAACCAGTCATGATGGAGCACTTCACCTACTCAGTGGAGGCTGCAAATTGCCCCTTCATGTGAACTGACAGCACCTCAAAGCACTGGATTGGTTTGGCAGTGAAGCAGGGAAAACTGTGTTGAAGTGATAATAATCTGATACACAAAAATGTTCAAAATCATTATAATAGTAGAGAAATGTTATGGTTGGCGCAAAAGCAAGTCATTACCGAAGGCAAATGACTGAACTAAAGAAATTTGATTTCCCTTGGATTTTAACTTCATGGGTGGCTGCCTATAAGAAAATTCAATATATCTGTGGGACTTTTGCCTCTCTGTCAATGCGACTGAAATCAGCCTATGAAATCCAAATAATTTCATTCCACAAAGAAATAGGAAAATATTTGAAAGCTATATTTTAAATCAGAATTCCTTTGAGACTACAATTTCTTTGTCAGATTAGTTTGCAGCATCATAACAATGTCAATTTTGTATGTGTTCAAAGGGGACAGTTTGATTCCCAGCTGAAAAAGGTCAGTTTGAGATGAAGCTTAGTCAGCAAAACGTCACTAGATAATGATAGGCAGGGGAATCAGGTTTGGTCGTTTGAAAAGTGCGTTTCTGCCATCAGCAAAAGTAATATCTAAGATATAAGGAGGAAAACTGAGAGAAATATTTCAGAGCCCATTCTCGTTTTAATTTCCATCGTATCCTGGCAGAAGCCTTGGTTTGTTGGATCCAGTGGAAAGAGTACGTCTAGAAAGGATCATAGGTCAATGAGACCACATTATCTGCTTTGGTGTGTTCTGGCTCAACGTTCAAAGAAGGTATGTTCAATCTTTCAGGTTCCCTGGGCCACATGAGAAGAAGGATTGTCCTGGACCATACATAAAATACGCTAACAGTATCAATAGATGATGAGCTAAAAGAAATAAACAAAAAAACACATAATGTTTTAAGAAAGTTTATGAATTTGCGTTGGGCCATAGTCAAAGCCGTCTTGAGCCGTATGCTGCCCACAGGCTACGGGTTGGACAAGCTTGTCTAAAGGTAGAATAGAGAAACATTAGGTAAGACACAGGCATGACCCCCTGAGTCTTCCTTCCATAGGGAAGCAGGCTGCAATTATACTTTGGAAGTGAATGAAGGACTACTTGATTAAATAGTAAACTATTGCAGACCATGGGTTATACTTTCTTTCATTTCTCTGTATTCTAAAAGCCAACCTCACACTTCCTACATCCATTCAACAATTACTGATCTGCTGATAGATAATGCAGCTTGCTTGTTGTGGGGCCACTGAGAAAGCCACAGGATAAAATATAAGTACTCTATTCTGCAGTTCTCGCATCAGTTGACTCTGTACAGATCCTAGAAGCTAACACTTTCATTTCATATCACAAAAAGGATATTTTATTTTAGGATCTATCTTATTCTAGGAGGTAATTATGATGAATGTTTTGCAAGATCACTTCAGTCCCCTAAAAATATCAAGTGAGGATCTTGGTATCTTTAACAACTGGCTAAGGCTTAAGAAAGGCAGGAAAAAAAATAAAATAAAAACAGCACGTCGGAGTAAGTCAGTTAGGGTACGTTTCATAGTCACGTATCACAATGTCCTGAGGAAGAAAGAAAATGTTCTTGTCACAGACTTTTCAGCAAGTGTCCTGAGATCCACCCTGACTGGGCTGTTTATTCACTTGCTTGTTCCTGTACCAATGATTGTAGTCAAGGAAATAGAATGGGCTAACATAAGCCAAGAAGTCTTGACCTTGAGGAAGTTCATTTTCCTCACAGTTTCTTAAATGAGGTAAGAACCAAAATGTGAAAGTTATTGGAAAGAGAAAACTATTCTGGAAAGACAAACCTAAATAAGTAAATAGAAGGAAAAAAAGAAAAGCAAAAAGGAAAATTAAAACCAGTACCAATGGTTTTCAACTCTGGCTGTAGGTTAGAATCACCTGGGAGCATTTAAAAATCCTAATGACAAGGCAACATCCCAGACCAACTAAATCAGAATCTCCTGGGGGAAAGGGTTGGGCAGACCTTTTCTTGGCTTCACAGTTGATTACAATGTGCCCTTCAATGAAATCACTGCACTGCATGGGAGGAGTTTATTACGGGAAGACAAAACTCAGATCTGTCAGCTTCTCTCCTTATGTGGGAATGTTGAGGAGAGATGAGTTGGTTTTATTCCCCAAGCTCTGACAGCATAAAGCCACCTGAGCTGACAGTTGCATTTCCCCTTACAAAGTGGTTTAAATGTAGTGGAATTGTACTTTTCTGGCTTCACAATGAACAACACAAAGGTTACAACAGCAGCTAAGTCCCACGTGAGAAGCACAGAGAAAGCCATTGTAAGTACTGCTTTTCCAGAGTGACAGAAAATAGAGGGGGATTACAGTTGGGTTTAAAGTACCATTTTCTTCCCTCCACCATTAACAGTATTTTTTAGAGCGTGAACCATGATCCAGCGTGGCCAGCTGCAGCACAGCTTTGTTTTGTTTTGTTTCCTGAGTCTTATCGCTATCCTTTCATTTGTTTATTACTCATTCTCTCACTCTGTTTGCTGCTCTGGATTCTGTAGTTACTATTCAGACAGTGTAGCAGATGAATCAAGCCCAAGACTGAATTACAACAGAGAGAAACCAAAGCCTCCTGCAGACTCCTACTTTTCTGCTTTTTCTTTCTTTCTTCTTCCTCTTCCTTTGTTTAGGTTTGGGGAAAAAAGGAATGAAAAAATAGAAAATAGGCATTTGTCGTTTGACTTCTGAAACTGCTTTGCTTTTTTGGAAAGTCTTAGTTCATATTGTGTACGTTCAGAAAACTATTTTCTGAAAATAAATAAGCTACAATTGGCCTATGTTTTGTCCAAAATTCATTCCTTTCCCGTTAGTTTATTAATAAAACATAAATTATTGAATGGCTAATATAAGCCAGGCATTGTACCAGGTTCTGGAGATAAAGTGGTGCCAAAAATAAATGAATAAAGTCTCTGTCCTTATGAAGCTTACCTTTTTAAAAAAAAAAAAAATAAAAGATCATTTAACTTTAAGATTTTAAATTTTTTAACTTCTTTTTAGGTTTGGGGGTACATATACAGGCATGTTATTTAGGTAAACATGTGTCACAGGGGATTTTTGTACATATTATTTCATTATCCAGGTATTAAGCCCAGTCAGTACCCAATACTTATCTTTTCTGCGCCTCTCCCTCCTCTCACCCTCTCCCCTCAAGTGGGCCCCAATGTCTGTTGTTTCTTTCTTTACGTTCATAAGTTCTCTTTTTTGTTGTTGTTGAGATGGAGTCTTGTTTTATTGTCCAGGCTGGAGTGCAGTGGCACAATCTTGGCTCACTGCAACCTCCACCTCCCAGGTTCAAGCAATTCTCCTGCTTCAGCCTCCTGAGTAGCTGGGATTACATGTGCCTGCCCCTGTGCCCAGCTAATTTTTGTTATTTTAGTAGACACAGGGTTTCACCATGTTGGTCAGGCTGGTCTTGAACTCGTGACCACAGGTGATCCACTCACCTTGGCCTCTCAAAGTACTGGGATTACAGGCATGAGCCATCATGTCCATACAATGTGTTCATAAGTTCTTATCATTTAGCTCCCATTTATAAGTGAGAACATGCAGTATTTGGTTTTCTGTTTCTGTGTTAATTTGCAAAGGATAGTAGCCTTCAGTTCTATCCGTAGCTCCACAAAAGACATTAGCTGGTTCCTTTTTATGGATGCATAATATTCCATGGTGTATCCTGCACCACGTTTTCTTTATTCGATCTGTCATTGATGGGAATTTAGGTTGACTCCATGTCCTATTGTGAATACTGCTCCAGTGAACAACTGCATGCATGTGTCTTTATAGTAGAATGATTTAAAATCCCCTGGGTATATACCCAGTACTGGAATTGCGGGGTTGAATGGTAGCTCTGCTTTTAGCTCTTTGAGGAATCAGATACTGCTTTCCACAATGGTTGAACTAATTTACACTCCCATTAACAGTGTATAAATGTTCTCTTTTCTCTGCAGTGATGCCAGCATCTGTTATTTTTTGATTGTTTAATAATAGCCATTCTGAATGCTGTAAGATGGTATCTCATTGTGGTTTTAATTTGCATGATGAAGCTTGCATTCTCATGAGGGGAGGCATTCTATAAACAAATATCCAGTAGATCAGGTAGTCATAAATTTGATGTAGAACAATAAAGGAAGTTAAGAAGAAAAGATAACTTTGGGGGAAGGATGCAGGTGGAGCAATTGGCAGTTTTCAGTTGCTATTTTAAATGCAATGATAAGAGAAGTTCTCCTATTAAGGTTACATTTGAGGAAACATCTGAAGAAATGACAGAGTGCACTATGAGGACATGTGGGGAAACATTTCAGGCAGAGTGAAGTGTAAGTGCAAAGACCTTGAGGTGAAGAAATGATGGAAGTGTGTGAGGAACAATGAGGCTAACAGAGCTTAAGTGAAGAAGAAACAGAAAGTGGCCAGGCAGAAATAGCAGGGATCAGACCATGTAGTAGTATCTTGTGCACCATGTGAAGAACTTACTCTGAATGAAAGAGAAGCCATTGAAGGATTTTGATCAAAAGAATAATGTCATGTTACATAATTTAAACAGATTCTATATTGAGAAAAGACTTAAGGAGGCAAGAATATACTCAAAGACGATTACATATTTATGGTTTTATAATTTTAGATTTAATATTGGGTTGTGGTGTGAGATAAGGCTATGCCTTACTTGTTGAAAATATCCCTTACTGGTATGTAAGGTTCCTTTGCCACATATTAAGTTTGTATACTACACTGTAATCTGTTTCAATCATTGAACTGTTGATCATTGTATCAATATCTTCATTATTGCTGTATCTTATGCAGTAACAAAACCTCACGTTTTCAGTTAATATTTGATCAATCAGAAAAGGCTCATCATGTAAAATTAAGTCGCTGGAAAGAAATATACAAATAACTTTCCCTGTGTGGTAGTGTTGTGATCCCTTTTCTTGCCTGTAACTTCCTTATTTACTATGATAATCCCACACTTGATGATTAGACAAACATGCGTATACATTCAAATCAGAGGAACAGTCCTTTCTGTCTTACCCTAACTCCTTGCTAGTAGTAGGCCCATGACTTGTGTGATTTTAATAGCTATAAATGCCTCAAAAACACCTTTCTCCATAAATTAAGGACGCCAGACACATATATTTTTGCCTACTCAATATTTCAATCTACACATCTGATGAGCAAATATCAAAGTTAAAAATGACTTTTTAAAAAAGTCATAATCCCTCTTCCCTCAAAACTGCTTCACTGCAAATTTTTTGATTCAATAAATGGTACTACTTGTCTCCTATTATGTCAAAAATCTTGGAGTCACCCTGACTTCTCATTTTTTCTCATGTCTGACCTCTAATAGTGCAGCAAAATCTGTTGATTCTATCTTAAAAGCCTCAACCAAATTCTTGTACTTCTCATCACCTCCTAATTCATCTTCCCTCTCTTCACTAAATTGTCCACACAGAAGCCAATGAGGCTTAAAATACCTCAATCAAATCATATTAATCATCCCCACAAAATACAAAACATTTCAATAGTTTCTTATACTAGAAATAAAAGCCAAAATATATGCCATGGCCAACTAAGTCCTACATGATCTCTTCCCTGGATGACTCCACAAAGATTATCTATTCCTCTCACCCTCCTTCACCGGGTCCCTTCTACGCTGTCTTTCTTGCTTTTTCTTAACATTCCTAATTCCTCCCAGACATTCTGCAATTCCTGTTCTTACTACCTGGAATGCTCTTCTTCCCATCATTTGTATGTCTTGTTCTCTTCCTTCATTTGGTCCCTGCTTAAACTATCACTTCTTTGTTGAGGACTTCCATGACCAGCCTGTTTAGAATGACACCCTGAATCAGGCTTTATCTCTTCACCAGGTTTATTTTTCCTCTAAGCACTTACCACTACTGATTTATGCATTTTGTATTTTTATATTTATTGTCTCCCCCCCACTTGAATATAAATACTAAAATTATCAAAGAATGAGCTTATAAACAAAGATAGGCACTACGTTTGACCTGAAATGTCTAATAACTAGAAACAACCAAAAAGATACTTTAAAAAATGTATTTCTAGATATACAATTACTAGGCTACATAGGTTCTTGATTTTTTGTTATGTCAAATATTCTAAGCATAAATCTAAATATTCAATTTAATTATTTTGTGATCTTTACAGAAAGCCAATTCAAAATTATAAAATTCAAAATATTTACTTTTTTTTCTTTTAAATTCATAACCATATTCTTATAAACAAGAAAAACACCCAGCTCTCAGTCAGTGATTCTGAGTCATCCTTTATACATCAGTATTCATCATTCACTGCTAATATTATTATATCTTTATTATTTATATTTATATACACATATACACACACATATAAATACATATGCATATACACATGTGAACACATATACACACACATATATGTAACAGGAGAAAGCTTAAAAGAGAAAGTTGAGAATATCTTCCAGGAAAGAGAATAAGAGTACATATATTGAAAATGGAAGACACTAGAGAAAAAATAGGAGATTAGTTCAACAAATTCCACATTTGATTAAAAAGTGTTTCTGAAATGAGAATCACAAAAGAGAGAACAAAAAAATATTTTTTAAAGATGCAAAAAACAAAAAACAAGCTAACAAAAGTCTATGACAAAACAACCGAATTTTTCAGAACGAACAAAGTACCTACAGAATAAAAGACTGATTATAAGACACTTGTTTCCTGATATTTTAGAGCACTAAGATTTAAGAGAAGGTCCTTAAAATGTCCATAGGGGTAAAAAATTAAGGCTCAAGCAAAATATAGGGAATAAATGCAGCAATAGATTTCTCAGCAGCAACTCTAGAAGCAGAAAGATACTGTTCTTTAAAATGTCCAAGTACAGAATGTTTAATTCTATACCCACAAAATACGTGTGAGGTAAATTGTAAGAAAGTGTGTGAACTAAGAACATAAACAAATTCAAATAATTAAAAAACAGGAAGAATACAAACTTTCCCAGAGCCATCCTGATGGATATAGGAACCAGATTCAAGGTGGTTTCAGGAATTTTAGCAAAAGATGTTAAAGAAAAGAACATGAGGTTAAATTCAGTGGGTTTTTTGTTGTTGTTGTTTTGTTTTTAAAGATGAAGTTTCTCCATGATGGCCAGGCTGGTCTTGAACTCCTGACCTCAGGTGATCCACCCACCTCGGCCTCCCAAAGTGCTAGGATTACAGGCGTGAGCCACCACGCCCGGCCTCTAAATTCAGTGTTTAATCATTATCTTGACTCAGTTTCTTCTCACTTTTTGTCTATATTGTCTCTTCTTTTCTTTTTATTTTTTATACTTGTTGGTATTTGTGTTTCTTTTTCTCATACTAATTACTTGTCTGTCTTTTAAACTTGGATTGGATCAAATTCTTAAGAGATGAAACTTGATTTTTTCTGCCTATTTTTTAGGATTGGTCAGTTTCTGATCTCTAATCAACCAAGAGTGGTGGAAAGGTTTCCTGCATTCAAAATTGGGCCACTTGGTATATCTTTAGTGATGCCTATGAATGAGGCAGTTTTGTATAAAGCAGAGATTCTTCATAAGTACCACTTGAGAACTTATTAGATATGCAGATTTTGGGGCCTCTTGTTTAGATCTACTACTAATTCAGAAACCCTGGGGGTGAGATTCAGCCATCTATGCTTTAGCAGTTCCTTTGCATGATTTTGATACATTCTATGTATTTGCAAACCACTAAGTCAGAAAGGGCTAATACAGTATTAACAAATATTTATTAGTTTACATAATCTCTCTGTATCTAAGATTTTCCAATGGTAAAAGGTGACATTATCTTTCTTTAATTTTTTTTCTGAAAATGCACTTGTACTTTTTATGTAAACTTGTCTTAACTGAGATGGGCATGGATAGCAGGCGAGTGTATAATTATTTCAGCATGCCTTCACTCTCCAAATAAAACACTATATATAAACTTCTAGCACAGCCCGGAAACATTTCATGCAGCAATAAATGTCAGTTTCTTTGAATATATCCAACCACAGGAAACTCTGTTTTTGTTTTTACTGTACTGATTTCTCCCAGCCATAGGCCCATATTCTTCCCACTAGAGCAATGCAGAATTAATTTACACTCAACTGTCACTTACTGAGAATCTAGGATGTGCCATTTATCTTTTAGATCCTTAATTACTCTTTGCATTAGGCATTTTATGCCTTGGCTATGTGGAAGTCCTTGAAACATTTGTAGACACCTTTATATGTCTCTCAAGTCTTTTTTCCCAAGACTACCAACCCTAGGTCTGTCAACTGCTTCTCATAGGATATGGTTTTAGGCCTTTCAAAATTCTGATTGTTTTCCCTAGATCATATTACAGCTTTCTAATATGGTACCAAATTTCTCATATTTGAATATTTAAATGCTACATATATCAGCAATGGTTTGACACATGTGGCATATTTTCTCCTTTGTCCTGGACATAGCATTCCTATTAAAGAAACCTAAAATTACTCTCAAATCTCACTCATATAACTGTGGTTCATATAAACTAATGTCATAACAGGTCTCTCCTGACATGATTCTTTTTAACAGAAGTGTGTTATTTTACATCTGTTCATATTATGTATCATTTTAGTAGTTTTAGTCATCATTTCAATCTGACATGATTTCTTTGAACTTTGATTCTATCTTTTTTCTTTTTATTAGCTATTCCTCCCATATGTCTATCATCTGCAATGCTTATAATCATGCTTTTATGTTTTTGTTCAAGTTGTTGGTAAAAAATGTTGGGTAGAACAGATTCCCATAATAATACATATAATACTAATATTTTATATTTGCATGATGGTAAAGCATTCACATAGCACGGTCATGTACATACATACTATAATCCTAGGTTATAGGAAGGGCAATCTTTTTGTTCTTACTCTCATATTAGAGATAAAGAAATGGATGCTAAGAGAACATATACCACTACTGGTTGAGAGTTTGTACTATAACTTAAGTATTTAAGATGATTTTTTGTTCATAATGCCAACCAACTATGAATTTGAATCTACCTTACTATGTTATCATTCAGCCCATATTCATGTATTTGTAAACAGTTTCATGAAGCAGGAAAACCTAACTCCATTCTCCTGGAAGAAATGTAGTTAAAATAGTTAGGATAGACCAAAGAAGAAAGGGTCCCTGCTGACAGAGGTGATGGGCAGACAACTCAAAGCCAGATAGCTTGACTCTCTACATGCAATATGAGCAAGATTGTCTTGAAGAAAGGGAGTCAGGGAAACTGAAGGGGAATCTACTTTGGGGTGGGCAAAGTGCCATATGGGATATATCCTCCAGGGCAATATAAGGTGCCAGATGTGCCTGTTTCAAAGCCAAATCTCAGAACTAAGAACATATTTGATGGTAAATCTAGCTGATTGTAGAAATCAATCCTGAGAGTAGGCATTCAAGGCCAGAATAGGGTAAAATCCTTCTCTAACATGAGCCCTGACTCAGCCCATACCCATTCCTAGAAGGCTTCATCCCCAAAGGATGCACAACAGTGAGGCACTTCAGTTATCCACAGCACAGCAATCCTGATATCAGGTAAATATAAATGGAAGTGGAAAAGGACCTAGATATTGAAGCATAGATCCATCCTTAACAGGACAAAGTCACAGTGATAACCAAGTAACAGATAAGACAACTAATAGATTGAATAATAAAAAACTATGAATATTTGACTCTTTTTGACCAATGACAATTTTATATGATTTATTCAATACATTCTAGTTATGTTCTGAAAGGATTTTAAAACACTAGGATAAGGAAATGTGCCTAAAATATTAATCATAGCTTATTTCCTTTAAAAGCCTTTAGAAAAAGAGCTGACTTTAGCTGGATTTTGCTAGTTTTAGGCATTTTATAATTTTAGATGAATAACATATTGACAAATATCCTAGAAAATCTATCACATTGGTAAAAAAGATTAAATAAATCCAATCAAACAAATACAGAGAATTTTCCATGCACTAGGTACAAGATCTCATAGATGCTAGAAATAGAAAAATTAGTAACATAAAATTTCTAACTTCCAGAGTTCCTAACCAAATTGAGGAATCAGACAAAAATAAGTAAGTTATAATATAGTAGAGTAATTCCAGATTAAAATACTGGAATACAGCACTTTTCTGGGTCAGTTAGGATAAAAAAGTCTTTCCAGATAAGACGACAACAGATCTGGGTTTTGAAGGATGAATACGGGTTAGCCAGGTATACAAGAGGGAATAAAGGACATTCCAGGCCAGGACAGTAATTAATTATACAAAGGCCAGCAGTATAGAGATGAGGGAGTTGATGAAAGATAAGGGAGAGTCAATAAAGACACAAAATTTGGAAACGTGTTCTTTTATTGGTAGTATCACCTACTGGTAATGTTAATTAACCCTGTCCTGATGAAAATCTTAAATATCTTTGATTTTTTTTTAAGATATAACATTGACACCTCAATATTTTCTTCTGAGTTTTAAAAAAATTTAATTTCTTTGTGTTTTAGATTTTTAAAAATAACATAGTAAATTTTAAAAGAAGGAAAGTGTTATGCCTTGATTGAGTTACCTAACTTTATTTGCATAGCTGTGTACATTTTAAAATAAAGCACAATATCAAAACAAACAATAATATCCCTGCCATGTTATGCAGAGGTATGATTATACACTTTAAAACTCAATTTTATTGCGCCTATATGAAGGCTGGTGTTGACTGCTCAGAGTTGTTGTGTGTTTTTTTTTCTTCAAACACATAACAATTTCATTCTTCATCCTGGAGTTCTAAGGTTCAACGATATTTGAATTATCCATAAAACATATAAGTTAGATTTTCTTTTCCTCCCTTTCCACTTGAAAATGACTAAAGCAATCTATATGCTAAAGGTGGGCGGGAGCCTTTTTGTTCTTAGACTAGGGCAAAGGGGGTTTGAGAATCAAAAGATAGTTTCTTGAAAGAAAAGAGTGAATAGGTCAAAACAAAAGGTGACACTGAATGTTGTTTTGAAATGCTGACAATAACATCCCTCCCACTCACATGTTTCTGGTGACATAGTCTGAAATAAGGCTTTCAGAGTTTGCCCCCCAGGGTCTCTCTGCAGACCCTCTTTCAAAAGCCATAAAGATCCAGGATTCTCCATCTACTCTCTTCTACTTTAGAGTGAGAAACACATAAGATTGAAAGGAAGGTTAAAATCTAAGCCAGGCAACAAGAAGGTGGCTGAAAGGGCTTGTTCACCCTGCGGTATAATGAAAGCTGTTGGTTCTGAGGTAGAAGTTATGCTTTGTTGGAGACTTCTGGTCGCCTAGAAGTTTGCAATCAAAGAGAAGTCAGAGTCTGATGTGGTCGAGCACAAGTGGTAGTGCCTCTGTTGCATTACTCAACTGTGATTCAGAGGCCATATGCAGGCATATGTATTGAAATGGGAATCCCTGGGAAGTCCCCAACAGAAGGCTTCCAGTTGTGTTCTGCCAAAGCAGAACAAATCCAAAGGGATCCAGAGTTCCTACTACAAAGATCGTGTGTCTGAGACTCGTGGCCTTTTCCTGCAGCTTCTGTTGTTCCTACATACCCATAGGATCCTTTGCAAGATAACACGCTGGCAAGCCATGTCAGTATACACAAATTGCTTTACTACATTGTTAGCAAGCATCAAAGTCTAAACTATTTATGAAATAGGTTTGGTTAAAGTCATATAGGCACCTTATTGTAATATATGGATCCGTCTCTTCTAGTAAAGGAATACAGAATTAAACAGAGCCTGTCTTAGATATTAACAATTGTACACATACTGAAGATGAGTAATACATTTTGAAATATAAATACACACCGACTCCCCATGGGCGTTATATGATAAGAAAATACAGTATTTTAAAGACATGAACAAAATTCAACATTAGATACTAAATTATCCACTGATTATACTAGATTTACTATAATTTGCAATTACACTAGACTTAGTATAATTTAGTGATTATACTAAAATGTTGACAGACTCAAAGTTAAGAAGGTAATAGATATAATACAGTGAAAGCTAAAAATAAGGACAGAAGAGGACTTGGAAAAGAACAATCAGAGCTCATATAATCACCGTAGAGAATTGTTGCAGATTCAGCATAAGTACAGGATATAGGGAAATGAAATGCTACTTGAATGAGATGGCTTATGTTTTGTACCTTTGGTGATTTCTTGCTAGTAAACTGGCTAAACTATGTCACATTGTCATGTGCAATCCAGCAGTGCCTGACATTGCAGTAAGAGTTTATTGTGGCCAGGAACAGTGGCTCATGCCTATAATCCCAGTAGTTTGGGAGGATGAAGCAGACAGATCACTTGAGGTCAGAAGTTCAAGACCAGCCTGGGCAATATGGTGAAACTGTCTCTATCAAAAATACAAAAATATTAGCCAGGCATGGTGGCACACACCTGTAGTCCCAGCTACTCAGGAAGCTGAGGCAGGAGGATTGCTTGAGCCCGGGAGACACACGTTGTGGTGAGCTGAGATCGTGCAGCTAAACTCCAGCCTCGGTGGAAGAGTGAGATTCTGTCTCAAAGCTTATTGCATGTTAAACCACCTACCTATGTCAAGCTTGGGGATGGACGGCATCTTAGGACTAGGAGGAGGTTAAGAACATTATATCAATTAAGTAGACTGAGAAACAGTTGAGAGCAGGGAGTGGCTATTAGAGCAGGTTTTTTTAAGTGAGAAACTTCTCTGTTTCATCACTCTTTGCTTGCTCTTTGACTTGCAACACGAGAAGAAGAAACCAAACATTTATCAGAGGTGAAGTAGTAGTACAGAGCAAAGCCTAGCAGTGACTCCCTTGTTTGTCACTCAAGAGTAAAAATAGTTAAAGGACAAAGCAGACACCAAAGAACCCTTTACCTTGTTTCACTTATTACTCACATTTTGCTCCATTTGCCTTATCTAAAGGTATTTTGAGTAGAAGAAATTCACATGCTCCTAGATACTTGAATGTTCTTTACAACATTTTACCTGAAAATCCTAGAGATGTTGTGCTATACCTTCCCATTACTTCACGTTCCTTACTTTAACTACAAGCTCGGGAAGCCATAGTTTTCTTTGCTGGACTGGCATGTCTCTTTCTTTCCTCTCTTGCTTTTTAATGGAAACCATACTCCCAGAAGGCTTTAGGATTCCAGCTTTATCCAAGGTCATTTCCTGAGTATGCCTCCCTCTTTCCAGACCCAATACACTTTGCTCACCTTTATTGAGCTCTCTGTATGAGTCCCGCTTCCACACCTTCTGCCTTCTTAGAGCCTTTTTCTTTCCCTAACAGTTCCATATGCTTGCTCAGTTTTCACCCTCAGCCCCCACAAACGTTTCTCCACAGGCTGCCCCTCCCATCTGGAAGCAATCCTCCCCCAGTTACATTAAATGTATTAAAAGCCCTCATTCAGTCCACACTTCTGACCTAGTGCTGTATCATTCTCTCTCCGCTGAAAGCTACAAATTTGCATTTTATCACATCCACCCCAGCCCATATGGGGTCACTCTTTAATCCTCCGGTATTTTTAGAAAAAGAGATGATTTTGCTACAAGCCTTAGTCTTATATTAGTGGCTTTTCAGCTGAAAGTTTGGTTTTCAAGTGACAGGCTGCAGCAGGTATTAAGAAGTGGATCATAGCTATTGTCAAGGAGAGAAAGTACTGCTGGAGATTCTAGAGGCCCATAACCTTTTTCCTCCTGTGTGTTAAAATGTCAGGTAGCCTGTGAATTAGTGATGAACTCTTCCAAGAGGAAAGAATGCACTGAGAAAAGAGTGGACCAGATGGAGTTTGGGTTCGAATCTTCCAAACACTAATTAAAATGCTCCACCAATTAAAATCCTGGGGGCAATTATTGGTCTCAGGGTACTAATAATTTTCTTTGCTGGGACATATTCAGGATGCTACTTTTTGACCTTTCATTCTAGGTACTTGAATGACGCACTGAGAATATGGAGGGATATGATAAGCCAACCTGAGTTACTCTCTATTCCTTTCTTTGAATAATTGTTTAAATTTAGGCTCTTGTTGTGGCCATCAGTTTACTTCTCTGTAAAATGGGACATTGGATTTTATTATCGCAAAAGATTGATTTATTCCCTTTTCATATGTGCATGTCCACTGTGAAAAAATATTTGAGAATAGAGTCAGGAACATTTTCCTTGGTATAGGAAACTGTTGAAATGGGGTTAGGAGTATTGAACACTTCTTGTTTCTGCCTGGAATTATTCAACTATTATAAAGAGACAGAAATTACTTAACACTGAAACTATTGTAAGTGCTTCTGCCTTCTAAGGGAAATTGCATAATTTAGTGGATACATTGTTATTTTCTTCTTATGGAGATTAGTTGAAACGATAAAAAGTAAGAAAATTTCAGTCTCTTGACATTAATTTTTGTTCTTTTGAGGGGCCTAAAAGGATCTGTTACTTGTCCCCTAAGGATTTGTTTGGTATACAGTAGCGGGTGGTGGAGAACCAGGTTGTTCTGCATAATAAAATGAAGGGGAGAATGCTCCCTGGGAGCCTAGGGAATGGAACCCAAGAAAATGGTGAAGCAGGGAGGTTTTAGAGGGCTGAGTAGCAGACTGATGCAAAAACCCGTCACTTCAACCCTTCAGGAAAGTTTGTTCCATATAAATGCTTTAAAAAGGTTTGAGTAGAAAGACAAGAACATCTAAAGGAGGTTTGACCTAAGTAAGATTGGAGGTCATTGGAAGACAGAACTCAACCTGAAGGGATTATTTGCTGGACTGGCAAATACTTATTTTAAGATAAGTATTAGAAATTTGGGAGCGTGGAATCAAGAAACATAAATTGTCTTATTAGCCTAATTGTCTCTAGTTTATAAAGAAATTACGACCCAAGGGGAACTTTTCCTACCTTCTGTTCTTGTGCTTAAAATTCGTAGGAAACTCCATGTCTGTAAACTAATTTTCCCTTTAAATGTGGCGAAATCAGCTTCAAGGGCTTTATGTACAATGTGTATACTATGAGGACTAATTAGATACAATCTATGAAATACAGTACACTACAAAGGGAGGGATTTGAGTGTTATAATTTTTATCTATAACATATTCTTTATTCAATTTTACCATGGTCCTTTTGTCCAGCTGTAATGATAGAGTCACTGTAAGTGTTCTAATCTATCAGCACACCCTCAAATATGTTTAGTCCCTTAGAGACTTGGGAACTGTTTAGGGAGATCATCAATACTAAGTGGAACTATTGAACTACTTGATAACACAGGTTTTGAAAAAAAAAACCTAACTTTTATTAAAAACATATTTACAGTTTAGTACAATGCCTGGCATATAGTAATTGTGCAATATGTAATAGTTATTACCAATGTTATGTTTGCAGTTATTATTAAATACTAAATATGATCCTTTTCATAAATATCAACTCATTAAAAGTGAACAATAGTACTTCAGGGTGAATGCTATTATTCCAATTTTATAAAAAAGTCTGAGTTTGAAATTAATCAACTATTACTTACTTACCTATATTTTAATAAATAGACAATGGCAAAGTCATGATTCAAACCGAAAGTACATGTTCCTTCCATTATATAATTTCTTAATTCAGTTTTCCTATCACTGGAGATAAGGCACATAGACAAATATTTAAAAATATTTATACACATACATCAATTTCAATGTACATAAGAATAGTATTTATGACCAGTAATTACAGATTTCTGGGTCTATCAGTGATTATAAATATATTCTTAAAATATGTCAGAGTTAAAATACACATTAAACTTTTTAAAAATATTGCCTAGTGATAATACAACTCTGGGAAAAGTCAAAAAGGAAATACTTAAATGGCTGAAGTTTAGAAAACACTTAAATAAATCACATTAACTGGACGTCTCAAATTTTATATTCAGGAATTCATTGATGACACAGGGACTAGAGAAACCCACTTATACAGTCACAAACAAATCTATTAAAATGTTATTTAAAAGGTTATCTATTTCTTCACATCCTCTCCAACATCTGTTATCTCCTGATTTTTTAATGATTGCCCTTCTATTGCAAGATCAGCACATGTACCCCAGAACTTAAAATACAATTAAAAAAAATAAAAGATTATCTACAAAATTGTGTAAAATAAATATTTTAAAAGCAAGTAGAACTTCCTATGCGCTCTAACATAATCATTCACTGTTCCTCCTCATTAGCTACTTCTTCCTGTATTCCCATTTCAAGGGGAACAGCTTCATGCTGCTCTCATGCATGTAATTTCAGACAAATCTCTGCACTCAGGGCCTGCCTAATGCCCCACCTTGTACATTGCTCCTTGAATCTGAGCACAGCTGTTGTCTGAGCACCTTAGGGGCTTAATATTCCCAATGTTGAATATTACTTAGGACATCACTCTCCAAGAGTAAATGCCCTAGCAGTGTAGATAAATCTCTTCCCCACCCCTTACCTGTTTTCCTATCTGTAGTAGCTTTCTGAAATGGCTCCCAGTAATGGTACACATGGCCTCCCCTTCAGTGTGGGCTGGACCTAACTTGTTTCCAATGGATAGAATCTGACAAAAGTGATAGAATGTCACTTTTGTAGTTAGGTTACAAGAGATTGTGCCTTTTATCTTGCTAGACTCTCTTCCCTTTGACTTCTCCACTTGCATGCTTGGATGAAGCAAGCTGCCATGTTGGAGGAACCATCTGGAAAGGAGAGGGGGTGGCCTTCAACCAAAAGCCCATGAGAAATTGAGTCCCTCAGTCTAACACCCAAAATGAAGGGAATCCTGCCAATAACTACACGAGTGGGCTTGAGTGGATTCCTCCTCAGTTGAGGCTTAGACATTGGAGGTCCAGTGCATACCTCGATTGCAGCCTCTGGGACACCCTGAAACAAAAGACTCTGATGAGCTGGGTCTGGATTCCCAACCTACAGAAACTGAGAGTAAACAAACGTTGTTATTTCAAGCTACTATGCTTGAGGATAACTTGTTATACAGCAATGGATACCTAATGCAATGCCTTACTAAATCAGACTTTTTTTTTTTTTTTGGGACGTAGTTTCGCTCTTGTTACCCAGGCTGGAGTGCAATGGCGCGATCTCGGCTCACCGCAACCTCCGCCTCCTGGGTTCAGGCAATTCTCCTGCCTCAGCCTCCTGAGTAGCTGGGATTACAGGCACCTGCCACCATGCCCAGCTAATTTTTTGTAGTTTTAGTAGAGACGGGTTTCACCATGTTGACCAGGATGGTCTCGATCGCTTGACCTCGTGATCTACCCGCCTCAGCCTCCCAAAGTGCTGGGATTACAGGCTTGAGCCACCGCGCCCGGCCCTAAATCAGACTTTTTAAAAAGGCCACAGGCTGGACTTTCTCTGTATACATGGCTATATCGTAATCACTCAGGAAGAATTTGCTATCATATGTGTGCCACTGACCTTTAACTTCCTTCAAGTTATTACCTGCTTCTAAAGCTACCCCACCCGTATTATTTCTGATGGAAACTCTGTGTGTTTTTTCTTTTCACATTTACTTATGAATAAGTTCTATCAGCTACAATGAGGTTTCTGTCACTTATTTCCTTTTCTTTTCATAGCCCCTCTTTTGCTGAGCCCTCTGTTGCCTATGAAGCTGAAGAAAAATTTCTTAGCCCTGCCTTTGGTAAAAAATAATTTAGCTGCCTCACTCCAGGAATTTCTGCCCTTTCTGGGTACTAACAGATTATGGAGCCCTCAAAGTGTTCAGACAACTTAGAAGAGTATCGGGACTGTTTGATAACCCGAAACAACCTCAGCTGAAAAAACAGAGAAAGAAAGTTGTGTTCCCAGATTATACTTTATACTTTTCTTCTTTTATTACATAAGTATTTAATTCTGTAAATGTTGTTCTAAGAATGGCCTTAGTTGTGTCTCACAAATTGTGATATATTACATTTTTCATCATCTTTCAATCTAAAATATTCTCTGATATCCTTGATGATTCTCTTGGGACCTACGGGTTTTTCAAAAGTATAGTGTTTAATTTTCAGTTTTGGGGAAATTTTCTAAATATATCTATAATATTGATTTCTAACAATTCCATTGTCACAGAACTATTCTATATGAGTTTGATTAATTTAAATCTATTGAATATTCAATTTTTACTATAAAGTAATTGTAATTAAACAGCATACTGGCATAAAAATAGACACATTGATGAATTCTATAGCATAGAATGTCCAGAAATGAACCCATGCATGTACCTTCAATTCATTTTTCTCCCCTCAAGTCTCACAGTGTTTTCATGTTTGATTTTCGACAAAGGTGCTAAGAATACACAATGAGAAAAGGACAGTCTCTACAATAAATGGTGTTGAGATAGCTGGATATCCATAGGCAGAAAAATAAATTTGTAACCTTATCTCACTCCATATACAAAAATTAATTCAGAATGGGTTAAAGACTTAAACATAAGACCTGAAGCTATAGTACTACTAGAAGAAAAGGAGTGGAAAACTCCAGCGACATTTATCTGGGCAATGAGTTATTTAGATTTGACTCCAAAAGCACAGGCAATATAAGCAAAAATAGTTAAGTGGGATCACATTAAATCAAAAAAGCTTCTTCACAACAAAAGGAACAACAGAGTAAAAAGACAGCCCAGGAATTGGTAGAAAATATTTGTAAGCTGCACATCTGATAAGAGATTAATATACGAAAAACATTTTTAAAAAACTTAACTCTATAGAAAGAAAACAAACACTCTAATTAAAAGAAGAGCAAGAGACCTGAATAGACATTTCTCAAAAGAAGGCTGACAAATGTCTAACACATGTATAAACAAATGATTAGGGAAATACAAATCAAAACCACAAACCACAATGAGATATCACCCAAGACCTGTGAGAATGGCCATTGTGAAAAAGACAAAAGATATCAAGTATTGGTGAGGATGAGGAGAAAAGGGAACCCTTGTACATTGTTGGTAGGAATGTAAATTAATATAGCCATTGTGAAAAAGTATATGGAGCTCCCTCAAACACTAAAATAGAACTACCATACAATACAGCAATTTCCCTTCTGGGTATTTTACTCCAAAGATTTAAAATCAGTATGTCAAAGAGATGTCTGCATGCTCACATTCATTGCAACACTGTTCACTATAGCCAAGTTATAGAATCAACCTGCGTCCCTCAACAGATAAATAGCTAAAGAAGATGTGGTATATATACACAATGGAATACTACTTGGCATTTATTTAAAAAAAGAAATTATGTCATTTGTAACAATACAGATGGAATTGGAGAACAATTATGCTAAGTGAAATAAACCAGGCATAGAAAGACAAATATCCCATGTTCTCACTTACATGTGGAATTGAAAACAATCAAACTCATAGAAGCAGAGAATAGAATGGTAATTAGCAGAAGCTGGAGGTTTGGGGGAATGAGGCAATGACAGTCAGTGGTGGAAAGTCTCAGTTACACAGGAGGAATAGGTTTGTTTCTTTTCAAATCTATTGCACAGCAACCCTGTTTCCTAGTAACTTAGAAGAAATGAACAAACTCGTTTTTCAGTTTTTTCTTCTCCTTAGAATAAGACATGAGTTCATAGGAATTTAGCTGGAAGGCAATTTCAGGTTACAAACACCAAGTTATACTCAGAGTCACTTCTCTGGTTGACCACAGTGACTTTGTTTAACCATTCAGTCTGCCTGTCCTTTCTTTAGAATAAGTGTCCACCCAAGAGAGTCCCTGAATCCTTATGCAAATAGGCTCCCAGCAGGCCAAAGCCACCAGACTGCCAGACCAGCCCAAATATGGCTGCAGCTAAGCACTGGATATGGCTCAGATTTAAGAATTCCAATCTCATCAGCAAACCTGCAGTTATGAGATTCCCTTCCTCTTGATCATATTGTAAGTATAGTAAAACTGACCCATATTTCTTCCCATTGTATTTTGCAGTTGCTAACACTTGCTGTTGCACATGAATAAATTTGTTGAGTATTGTAAAGACTCTTCAAAACAGTAATGTACAGGCTACTTGGTCTGGTGGATTTCTTGTTGGCCTCATTCTTTGATCAGTCCCATATGTTTGAGTTGGTTTGACTCACGGGGACCTTGGTTAAGGAACATACTCTAAACTCAGTATTATCCTACTGGCAGTCATGACAATATTCTTCCTGATGTACTATATCTTCTCAAAAGTTTTAATTGCCTGTATGCAGCCCTCTGCTTAATGCCAAATGGTCTCTCTTTGGCTAGAGTGATGAAAACTCGAACGAATAGTAACTAAGACTGTAGAACCTATGACATGTGACTGAAAAACCAAAAATGATGGTGATTTATAATAGCACTGATGCTGTAAGTTTTAGTCACAGTCTTCAACTAGGCAAGACCTGAGCAAAAGGAGAACATTGTTAAACAAAATGCATGGGAGGCCATAGGTTTGAACTCAGCTCCTGCACTGTGTCCCAACAAACCAAAATAGAGTCACTCACCAAACCTACATTAAGTCATTTATCTGCCTTCTGAAAAATCAGGAAAAGAAATAGATAAAGAGAGACAATAGCAAAATCTGCTTTCTTACCATGTTCTAGCTGGCATGATAAGAAAGTCCCCTCTGCTTTAACCCCATATGGAAAATAACTTTGAAATGATCAATCCATTTTATGTTCTTTATTGTTGCTTTATTGAGCCCCCTTTTGCCTATAAAGCGCACCTTTTCTTATGAACTTATTGGAGCACTTACTCTATTTTATAGAAAGAGATGCTGCCCAATTCTAACTTCACTAATAAAAGCCAATTAGATCTTTAAACTAAAAGTTTGTGAAAACTGTGTTTTGACAGCATACAGTAGCGTACCTTGTTTTCTCTTTTTTCTCTAGAAATTTGTATTTAAGGGATTGCCAAGTTTCATGTTTATAGCCAACATGTATCTTAGAGAAAATATCCTACCTAAAACATGCTGCTTAAATGTTAGCAGGATAAATAATCAGATGGTCAGCTATTAAAGACTCATATTCAGGTAGTCTATTTTTCTAATATAGAATCAAATGTGACATTTAATTTAATGTCACATTTAATTTCATTTCCTATAGGAGAAATTTGATTTTCTGTTGTTAACTGGGATTTTTTTTCTGGGGGGAGCATAAAATGATTCTAGGGATTTTACTCAAAGTAGGCCTTTTGGGGAGAACACTGTGTTTTGTGGTTTGCATATGATGTTTTTATTTCCTAAACCTACGTGGTCCCTGGAGTGAGGTGTCCATGTTGCTTTTATGCCACACCTGGGCATAAAGATCTTTGTCATACCCAGAAGCTGAACTTTTACTCCTGACCCTCTGGCGATGCACCAGACAGCCAGCTCTGTTCTGGGATTTTCTACCTCCCTAAAACTCTGCCAAAAAGTAGGGCAAACACTTCCAGATTTTGAAGGGCTTTTCTCCTCTCCTGACTTGGGAAATCTATTCTGCCTCTGTTCTCTCTTGTTCTTCTTCAAGAACTTGCCTTCCTCCTCAAAGGCATTGCATGATCTCCCACCTTCCTCAGGAATAAGTATTGAGGTGATCGTGATAAGCTCCCTGCAGCAGCATCAACCCTGAGCTATGAGGACATAAATATCTGTCTATCTCCTTGAAACAGAGCAATGCAGACTGCAAAAAAGAAACTTAAACACCTCACACAAATGAATGTCTCAATAATTTACTCTGACAAACATAATTTTTTGCCTAAGTTCACTCAGCTTCTGAGAGGTCTCATACTCAGTTACTATATTTTCTCAATAATTATAACTATTTGTAATACCTAATAACTATTATTTTGAAGTCAATATTATTTTGGCATTTATAATATGTGTGTTTACAGCTTGCTGCACTTCTCAAAGAAACTGAATTTCATTTTCTCGGTGCGAATAGAGCCTGAAGGGGAAAAACAGAAGGGGTAATTTTGTAAGAAATGAAAATGTATCTCTCTGATGATTTTGGCAAAAGAGCCAAAAGATCTCCTAATATGGCAAGTTTTTTTTTATTTCGGCAAATACAAATTGAGTATCTACTATCTACTATAGGTGCAATAAATAGCCCACTATTTTCAGTATTGTAGGTGTATTCAGAGATGTTTTCTACCTTTCAGGGCTTGCATTCTGACAGACTGCTGTACCACGTTTCATCTGCCTCCTGCTCTCCAACTTTACGCCATTCCCTCTCTCTGCTCTTCAGCCTCCTCCCCTCTCTCTCCTCACGGACCCTCTCCTGGCATCTCTGCTTCATTCTGCCTGTCTGCTCAGTTCTTTTCTCTGCTGACAGTTTTCCTCATCTTAGTCTGAGATTCTTTATAATTTGGCCCGTAGTTAGCCTCCTGGCCTCTTTCTAGCTACTCTTCACTTTAATTCTCATTTTTAACTGCTCCCATCTTTCAGATAATATCATTTAAAACTCTCATCAAAGTGCATGAACTCATGTGTCCTTCACAATAGTGTCCTGCTGTAGGCCAGGCAGCTGATATTATTTACATACTATGGATACATTCATTAAGGTACAGATAGATAATATTTATGGCTATAGATGAGTAGGAGAAAATGAGTAATATAGCAAAGACCTTCCAACCCTCAATATTTAGCTCCTTTTAATTTGCTATATTGCATTTCAGGACTCTTTCTGTGCTTGCACTGTAGCCCTTCACCACATGCAAGGTTCTGCCGTTCAAGGCCACCTAGATTGTTTTAACCATTCAGCATCCTGGGGTCAGGGACTACAACTCACTAATCTCTCATCTGTCAGGGCAGCACATTCTTAGGACAGAATAGCTGCTCCATAAATAGCTGATGATACAATCCCAAAATAATGCACTGGCAAACAGTAGTGCACAGGAGTTGGACGTGCAAGGCAAGCAGAGAGGGATGGAAGCACAATGGAGGAGGAGGTTCCTTTGGCAATCCTGTCAGTTGGGTCTGCACATTTTGTACGTTTCTACACTGATGAAATATGATGGATGTTGCAAATTATAGACTAATGTTGCACCTCTCTCTGCTTACCTGCATGGCATTTTATGTTGTGGTCTTCACTCGATGAAGATAGAAATGAACTTCTAACTATGGAAAGGAGAACTCATTCCCCCCACCCCCCAGAGACAGATGGATATGACCTTTAACACTGATATTAAAAAAAAAACAAAGAAATTTTTCCCCAACATATATAGCTGCCCTTTGATTCTAGGAAAGGTTATCACTTTTCTTTCATGCCTCTCCCTGCTTCTTTGTTTTACTTATGTTGCTCTTAACTGTGATGCAGAGAACCTTAGTTTGAAGGGAATGCTGTGGCTTATTATGCAAATCACATGGCCATAGCTTTTATGCCTGTGAAACAGTTCATAATTTGCCTAGACTACCTTTTACCTCAGAAAGAACTCATGTATCACCGTCTCCTTATGCAGCCTCATGAAAATGAACACTGGCCTTCTCCTTGCTGCAAAGAGACATATTGAAATTGATGTTTATCAGAAGAGTTGAACTCTTTTGAGTTAGTTGTCATCAATGAAAGTGTTATTATGCCCCATTTTTGTATAGGACAAAGAGAGTAGATTGATTACCTGATTTGTTCAAGTGATACATTTAAGAAATACAAAGTTATCAAAGCCAGAGAGAAAAGATGAGTCCACAGAAACTGTCTCCCAACCAAAAAGGTGGTGTGCATTATTCACATTTTTAAAATAAAAAATAGTTTCTGCATTTGTGTGAAGAGTTTCTGTTTTTATTTGTTTTCTTTAAGATTAATAGCACACTATAATGTTCTCTCCACTTCTGTCTGCCATTGCACATAATTTCACTTCCCATAGAGTCCTATTCCAAACACAGGAATGTCTAAAATCCATCTCATCTCCTTATTTTGAAGATGGCATATAGAAAGAAAAACAAGGGCTCAGAGCCTCAGGGTGGCCACAGCAATGACAGACTCTGAGCCCCAGTTGTTTTCCTTTGTCAGCAAAATGGAGATTTAATAAAGCATTAGGTCTTTATTTGACAGGGTTGTAACCAATGAGATAAGGCAAGGGAGGAATTAATAAATTAGAAATGACTTCATAATTCTAGTTTTTATTTTTATTATCCTTCTTTTGCTTGCTGGATTGTGCCTGGCCTTAATATAGTACTCTGTTTGTACTCTATTAATATGCATATTTGCAAATTGCTTTCTAAGCCTTCCCAAACCCTTTTCACGACTTATAAACTTTCCAAGAAAAGGAGTATATCTTTTGTTTCTTTTATACTCAGCATTTCTCTCCCATACTAGTGCATCAGCAAATGATACCACCTTGAATGTGAAGGCCTCTAAGAAGCAAGTGATGGAAAATGACTTTGGATCAACAACAGAATGTGATGGCAGGAATCTAGAAAGTGTGATTCAACCAGAAGAGTGAGAGCAGAAACTGAGTTGTAAATTATAGCAGACTCAGGATGAAGCCTCAGAGTAAATGGTTCCTAATATTAGAAATAGACTTTGGGAGTAAAAGGCAAGAGGGGTGAAAAAACTGTAGACTTAGGGATAAAATCAAGTGAGCCTCAAAGCTTAGCACATGGAGAGCTCTGGCTCCAGAAGAGGCCCCAATCCTTCTCTGTGAGATGTATCTTTCTTTTGGGCATTTTATTAGAAATCATTGTCACTGGCTCTTCCCTAAGACATTGCTCTCTCTCTCTTTCTTAAAAACTCAGGCTTAAATGCAGACAAAATCCCCTTCATATAGTTAAGAACAACAGAATATCAAGAAGTTTGTCAAAAGCAACAAAATATGAATTTTAAAATGCAAGAAATTTTAAACCAGTGCATTGTACAAAGCATTGCATGCAGAGGGACATGCAGAGGTGCCAATTTGCTTCTAAGATTTATAGCTTGGTCCATTTTTGAACAGATAGTTTTCTCTACTTTTTCCACCAAGAGCAGCCACAACTTTATAAGCATCTTGCCTCACTTTTTTGGTTCCAAAATACCTACTTGACTCCATAGGGAGGCTGCCACCTTACCTTCCTGTTGTTCTCTGCTATTTGGTTATAGTCTTCGGACTCAGAGGGTGCGAATATGAGAGTGGGTGAGGAATGAGAAATTACTTAACAGGTACAATGTACATTATTCAGGCACTGGTACCACTACAAGCCAAGCCTTCAACACTACACAATATATTCGTGTAAGAAAACTGTATTTATACCCCTTACATTAATACACATTTAAAAAAGACTAATAGAGAAACCTAACTAACCTACCTCAACTAACCTTCTGCATCTTCACCCATCCCTCAGGATCCTTTTAGTAAGATTTTAATTTCATGAGAGAAACCTTTTCCATGCTATTGCCATAGCTTGTGCTTGAGATTCCACTCATTTTACAAATAAAAAATAACTTGTTCTTTTGCATAAGGGCATCTCATTTTTTGCAATAAAAATTACATCCACACAGCATGAATTATGCACATACAAAAATAAGGCTTTTTTTTTTTTTGTTCACATCACATAAAAGAGATTCTTACCTTTTGAAAAGTCCTACATTAATTTTCAAGAAAACCCTGGATTTGAGGATTTGGGTTTCTGTGTTTTTAATGTCAATCCACATAGCCTGCAATAAGGCAATTACTAGTTATTGTTTCACTGTTGCTCTAGCTAGGACTTTCCTACGCTGCTATTGCTAGCATGTTAAGCAAGAAGTCATTTGCTGGCTTTCGTAAGAGTCTAGAAACTTCAATGTGGCAAAAATTAGTCCCTGGTTGAAACTCTCTGATATACTCAGGGATTGAAAGAAAGCTAAGAAAAGAAAGGCTCTTGAAAAAACATAGGACAATTTCCCATAATAGAAATAGTTTAAAAATTATAAATATCACAACCAAACTATATTCAAATCTTATTCAGGTTTCCTCAGTTATATCTGTACTCAGGTATGTGTATGTAATAAGTACCATCAAATTTTGACGTCTATGAAGACTTGTGTATCCACCACCACCACCACAGTCAAGTCACTGCAGATCCAACACCATAAAGATCCCCTTGTGTTGCCCCTTTTAGAACCACACCTCCCTCCCTCCGGTGCTCTGTCTCCTGTCCCTAAACCCCAGCAACCATTAATCTACCCTTGCTTTAAAACATGGCACTGGATAAAGAAAAATGTGGCACATATGCCTCATGGAATACTATGCAGCCATAAAAAATAATGAGCTTATGTTCTTTGCAGGGACATGGATGAAGCTAGAAGCCATCATTCTCAGCAAACTAACATAGAAACAGAAAACCAAACACCACATGTTCTCACTCAGAGGGAGTTGAACAATGAGAACACATGGACACAGGGAAGGGAGCATCACACATCAGAGTCTGTTGGGGTGAGGGAACAAGAGGAGGGAGGGCATTAGGACAAATACCTAATATATGCAAGTCTTAAAACCTAAATGATGGGTTGATAGGTATAGCAAACTACCACAGTAAATGTATACCTGTGTAACAAACCTGAATGTTCTGCACATGTATCCCAGAACTTAAATTTTTTTTTAAAGATAATTTCAAAAATGTTATAAAATGGGATCATACTGTCTATCACTTTTTGAGACCGGAATTTTTTTTACTTAGCATAAATTCCTAGAGATCCATTCAAGTTCTTGCTTTCGTGTAGGAGTTCAGTCAGGATGGTAAAAGAAATTATAGGAAAAGGACGCAAACCTTCTTGGAAGGCTGGGAGTTTTTTTGCAAAAGCCTCGGCAGGAGTTTATGGCTGAAGGCAGCCTAATCCCCTTACCTTGAGCTCAGAGTATAGAGCAGCTAACAAGGGAATGTAGGGGAGTTTGTTTAAAGAGCTGGTTTTTTCACATGGTACTAAGACGGATCTTTGATTTCCACAGGCATATGACTGCTCTCTACTCGGGGGTCGGCAATATTAATTATCCACAAATGGTGTTTGCTTCAGGCCTTTGTCATTAAATCTGTACTAAATAAAGTTCCAAGGTTCATGGGGCCAGCTTGTGGGGGGCCATGGCTGCTGACTCTTTACAGCACTCTCTGTGGTGTCTGTGAATGGTCTGGTCCCCTAGTCCGCTCTTTAACTCGATATCTGTGTTTGAGTGCATTTGTTCATCCATCGCTGGGTCAGGGTCTGCAGGTCAGACCCAACAATTTCATCAATAGGTCATTCTTTTTGGTTGATGAATTCGATGGTATGTATGACCCACAGTTTCTTTAAACATTCACCTATTACAGAATATCTAGATGAGTTCCAGTTTTGGGCTGTAACAAAGAAAACTGTTTTGAACATTTGTTTTTTGGGGGTCTTTTTTCTGAAAATAAAGTTTTCATTTCTCTAGGATAGATTCCCAAGAGTGCAATTGCTAGGTCATATGGTAATTTCACGCTAGGTTTTATAAGATACTGCCAAGCTGTTTTCTGGAATGGCTGTCCCATTTTAAATTATCCTCCATAATATAGGAGTGATCCAGTTTTTCTGAATCCCTGTCAGCATTTGGAGTTGTCACTTCTTTTTGTTTTAGCCATTCTGATCATTGTGTAGTGGTATCTCATTGTGTTTTTAATTTGTGTTTCTGTGATGGTTGAACATAGTTGATTATGTTGAATATCTTTTCATGTGCTTATATGCCATATGAATTAGTCCATTCTCACACTGCTAATAAAGACATAAGTGGGACTGAGTAATTTATAAAAGAAAGAAGTTTAATTGACTCACAGTTCAGCATAACTAGGGAGGCCTCAGGAAACTTACAATCATGGTAGAAGGGGAAGCAAACACGTTTTTCTTTACATGGCAGCAGCAAGGAGAAGTGCCCAGTGAAAAAGAGGGAAAAGCCCCTTGTAAAACCACCAGATCTCATGAGAACTCACTCACTATTACAAGAATAGTATGAGGGTAACTGCCCCCATGATTCAATTACCTTCCACCAGGTCTCTCATGGACAACATGTGGAGATTATAGGAACTATAAAGATGAGATTTGGATGGGGACACATCCAAACCATATAATTCTGCCCCTGGTGCCTTCCAAATCTCATGTCCTCACATTTCAGAAGACAGTCATGCCCATCCAACAGTTTCCCAAAGTCTTAACTCATTCAAGCATTAAATCAAACATTCAAGTACGAAGCCTCATCTGAGACAAGGCATGTCCCTTCCACCTATGAGTTTTTAAAATCAAAAGCAAGTTAGTTACTTCCTAGATGCAATGGGATACAGGCATTGGGTACATATATCTGTTCCAAGTGGGAGAAATTGGCCAAAACAAAAAGGCTACAGGCCCCATGCAAGTCTGAAAGGCAAGAGGGTAGTTATTAATCCTTAAAGCTCCGCAATAATCTCCTTTGGCTCCATGTTTCACATCCAGGTCTTGCTGATGCAAGAGACGGATTCCTATGGCCTTGGCCAGCTCTGCCCCCATGGCTTTGCGGGGTACAGCCTCCCAGCTTCCTTCACAGCTGGCATTGAGTGTCTGTGGTTTTTCCAGGTGTATAGTGCAAGCTCTTTGGGGACTCTACCATTCTTGGGTCTATAGGATGGTGGCCCTCTTCTCACAGCTCCATTAGGCAGTGCCCCAGTGGGGACTCTCTGTAGGGGCTCCAACCCCACATTTCCCTTCTGCACTGCCCTAGCAAAGGTTCCCCATGAGTGCTCCACTTCGGCAGCAAACTTCTACTTGAACATCCAGGCATTTCCATACATCCTCTGAAATCTAGGCTGAGGTTCCCAAACCTCAGTTCTTGACTTTGGTACACCCACAGGCTCAATACCACATGGAAGCTGTCGAAGCTTTGTCTCTGAAGCCACAGCCTAAGCTGTATCTCGGCCCCTTCTAGCCATGGCTGGGTCTGAAGCAGGTGGGATGCAGAGTACCATGTCCTAAGGCTACACAGAATGGGGGGCGGGGGGGGTGTGCCCGGGGGGGGGGGGGGCCTGGGTCCAGCCCGTGACCCCATTTTGCCCTCCTAAGTCTCTGGGCCTGTGATGGGAAGGTCTCAGACAGGCATTGGAGACATTTTCCCCATAGTCTTGCAGTTTAACATTTGGCTCCTTGTTACTTATGCAAAGGTAAGTAGGCTTGAATTTCTCCTCAGAAAATGGGTTTTTCTTCTATTGCATCATCAACCTGTAAATTTTCCAAACTTTTATGCTCTGCTTCCTTGTGAATGTTTGCCACTTAGAAATTTCTTTTGCCAGGTAACCTAAATGAGCTCTCTCAATTCAAAGATTCACAGGGACTTTGAGACAGGGGCAAAATGCTGCCTGTCTCTTTGATAAAGCATAAAAAGAGTCACCTTAGCTCCAGTTCCCAACAATTTCTTCATCTCCATCTGAGATCACCTCATTCTAGACTTTGTTGTCCATATCACTATCAGCATTTCAGTCGAAGCCATTCAATAAATCTCTAGGAAGTTCAAAATTTTCCCACATCTTCCTGTGTTCTGAGCCCTCCAAGTCACAAGGAAGTTTCAAACTTTCTCACATTTTTCTGTCTTCTTCTGAGCTCTGCAAACAGTTTCAACCTCTGCCTGTTACCCAGTTCCAAAGTCACTTGAACATTTTCAGGTATCTATAGAGCAGCACCCCGCTTCTCATACCAACTTACTGTATTGGTCCATTCTCACACTGCTAATAAAGACATATGCAGAACTGGATAATTTGTAAAGGAAAGAGGTTTGGCTCTCAGTTCAGCGTGGCTGGGGAGGCCTCAGGAAACTGACAATAATGGAACAAATAAGTCTTTCTTCTCACGGCAGCAGGAAGGAAAAGTCCCCAGCAAAAGCAGGGAAAAGCCCCTTATAAAACAATCAGATCTCATGAGAAGTTGTTCACTATCATGATAACAACATGAAGATAGCTGCACCCATGATTAAATTACCTCCATTGAGTTCCTCCCATGACACATGGGGATTAAGAAAACTACAATTCAAGATGAGATTTGGGCGGGGAAACAGCCGAACCATATAATTATCTGTATATTCTCTTTTGTACATCTTCAGTAAAAGGTATTTTGCTCATTTTATAATTGAATTGCTTGTTTGTTATTTGTTTAACTGTTGGGAACTGTGAATTATTTGCATATTTTAAATACTAGTCCTTTATTAGATATGTGGTTTGCAAACATTTCTCCCTATCTGTAGTTTGGTTTTTCATCATTTTCCCATGGGCTTTCACAGAGGAAACATTTTTATTCTGTTGAGGTCCAATTCATTTTTTTTTTTACTTTTATGGATTCTACTTTTGTTGCCTAGTAGAACAATCTTTGATTAGCCCTTCATTCTAGAGATTTTTATCCTATTTTTTTCTTAAAATTTTTGTCAAATTATATTTTATATCTAGGTTTGTGATTCGTTTGATTAATTTTTATGTAAAGAGTAAGATATAGTTGGAGATTCTTTTCTTTTTTTATTTGCCTATGGATGTTCCATAGCTCTAGCACCTTTTTTGAAAAGTCTGTTCTTCCTCCACTGAGTTACTTTTTACCTTTATAAAACGTCATTTGAACGTATTTGTGTAGGTCTGTTTTTTTAGTTCATTGTGTGTTCATTTGACCTATGTGCCTATTACTCTGTCAATACCATACTATCTTGCTTACCATAGGTATATACTAAGCCTGAATGTGGAATAGAATAATCCCTCCTGTTTATTCTACTTTGTCAAGCTTTCTTTAGCCATCCTATGGCCTGTGTCTTTAGAATAAGCTGATTTACAAAAATACCCTGTTGAGATTTTGATAGGCACCAAATTAAACTTATAAATCAGTTTGGTGAGAAACGACATTTTCATCATTTTGAGTCCTCCAATCCATAAACATTGTATGTATTTCCATTTATTTCGGTCTTTGATTTTTCTCATCAGTATTTTGTAATTTTTAGCAAAAAAAAATCCTATTTTAAGTATATACAAAATTATTTCATTTTATTCAGAGGAATTACAATTGACAATGTATTTTAAATTTTAGTTTCTGCATATTCATTGTTAGTATACAGAACTGTGATTGATTTTTGTGTGCTAAACTTGTATCCACCTACCTTATTGAATTTGTTTATTAGTTTAAGAGTTTTTGTACAGTTTTTGAGATTTTATATAGAAAATCATGGCAAATGCAAATAGAAATAGTCTTATTTTCTTCTAATCTGCATACCTAGTTAGAGCTTCCAGTACTATACTGAAGAAAGCTAGTAGGAATGAACATTTGTTTCTAACTAACTGTTCTAAAAACACACTACAAAATGGGATACTTTCAGAGAAACGGGTCTTGGCTTGGTCCAGCTTATTGAAAGAGCCTGGACTGTGGAATGTGGATAATTATAACAAATGTGAAAGTCTATCTCAATATTTGAGAACTAATTTTTGAAAAGAAAGGATAATAGCTTTATGTTGCTTGATGACACTGAGCAAGATTTTTAAAAATACTTGCAAAAGGAAGATTTTGACTAAGAAGAAGAGAGCACTCTAGTAGGAACACTCTGACATTGGTAAAGATGTCTCACAGAGGATTTCTTCTCTTTTTTAAAGATACTTTAAACAGAGGCAAGATTGTCTTCTATGAAAGGGGGCTGAGCAGAAAATGTGTTCCTCCCTGAGTCTCAGGTGGCTTCTAAGGACCTTTTGCATTCTCCATTCAACTGTGCTAGGATTCTATGATTGCCTCCTTCTAAAAAACACGTCTCTTTTATGTGATTAGTAAATCATATCTTTTTGTGCATGCATGATTTGGGGCATAAGGAAAGTTCTCAGTTCATAAAGCTAATAGAAAGGGGATGGCCATGGTTATAATAAGCGAAGTGTCACTATGGCATGAAGAAAATACAATTCTAAATAGCCTTGATGGACAGTAAACATAGTGTTGAAACTTTAACCACTTTTTAAATAAACTGTTTTTTTTTTTCTATTTTAAATACACACTCTTCATTTTTCTCTGCTCAATCTTTGTATTTTTCCCCCAAAGCAGTGTAAGTGATATTTTGAGTTATTCACAAAGAATTCTTGCTTTCTTGGGTTTGATTCTCATGATTATAATTACCTGCTTTGTATAGTTTGGGTATAGAGTTAACAAAAGTGGAATAAAAAGAATAGGAGCAGAAATACAAATGAAGTGTGAAGCCAAGGCTAGATTGAGCAAAGGAAGCATCCAGGGTGTAAATGTAAGAAGCCATTTACCCTCAGAAAATGCAAGTGCTGGTTTGGCACCAGAGAGTCAGTACCTCCTAAAATGGTGTTCCCTGGGCATTTAGCTTGTTGCGACTTAGTGAAGGTCCCGGGCTTCTGACCCATCCTTAAGTAACACAAGCAGAAAGATGTCAGTTAAGCAAGGAATTTCCCATCAATAGCAGAAAATTTTATTTCTAGTATCATCAAATTTCAAGGCACTGAAAGATAAAGATTAATTTGTAAAACATAATGTTCATGCAGCTTTATCTTTTTACAGTAATTTCTTATACAGTGCCTTGTCTTTTTCTTTTGAGACCTCAAACTTTTCGAATTAAATGATATAAATCATAACTTTTGTAGGTTGAAAAATTTAATATCAGGTATTCTATGTGGTTGGTTCAATCTATTACTATATGGTATAGTGAGCTCAAATGTGAGCTAAGGCGCCATCTCTGTGTTACAATTTCGAGTATATCATTTAGCAGCTCTGGGGGCTGGAAAATGACCCGTCGCTTTGGTTTTCTGACACATAAAATGAGATTGGAGTTATCTTTCGGGACTGTTTTGATTATTAAATACGAAGACATAGCTGTACTACTAACAATAATTATCATTAACTGCTAGATTTAATTATTAAAGAAACGCCAGGGTAGAAATCCAAAGCAGTTATGACAGTACAAGTATTAGGGCAGAAGTATGGTGAATATTCTGTGGTGCTCTAGATTAGAGATTTCCAAACCTGTCTGAGTATCAGATTCTGACATAGTTAGTGAGGATTGTAGCTTAATTAACTGTATTTTTAATAACCTCAACAGGGATTGAAAGGTGCTGCTGTATTTGCCAGGCTTCCTTAGATAGCAACAAAGATCCCTTTTGACTCTAAGTCTTATAATTGTTTATCAGATTCTGTTTTTAGCAATTTTTTTTTCTTTCCCAACAACCACTCAAGATTCCTTTACTTTATTTTCTCTCAGAGAAGGCCCCAGGCTAACTTCATGTGTACCTTCCTTGTGTGCACAGGGGAAGCCTTTTGTTCTAGCCTTATCCTGTGAATCTGCCAGTGTTGCTGTGCATTTCAAGGAGGACAACTTTTTAATTTAAAAAAAGTCAAACAAGATTACTTCGTTTTCTTCTTTAAAAGGCATCGTTGTCAGGTCCCATGAAATACCTTTTCTCTTTACCTCTCTTTCTAGAAGATGTTTAAGTTCAGCAACATCCTTTGTGTCAACTTCTGGATAAAAAAAAGATGTTTCTTGGCCTGCCTCTATTGTCAGTGACTGCCATGGTGAAACAATCCATGTCAATAGCCCAGCTTGCTGAGCTGCTGCTGATAAGAACTCCCCCTCCCCTTTCCTTGGTCTGGCGTCTTGTTCAGACAATACAGCAAAAGCTCTGGGGATCAACTTGAGTGTCATCTTGGTGGCTCACAGCCAGCATTCTGGCCTGTGAACAGGGGTCCTTTGGCACAAGCCAGAGTGTATTTATCACTGAGTGTCTGGGGAATCTTACCCCTTGTGTAGTAAAAACTTATATTGTACCTTCCTCCTGACATTCTGAATTTTATTCCACCACATATACTTGTCTAGATTAAATCTAGCTCATTCTAGAAAAAAGAAGCATTCAAGGGAGTTGTTGGTATTTTAGGACAAAATATGAAAGATAAAATGCAGCGTGTACATGTTATAGCAGAAATATAACTTTCACATAATTGAGGTTGTTACTTTATTCCTACAATGTTGTCATTCAAATGATAGACTCACAGCTGCAGAGAAATAGGAGGAGTCTTAGAAGTCATTAATTCTAATGTCCACTCCATTGGGAATTCTTTACAAAAACTACCTGACATGTTTTCATCAAAGCCTCTGAAGTCTTCCATTGATTGGAAGCTCACTGCATTATATGACAATCTATTTAGCTTGGAAATTCCCTATTTTTTTTAAAAAAAAGTATTTTGAAATATTAACCAGCCTCTATAATATCTAACCATTTATCTTATTTATACTCTAAAAGAGTGCACACAATAAATTTAATTTTTCTCTATGGAAGTTCTTCAAATATTAGGTTATAGTTATATGTGCCATTTCTTCCCTTCTTCAGTTAAAATAACCCTGATTCTCTAGACTTTGCTTGTCATAGTGTTAAACACCCATATAATTCTGCTCACCTTCTTTATAAATTACCTAGGATCTTTTAGGTGCTCAAATGTACAAATATGATCTGACCAGGTAAGACTATAGTGAAATTATAATCTTCCTTACACTAGGTACTATACTTTATTAATGCTGCCTTTTGTCATATTAGCATGTTTGAACGTCTTTTCATCCTTTTGAATCTTAGTAAATTTGAGGTCAGCTGAGACTCCCTGTGATTTTCCCCAAAACCTGATAATAAGTCAAGAGTAAAGAAGGTAGGAAGAGAGAGGAAATTAAGCTGGAGTGTACTTTGGTCCCAGCTGTGCTACATTATTTTGTTATCACAGGTAAGTATCTAGTCCTTTGTTTCTTCAACCATAAATGGAAGGTTTAGTTTCAATTATTTATAGGGTTTTAGTCAACCCACATGTTTATTTTCATGCAGACAATTTGTTTTTTAACCAAAATATGGGACTTTTTTTTTATACCAACAAATATTCCATAAATATTCCATGTTGTAGAAGTGTCTCTGTTTGTTTTATAATCCTGTTGATATTCACATTTAAAATTGGAATTCATAAACAAACAGACACAGAATTCAGTTACCCTCTGAGAACCTCTTAAATGTGAAAGTGAATAAAACATATTTGATTTCAACATGTATAGAGAGAAAATACTTGTGTCACTTAAGGTTCAATTAGGGAAGCGTATTGCTACTATGAGTTATATGGAATAACAGATTACAATGGACAGGATTGTGGAAGTGGTTGAAGACATTCATGGAAGGTTATCGCCTATGCATCTGGTGGTGGTCCTAGAGTCTTTATATTCATTAGGGCTAGCAGTTGGGAAAAAATATGGAACATGAAATGAGAAATGAGGACAGACTAGAATTTATGAGGAATAATTGGAACCCATGTATATAGATCGAAGTCCTCATCTTTGTCTATCTTTAACCTTGACAATGTGAGTGACCTGCAGAAGAAGCTGGACCCGTCTCCAGGTAACTATAAGTGCATCTGGTCCAGCACTTAGAGAGTCTGAAGAAGGATATATAAAGAGAAATAGAGGAAGTGAGGCTCAGCTGCTACCCGACACCAAGGGGTCCCAGCATATTAGCAAGCATTGAGAATACACTGTTGTGGTAAAAGAATGCTACATTAACCTTTACTTCTGCCTTCCAGATCTCATGCAAATTTCCTAGTGGTTAATACTAGCTCAGAATGATATAGGAAAGGGAATTCTGAGAAATTCACTTTCAGATCAACACAATTAACACAGTACAAAACCATTATTACAATACTGTTTTCTGAATAACTTAATATTCGAAGTTCTATAAAAGAATATACAGGCAAAACATAAACAAATGTTAAAACAAAGAGTTCTGTTGTAAATTGCTTCGATTACATAATAAAGTATAATAACATAACTAAAAGGACTAAAATAGCATTATCAATAATAAAATAAAAATAAAAATCATCAGTACATAAACAAACTTTAAGGTAAGTGTGACTTTGAAATCATCTAAGTGTGACCCATCCACTCCGTACATTAAAATTTGTGTGTGTGTGTGTGTGTGTGTGTGTGTGTGTGTGTGTGTGTGTGTTGGGATCATGGCTGTCTGATGAACAAGGCTCCTAGCAGCATTCCCTCTTCTGAGGTTTTTCTCTTGATCTTTCTCTCTTTACTCACACTTTATAATTACATTTGTAGATGGCATTATTTAGTTTATATTCAATATTGTTTTCTTACCATGGAAAGGAGTCTTTGGTCAGGCTACAGTCTGTCATTCTGATTTCAAACAAAGAAGTATGCCGTTGCAAGACATCTTTATCCTGAATAGATATAATTACATGTAGTGTTAAAATAATACTACTATTTTGAATACTCGAAATATACTCTGTTGTCCATAAATAAATAGAAGTAAGTATTTTACGTATGACTCTAAAGAGTCAGCAGCTCAAGGTATTGTGTTCTCATTTGTATTAGGGTCTTTCAGAGAATCATAACCAATAGAATATGTGCACACACACACACGTACACACACATGCGCATACACACACGTATTCAGAAAGACATTCACCAAAAGGAATTGACTCATGTGATTATGAAAGCTGGCAAGTCTCAAGATCTGTAGTGTTATTCGGCAAATCCCGCAGAGCCGGAGTGCCCATCGTGCAATTCTAGTCCAAAGGCCTGTCGGCCCAATACCCAGAAAGAGCTGAGATTTCAGCTCAAGTATAAGAGCAGTCAGTTGGAGAATTTTCTCCTACTGGTGGAGGGTCTGTCTTTTTGTTCTAGTCAAGCCTTCAACTGATTGAATGTGTTCCAACCACATTAGGACGCCAACCTGCTTTACTCAACTCCACAGAGTTAAATGTTAAGCTCACCCCCAAAACATTTTCACAAAAGCATCCAGAATAATGTTTAACTATCTGGGCACTGTGTTCTAGCTAAATTGACATATAAAATTAGGCATCATGTAATTAAAGGTCAAAATGGGACTTAAAATAGTTTGCACTAAATTTGATGTATTTTACAGTCTTGTTTTGTTTTGTTTTATTTTGTTTGAGACAGAGTTTTGCTCTTGTTGCTGGAATGCAATGGTGCAATCTCAGCTCACTGCAACCTCCACCTTCCAGGTTTAAGCAATTCTCCTGCCTCAGCCTTCCGAGTAGTTGGGACTGTAGGCATGCACCACCATGCCTGGCTAATTTTTGTGTTTTTAGTAGAGACAGGGTTTCTCCATATTGGCCAGGGTGGTCTCAAACTCCTGACCTCAGGTTATGCACTCACCTCGGCCTCCCAAAGAGGCGGGGATTACAGGCATGAACCACCACCTCTGGCCTTAGTTACTCTTTACTTGCCTTCAAACAACCAAATCAACCAAAACAAAAGAATTGTCTTAAACTCTATGAAATGATCTGGGGTTAATGAGGAAGAAAGAATGGATAATGACTTTTTATTTGATCTACTACAGGTAAAGCACATCTTTCACTTCTAAGAAACTGACTTTTATGTCTGGCCTGTACTCTGAAATCTTTTCTTTATACCTTATCATCTCCAGCTTACTAACAGATCTTTCCCCAACTAATTTTACTACATGTCACTCCTAGTATGCTAAACCATTCCAGACACCCCAGAACTTTCTGTATGTAGTAGAGAAAAGCAGTAAAATAAAGATGTGCTTGGTGTGCTGTTTTGCCAGATTAGGAAAGTTGGAAAGGAATGAAGTGTTTCAAGAGGTTATTGAGAGCAACTTAGTGTTGGAGGGTGGTAACAAATGAGTTAGATGCTGACGACCTATTTAATATCAGGAGAGAATTTTACTTACGTAAATGCCATAAAATGTTGGTATTCACCTATTCATCATTTACTTAGAATTAGGCTACGCATTGGCACATTGAAAGGACAAAATCTGGTAGTTTTTGATAGCCATATGTGTTACACAGCATTTCTATTTTTATTTAAACCTCTGGATTCTGAATAAACTTTTAGAAGAAAAATTCTTTTCTGCTCAATTAAGATCACTTAAATTTCTCCTATTAATTAAACATTAAAGTTTCCCTATAGTATAACTAATTAATTCTTGAAATATGAGAATCACCATGAAGAAAACGATTTATGGTAATCATTTGCATAAATTCAAGCCTATGTCATGGTGATTAAGGTAGGAGATACATAAAAATTAAACCCCAGTGGGAGGAGACGAAATGTGTATTTTCTTATAACCTCAGCACAAAATGACAGACTATCTACCGATTTTACTTTTTCATCTTAACTATCAAAATTCTTAACTTACATGTGTGAATTTGATGAAAAATTTAAAATTTGTCAATTCTATAGAAGCAATGAACTTAATTTTCCTCAGAGGACACTGTAATATGAAGTCAAGCTCTATAGGTTTTCACAATTCAAGACACTTAAAAAAATCACACGTTAAGTTTTTACAATTTTTGCAAAGTTCTTTTATTATTGTTTTCAAATATGAAAGATGACGTTAAGGGACTGGTTAAAGTCTTCTTTTAGTGGGTGTCTTGACTGGAACATGAGCTTGACACTTGAAATCGGGTCTGAAGCAGATTACCCAGACCCTATACACAGGAGCCACTTAGGATAAATAAATCATATTTTGTGCCTCTCTCTACCTTAAAAACTGATGTTTTATAGACAGACTCAGCCTAACATCAACTTTGTGGGTGGTTTTCAAAGGAATGGATATATTACAAAGATGATTGAGTGGATGATGGAGCTATATTCCACCTGCTGTGATCTGAGAATTGTCTCCCTCATTGTCAGACCAACACCGCTTCTTGTTCACCTGCCAGGACAGGTCCATGAAAGCTGTTGATGAAACTACCAGCTTGAGCTGACCAACTGAGGGAAGACATCTGGCTATTGCAAAACCTAGAAGGTGGTTGCTGTTGGTGACTCATGTGATTTATTGTCAGCAATCTGAGTACAGATTTGAGGCATAGATGTAGAGAAATGTAAATCTGCAATTTGCTAGGTTAGAACTAAAAGCCAAATTGTGAATAACAATATTGATAAGCTTAGTATAGAAATCAACATTAATTATCTCTCACCTTTAGATCTACTGAGACCAGTAAGGGTATCACTTATGTATTCTACTAAGGAGAGAGTGAATTCAGCAAAAATATCATGAGTGCTTATAGAAGGTGTCAAAAAAAGTTAAAAGCATGTAGCTGAAAATGTGAACTTTTAGCAATTGTTAGGTATTTGGACCATTTTGAATTCTTACTTGCCTGCCAGGTTGTGAAGCAGAACAGAATTAGAATTAGTTCTTATTGTTTATACATAATTGGTTTATGAAAAATCTGAGAAGTGTGGATCTCTTTTGCTTCTATATAGGTGCAAAAAATGCCAAATATATCACTTCCTTATTCCAAAGTGTGGTTGTAATCAGGGGAACTGACAGTGTCAAGTAGGCAGATAAAAGGAGAAATTGAGAAGGAAGCGAAAAAAAAAATGGGATTTGGACTTAGAGAATCTGGACTAGGAAGTCTTAGATCTTATGGTAAAACCAAGGGGCAGAAATGTGAAAGGAGTGTCTCTTGAAAATCACGTGAGAGGACTTTAAGGATATTCTATCCTATAGTCTGGTGCAATGAAGTCAGAGAGCTGATAGGACAAAAGTAGATCCAGTAAGTAGCTGAAAATTTAAAAAGCTCCTAGGAGCCTCTACTGAAGCTTGACGTGGAGAGGCAAAGGATAATCAATGTGCTGTCTTCAGTATTCTGTACTAATTCAAGGAGTTTGTACAGCCTCATGTATAGATAGCCTTTGGAAGAATATAGATGAAACGATGAATAACAGATTATCAAGGTACTACCACTACTAAGAAATGCTACCTTACATTTGCATAATGCTTAATAGCTTTCCAAAGTACTATCATATAAGTGAGCTTATGGTTCATATGATTTTCACAATCCCTGTGAAATATTTGGGAGCAATGTCATTTTATAAGCCTGTAGGCAAGAAAATTTGAATGAGAATCACAAATACTTAAGTATCTTATCTGCCATCACCATAATCTGTAAACAGGTGAAATAGCACCCAGACATCAGTTTTATCATTAGGAATGCAGATCTCTGATTGATGATCATGTTAATAATACCATGATGTAATTTATGGAAACTAAATATATTCGATGATATATTTAGATATTGCAAAATATATAACATATAATAAATTATGTTTGGGTATTATTCTGTTAGGGCCAGAGTCTTTGTTTAGAAAAAATTTTGGTCTAATCAATGTGATTTCTGATTTTCCTATGAAGAAATTGGAAAGGTTAAGAAAAGGGATAAATAGCTAAGCCTGAGAAATGAGTGAAAAAAGATTGCAGTCAAGGAAGAGGGCATGAGCGGAGAAGTGGTTACCTTTTACCTTGGTTCTCTCAACCATTTGGAAACACATTCTGGCATGGGATGGCATTCTGATCCTTCATACACCCAGAACTCTTTCTGAAACTGAAATCTTAGTATTGAATAAACTTTAAGACATAAAAAATTGGAGCATTGATAGAACTTCTGAACACACTTTTGAACTGAGACTGTGACAATTTCTAACCATCACCAAAGGTAATGTAGGCTACTGGAACATGGTGGCCGACACTTATCCTCACTATGCTATTTACTGCAGGTCATTTAATCCTGTTAATGCTTGAGTTTACTTGTTCATGTAAAAATAATGATAACATCCACTCCACAGTGTGTTTAGAAGACAAAATTATTCTAAGTAGATAAAAGTATTTTGCCAGCATCGGTTGCTGTTATAAATATGATCCCTACTAAGAAGATACTCCTTCGGAGCATTCCTCTTTAAAAACATCTGAAGTCATTTCTAGAATTTCTAGAACTACATCACACTAAGTCAAGGACAGAAACTTTGGAAAGAATTTGAATTTTTTTTTTGGCTGGACATGATGACAGTCACTAGTGAGGAGAGGGAGGTAGAAGCAGCAGCTGCTCTTGCAGCTGCAGAAAGTTGCTGACACAGGACTCAGTTGAGAAAGCACTGAATGGAGTGCAGTAATTTGGTGAAGAAAGGCAAAGAGAAAGCAGAGCAGCATGCAGTGAAGAATGACTCAGAGAGTTTTCCCTACCCAGAACTTTGTTCTGCCAGAGTTATCTTCAACATTTCTGTCATTGTAAATTGGAGGCTTGAAATCAGCAAAAGACAGAAAAGAGTCTCAGATGAAGCCCCAGATGGAGGTGTTTTGTTTTAAAGAAAATGGCAATAGAGGTGTACTTGCATACAGAAAAGAGGCGCAAAGAGTGGATGGACATCTGTAGAGATGTTAAGTGACTTCAGAGAGAGCTGCATCACTTGATAGCTCTCTGGAGGATCTTAAAAATTGATTCATTATGTTTTGTTTCCTCCTTTGAGGAAGATACTAGAATTTATCCCTAATCAGTACAAAATAAAAAAAATCTAACTTCATTCTCATCTAAGCTTACTCATAGCACAATAAATAAAATCTGCAAACAGGTTACAAACAATGCAGACTGGTCCTAGTATCGTGTTAATAATTACTGGAGGTAAAAACGTATTTAGATAATTTTGTGCTAAAAGTATTAATATTTTTTCCTAAATTGTTTTTTTAGATAGAATTTACATAAAGTAAAATCTGCCAATTTAAAATGTACAATTTCATGAGCTTATCAAATGTGCACAGTCATGTAAGTACCATCACAATCACAAATAGAACATTTCTATTTGTGGCATGACAAAAGTGTTCCCCTATAACTTTTTACACTCAATCCCCTCTTTGTGCACCTGGCCCTTGAATAATAAAATTGATACACTTCTAATGCTATAGCCTGTTCTTTTTTAGAATTTCATATACATGGTATCATATGGAATATAATTTTAATTTTGAGTTTACATATTTTATTTCCTATATCAGTTTCTTTTTAAGGCTGAATAATAGTCTCTTGCATGGATACATCAAAATGCGTCTTTCCGCTTGCCATGTGAAAAATCATTTTCCTGTTTCTAGTTTTTGCTTTCAATGGATAAGGCTTCTATGAACACTTATATGTTTTGTTATAGATATGTGTTTTCTTTTTTTTTAAATTTATTTTATTGCATTTTAGGTTTTGGGGTACATGTGAAGAACATGCAAGGTTGTTGCATAGGTACACATGTGGCAGTGTGGTTTGCTGCCTTCCTCCCCATCACCTACATCTGGCATCTCTCCCCTTGCTATCTCTCCCCAACTCCCCACCCCCCACTGTCCCTTCCCTATTTCCCCCCAACTGACCCCAGTGTGTAGTGCTCCCCTCCCTGTGTCCATGTGTTCTCATTGTTCAACACCCGCCTGTGAGTGAGAACATGCGGTGTTTGATCTTCTGCTCTTCTGTCAGTTTGCTGAGAATGATGGTTTCCAGGTTCATCAATGTCCCTACAAAGGACCCAAACTCATCGTTTTTGATGGCTGCATAATATTCCATGGTGTATATGTGCCACATTTTCCCTGTCCAGCCTATCATCGATGGGCATTTGGGTTGGTTCCAGGTCTTTGCTATTGTAAACAGTGCTACAATGAACATTCATGTGCACGTGTCCTTATAGTAGTACGATTTATAATCCTTTGGATATATACCCAGGAACAGGATTGCTGGGCCATATAGAATTTCTATTTCTAGGTCCTTGAGGAATCGCCACACTGTCTTCCACAATGGTTGAACTAATTTACACTCCCACCAACAGTGTAAAAGTGTTCCTCTTTCTCCACATCCTCTCCAGCATCTGTTGTCTCTAGATTTTTTAATGATCGCCATTCTAACTGGCGTGAGATGGTATCTCAATGTAGTTTTGATTTGCATTTCTCTGATGACCAGTGATGATGAGCATTTTTTCATATGCTTGTTGGCCTCATGTATGTCTTCTTTTGTAAAGTATCTGTTCATATCCTTTGCCCACTTTTGAATGGGCTTGTTTGTTTTTTTCTCCTAATTCTGTTTTAGTTCTTTGTAAATTCTGGATATCAGCCCTTTGTCAGATGGGTAAACTGCAAAATTTTTTTCACATTCTGTCGGTTGCCGTTTCACTCTAATGACTGTTTCTTTTGAGCTAACATGTAGAAATGAGATTGTCAGGTCACAGGGATGGGTGTGTTTATAAGAAATTACTAGATTGTTTCCAAAGTGAATACTAATTTGCATTCCTATCAGCAGTGTATGAGAAATCAATTCTTGTTCAATTCTTGTCAACACTTGGAATTATTAGTATCTTAATTTGAGCTATCATGGTGAGTATGTAGTAGTATCTGATGGCTTTTTATCCAATATGAAATGATGTTGAATATTGCCATTTGTTCATACTTCACATCTAGTAAAGTGCATAAAGCCTTTGTCCACTTTTTGTTTGATTTTGTCCTGTTATGATTAACTTGTAAGATATTTTATGCATTCTGGATTTGTCTTTAGTCAGGTATAATTTTACAGCTGTTTTTCACAGAGTGTTGTGTGCTTTTTATTGTCTTAAGTGTCCTTTGAAATACAAAAGTTATTCAAGTTAACTAAATCCAATTTCAATTTTTATGTTATAGTTCCTCCTTGATCTGTTCTATCCAGGAAATCTTTGCCTACCCCATCACAAAGACTTTCTTTTTATAATTCTTCTATAAGTTTTATAATTTTTAGTTCTTACATTTTCATCCATTTCAAATTACATTCTGAGATTAAGATCATTATTTATGGTTTACATAGTTATTTTGCATATAGTCTATTGCTCCAGCATCATTTGCTGAATAACTACCCTTTTTACAATAAAACATCTCGGAAGCTTTACTTAAAATCAAGTGACAATTTGTATGTGTTGTCTATTTCTGGATTCTGTTTTCTCTGCCATTCACCTCTATGTCTGCCTTCATGAAAACACCACATTGCCTTGGTTACAGTGCTTATTCCTAATCTTAAAATTAATTCTATATATTTTAAAATTTTGTTCCTTCTAAAGTTGTTTTGTATACTCTAAGTCCTATGCATTTCCACATAAATTCTAAAATCAGCTGATTAGTTTCTACAAATGACCTCCTATAATTTTACTGGAGATTACTTTGAATCTTTAAATAAATGGGGAGGATTGACATTTTAATGTTATTGAATCAATTTACTTCAATCATCTTAGATTTATTTAAACAATTCTTTGTAGATTTAAGCACAGATATTTCTTATTTTTTGTTAAATTTATCACTAAATATTTCATATTTTGATGCAATATTTAAAACATGTAAAATTCTTATGAGAATATGGTAAATTAATTGATTTTTTATATTGACTTTACATCTAAAAATATGATAAATTTGCTTATCATTTGTAGAGATTTTTGGAGATTTGGAGGAAGGATTTTTTATGCTTATCTAGGAAGAGATAATTTTGCTGTTTTTCTTTCCTATCTCTGCTTTGTCTGTTTCTACTTCTCTGTCTTTTTACACTGGCAAGGACTTATAATGGTGAATACAAGTTGCTTTGTTACTGATTATAGAGCAAATACATTTAGTTTTTTAGTAATTAGCATGTTTACTTAGTTAGCTGTAGGACTTCCACTGATAATCATTATGACATTGCTCTTATTAATACATGAAGCATTTTTATTTCATTAACAGATGTGCATCTGTTGAGAAGATAATATAATTTTTCTTTTTATTCTTTAACATAAAGAATACACAGATTGATTACTAATTGACTCTAAAATATTAAAGCAACCTGGCATTTATGGGATAGTCTCCCTTTAGTCAACCAGTATATTTAAAGATGTAGTATCCCTTTTATATATTGCTGAATTTGATTGCCTAGTTTTGCTAACGATTTTTTCATCTTTAATCATGAAGGATACTAGTTTGTAATATATTTTTTTTTTTTGGATTTTTGTTTTTGTTATCAAGATACTGCTGGCCTCTTAAAGGAGTTGAGGACTAATTTGTTTTATTTTCTAGAAACATTTATATAGAATTAGTATTATATCTACTTTAAGTGATTTGTAATGAAGACATCTGGGCCTGTAACTTTCATTAAGGAAAGGTTTTGAACTATAAATTCAGCTTCTTAAAATGTTATCAGACTAACTCAAGTGACTTCTTCCTGAATAAACTTTGGTAGCATATGTTATTATCCATTCAATGTATCATGAATCTCATCAATACAGTTTTTAATCATAGTACTTCCTTATTCTATCTGTTGGATTTGTAATAATGTCCTTTCTTAATTATTGATATTTATAATTTGAGTCTTTTGTCATTATTACTTGATCAGTCTGACTAGAGAATTATTAATTTTATGTTTCTTTTAGAAAAACTAGATTTTGGTTCCATGGATTTTCTCTGTCTTTTGTGGTTTATTTTCAGTGTTATTAACTTGTGCCATCATGTTTATGACTGCCTTTCTTAAACCCATTTTGCATTTACTCTTTTCACTTCTCTATTTCCAGGTTTTAATAGAGAAGTATAGTTCATTCATTTGAGTGTTTTGTTATACGTTTTTAATGCTACAAATTCTACCCTACGCACTGATGTAGCTGCATCCTAATTTCTATTTTAGTTCCATAATGGTCAGAAAATACATTTTAGATTATTTAAATTCTTTTAAATATATTGAGACTTGTTTTATGGCTAGAATGTGGTGTATCTTGGTGATTGTTTCATGTGTCATTTAAACATAGTTTTATTCTGCTGTTGCAGTTATAGTGTTCTTTGAATGTCAGTTAAGTTGCTTAATAGTGGTGGTCATGCATTCTATATACTTATTGACTTTTTATATGTTTTTCTATTAACTCCTGAGAGAATAGTGTTGAAATCTCCAAATATAATTTAAAATTTTTCTTTCTCCTTTCAATTTTATCATTTCTATGTGTTTTTGCTTCAAGTACTTTGAAGCTCTATTACTCAACATAGATAGCTTTAGGACTGTAATGACCTCCCATCAATTGGTCTTTTTATTATTATAGACTGTCTCTCTTGGCTGGGCATGGTAGCTTACACCTGTAATCCTAGCACTTTGGGAGGCTGAGGCAGGATAATTACCTTGAATTCAAAAGTTTGAAACAGTCTGGGCAGTCTAGTGAGACCTCATGTCTGCAAAAATTTTTTCTAATATTAGCCTGGCATGGTGGTCCATGTGTGTAGTCCCAGATACTCAGGAGGCTATGGTGGGAGTATCACCTAAGCCCAGCTAATTGAGGCTGCAGTGAGCCATGATCCTGCTATTGCACTCCAGCCTGGGTGACAGAATAAGACCTTGTCTCAAAAAAAAAAAAAAAAAAAAGAATCCACATTTATCTCTGGTAATATATGCTACTTTTGACTTACTTTGAGTGATACTAATCTATCCAGTTTTGCTTTATTATATTTTAATTCAGGTTCATTGAGATTTAATTTTCATATAATAAAATTCAAATTTTGTATGTTTAAATGAGTTTTGACAGTTCTATACATTTGTCTGGCCACCAGCATAATCAAGACCAAAAAACCCTACAGTTTTATTATTGCACTAAGTTCTCCATGGCTCCTTTCAAGTTATTCTTCTCCCCCAACCTTTATCCCCATATGACTCACTCATCTATTTTTTATTCCTATAGATCAGCATTTTCCAGAATGCAACATAAATGGAATCAAATACTATGTAGCCTTTTTGTGCCAGTAACATTAGTACCTTGTTCCTTTTTATTGCTGAGTAATATTTCATTACTTTGGTGTACTGCTCTTTGTTTATCTATTCATGAATTAATAGACATTTGGTTATTCCAATGTAGAGCTATATGGATTGAACTCTAGAAGTATTCACATATAAGTCTGCTTGTGGACATGTATTTTTATAAAGTTCTGGGTTTTAGGAGATAAACAATAGGAATATTGGCAAACCACAGAGGAATAAAAATAGACAAAAATTTTCAAAGCATGGCACAAGTAAGGTAGAGACATCTTCAGTGAATCTGTTCTAGACTAAGTTCTACCTGCAGTGAATACAATAGAACAATGATAGGCTTAACTAAAAAAAAAAAATTAACAAAGCCATGTTAGGCAGCAATCAGAGTATTGAGAAAGCTAGATAAACAAGTGCCAGACAAGCTTCTAGGAATAATAATGACCTAAGCCAACTGAAGAACGAGCTGAGCATAAAAATGCTGAAGGGGTATCCATTGCCTCCTCAAGCTCTTAAGAAATTGTTGCCATCATCACATGAGTGTTCTTTCTATTTCAGGAAACAAAGCTTGAAATATCGCCAAACAACAAAGCCAGACATCTCAGCCACGTGCTCTAGCAAAAGAGATTTCATGGAAAGCTTACTTCCTCAAGTTCACTTTGGTCTTAATGAAGGTGAAGTCTGATGAGTGGAACCTAGATTACCTTCCTGTGCTTTAACTGCGAAGTAGCCTGGTGAGGTAAGTCTATCCAAGCCCTATTTTGGAGAGGTAAAATTTGTAATATTAGGAGTTATCTAAATATAGTAATATTTTACAAAATATTCTGATCAGCCAGAAGTTATGGCAAACATCTGCAGTAATCTCTTTGATAGTTCTTGTTTAAATAAGGTATGAGTTCAAAGTAGAGTTTCATATTTATGGTGAAGGAAATAAGAAAAGCTGCAGAGGGTTGTAGCCACAGATATTTTCCTAACAGATATAAATTTAATGGGCAAAAATAGGCATCAACTAGAGGAAAACAGACCATGAGCCTTTTGAAGACAGGAAATGTTGGGGTTTTTTTGGTTTTGTTTTCATTTGCTTGTGTGTGGTGGCAGGGGCGGGGAGCAGTATTTACCATGGCCTTATTAACCTAAATAAATGAATACTTGACACAAAATAGGTATACAATTAATATATTTTTCAGATGACTAAAGTATATTGGCACACAGAAAGGAGAACACAACTAATTGCAATCACTGCTTATGAAAGACAGTGCAGTGGGAAAGTATTTTATGAAAAGAGTTCTTAATAAAATACATTTTATATGTTCTATCTATATAAAATATTTTCTCAAATAATATTTAAAATTTATTTTCGAAGGGGGCACAGCAAGATAGCCAAATAGAATCCTCCAGTGATTGTTCCTTCACCCTCTGCAGGAATGCCAGATTGAACAATTATCCATACAAAAAGTACCTTCCTAAGAACCAAAAATCAGATAAGTGATCACAGTACTCTGTTTTAACATCATATCAAAGAAAGAGGCACTAAAGAGGATAGGAAAGACAGTCTTTAATCACCTGCCCCACCCCTCTCTCATTCTCTGGCAGCAGCTGTGTAGCATGGAGAGAGAATCTGTGTCCTTAGGGAAGGGAGAGCATAGTGATTGTGGGACTTTGTATTGGAACTCAGTGCTGCCTGTGACAGCAGAAAGCAACATGGGGCAGAACTCAGCTGGCAGCCATGAAAAGAGCATCTAGACCAGATCTAGCTAGAGGCAAATCATCCAACCAAGTGGTCAGAACCTGAGTTCCAGCAGCCCCACCAGCCTGTACCAAATAATTCTGGGGTTCTAAATGAACTTGAAAGGCAATCTAGACCATAAGGAATGCAATTCCTGGGCAAGTCCCGATGCTGTGCTGGGCTCAGAGCCAGTGGACTTGTGATACATGTGACCTAGTGAGACACCAGCTGGAATAACCAAGGGAGTGCTTGCATCATCCTTCCCCAAATTCCAGCAGTGAAACTCATAGCTCTGGAAGAGTCACCTTCCCTATAATTGAGGAGAGGAGAGAGTAAAGACAATTTTGTCTTGCAAAGGGAATACCAGCTTAGCCACAGCAGAATAGGGCACCAAGCGAGTACTGAGGACCCCATTCTAGGCCCTGGCTCCTAGACGGCATTCTTAGATACACCCTGGGCCAGAAGTGAACTCCCCTTCCTTGAAGAGAAGGACCCAGTCAAGGCAGAATTCATCACCCGCAGACAGAAGAGCCCATGGGTCCAGAATAATCAGTGATAGCCAAGCAGTACTTGTCATGAGTCCTGAGTAAGACTCAACTCCATGCAGTCTTTGGATGTGATCTACACATTTCCAGCTGTAGCAATGATGGGATACCCCTCTTCTTGTTGAGAAAAGCAGAGGAAAAAGTAACAGGGACTTTGTCTTGCTGCTTGGGTACCAGCTCATCTACAGTAGTGTACAGCACCAAGCAAGAACCTGGGATCACAGATTCCAGGTCTTGGCTCCTGCATGGCATTTCTGGACCTGTTCTTGGCCAAAGCGGAGCTCACTGCCCTTCAGGAAGAGACTCAGAAATGACAGCACTCACCACAAATTAACTGAAGAGACCTGGGTTTTGAGTGAATATCAGGAATAGCCAGGCAGTACTCATAATGGACTTGGGGTGGTGGTGGTGATGAAGAAAGAATCATTTGCTTGAGGAAAGGAAAGAGAAGTAGTAAGGACTTTATCTTGTAGCTTAAGTGTCAGGTCAGCCAGAATAAAAAAGAATAATAGGTATATTCCTAAGGTTTCTGACTCTAGGCCGTGCCTCCCAGATAGTACCTTCTTCCAGACCTGCTTGGGGGTGGGGTAACTCGCCACCTGAAGGGAGGGAAACAGGCCTGAATGGATTTGCTACCTTCTGATTGTAGACTCCTTGAGCCTTGGGGAAACATAATGAGTAGACAGGTAGTGGTCACTGCAGGGCTTAGATGAAACCTAGTACTATGCTGGTTTCAGGTTTTATCCAGTGTGTTCCATTGGTTGTGGCAACAGGGGTGCTTTTGTCACCACTACCCAAGTCCTAGGCAGCTCAGCAGGGGGAGTGGGGAGGAGGGAGATTTGTTTGGGAGAAGTAAGGGAAAAGAACAAGAGTCTCTGCCTGTTAATCTAGAGAATTCTCCTGGATCTTATCCAAGACCACCAAGGCAATACTTCTACAAGTCTTCAAGAGCCACAGCATTACAGAGTTTGAAGTGCCACCTAAAGCAGATATGGCTGCAGCAATTAAATATTCAGATCAAAACATCCAAGCCCTCACAAATACCTGAAAACTTTTCCCAAGGAAGACTGGTAAAAGTGAACCCAGACTGTGAAGTCTGCCGTAAATACCTAAGTCTTCAATGCCCAGACACTGATGAACATCTACAAGCATCAGGATCATCTGGGAAATCGTGATATCACCAAACAAACTAAGTAAGGAATCAGTGTCCAATCCTGGAGAAACATAGGTATGTAATGTTTCAGACAGAGAATTAAAAATAACTGTTTTGAGGAAACTCAATGAAATCCAAGATAACACAGAGGGAATTCAAAATCCTATCAGAGATAGATTTGAGAAAGGGATTGAAATTATTAAAAGAAAAACAGGCAGAAATTCTGGAGTTGAAAAGTTTATATGACATACTGAAGAAATACATCAGTCTCTTAATGGCAGAATTGAACAAGCAGAAGAAATAATTAGTAAGTGTGAAGACAGGCTATATGAAAAATCACAGAGGAGACAAAAGTGAAAATAATAAAAAATAAAGCACATTTACATGAGTTAGAAAATACCCTCAAAAGGACAAATCTAAGAGTTACTATCCTTAAAGCAGAGGTAGAGACAGAAATCAGGGTAGAAAATTTATTCAAAGGGATAATAGCAGAGAACTTCCCACATCTGTGGAAACATGTGAATATTCAATTACAAGGATGTCATAGAATACCAAGCAGATTTAACCCAAAGAATGCTGCCTCAGGACATTTAACAATAAAACTCTCAAAGACAAGAATAAAGAAAGGATCCTAAAAACAGCAAGAGAAAAGTAGCAAATAACAAACAAAGGAGCTTCAATACATATGGCAGCAGACTTCTCAGGGGAAACCTTACAGGCTGGGAAAGAGTGATATGGCATATTTAAAATGTTGAAGCAGAAATTTTTTTATCCTAAATTAGTATATCTGGTGAAAATACCCTACAAACATAAGGAGAAAAAAGAAAAGACTTTCTTAGACAAACAAAAACTGAAGCATTTTGTCAACATTAGATCTGTCCTCCAAGAAATGGTAAAGTGGGTTCTTCAGTCTGAAAGAAAATGACATTAATGACTAATAAGAAATTTTCTGAAGGTACAAAACCCAATGTCAGTGGTAACTGTAGAGAAAATGAAGAATATCATAACACTGCAATTGTGATATGTAAACTACTCATATCTTAGAAAAACTAAAAGATGAACCAATAAAAAATAATAACTACAACATCTTTAAAACATGCAGACATTATAATAAGATGTAAATAGAAGAAAGTTAAAAAGTGGGAGAAGGAATTAAAACGTAGAGTTGTTATTAGTTTTCTCCTTGCTTGTTTGTTAATTATCAATGTAAAGTTTTCATCAGCTTAAAATAATGGGTAATAAGATAGCATTTGCAAGTTTCATAGTAACTTCAAATCAAAAAACACACAACAAACACACAAAAAATAAAAGGCAAGAAATTAAAACATACCACCTAGGAAACAGGAAGTAAGGAAAGAAGGAAGAGAAAGCCACAAAACAACTAGAAAACAAATAACAAATTGGTAGGAGAAGTTCTTACTAATCATTAATAACATTGAATGTAAAGGGACTAAACTCTTCAATCAAAAGACAGAGTAGTTGAATGGATAAAAAAAAGAAAACCCAATGATCTCTTGCTGACAGAAACAAACTTTACTTAAAAAGACATACGTACATAGACTAAAATAGTGATAGAAAGATTCCATACAAATGGAAACCAAAAAGAGCAAGAGTAACTATACTTAGATTAGACAAAATAGATTTCAAGACAAAAAGTGTAAACTACAAAAGTGACATAGGTTATCATATAATGATAAATAAGTGAATTTAACAAGTAATTATATAGTAATTATAAATATACATGCACCCAACACTGAAGCAGACAGATACATAAAGTAAAATTCTTAAAGCTAAAGAATGAGATAGCTCATGTGGTGAGGTGGCTCATGCTTCTAATTCCAACAATTTCAGAGGCTGATTTGGGAAGATTACTTGAGCCCAAGAGTTCAAGACCAACCTGGGCAACATGGCAATACCCGTGTCTACAAAAAATTTTAAAAACTAGCCTGGTGACACATGCTTATAGTCTAAGCTATGCAGGAGGCTTAGATTGAATGATTGCTTGAGCCAAGGCTGTTAAAACTCTATTGAATCATGTTTGTGCCACTACACTCCAGCCTGAGTGATGAAGTAAGACCTTGTCTCAAAAAAATAAAAATTTAAAAAATGGTTTATTTTGTTTAAAAAGAGAAAGAGAACCCAATACAAAAATATTTGGAGATGTTAACACCTACTTACAGCATTAGGCAGATAATTCAGACAGCAAAGCAACAAAGAAACCTCAGAGTTAATGTACGCCATAGACCAAATGGACCTAACAGATATTTATAGAACATTTGATCCAATGGCTGTAGAATACAAATTCTTCTACTCAGCAAATGAATCATTCTCAAGTATAAGTTATATGCTGGCCACAAAACAAGTCTTAAAGCATTAAAAAAAAAAAAAAGAAAAAAAGAAAAAAAAGAAATTCTCATCAAGAATCTTTTCTGACCACAATAGAATAAAACTAGAAATCAATAATGAGGAATTTTCAAAGTTATACAAACACATGGAAATTAAATAATATGCCCTGAATGACAGGTGGGTCAATGAAGAAGTTAAGAATAAACGAAAAAAATTATCAAAACAAGTGAAAATGGAAACACAACATATTAAAACTTATGGGATACAGGGAAAACAGTACTAAGTAGAAAGTTTCTAGCAATAAATGCCTACATCAAAAATGTAGAAAACTTCACAATAAATAACCTGCCAATTCATCTTAAAAAATTAGAAAAGCAGCAGCAAACCAAAGCCAAAATTAGTAGAAGAAAATAATAGTAATAAATATCAGAGCAGAAACAAAATTAAAACAAAGAAAATAATACCACAAAATCAACAAAATTAAAAATTGGTAATTTGAAAAAAATAAACAAAACTGACAACTAAGCAAAATGGATTAAAGACCCAAATAAATAAAATCAGAGATTGGAAAGGACACATTACAACTAATACCACATAAATTCAAAGTATCAGTAGAGGCTATTATAAGCAACTGTATGCCAATATATTGGAAAACCTAGAAGTGATGAATAAATTCTTAGACACATAAAACTTACCAATATTGAACCATGAAGAAATCTAAAATGTGAACAGATCAATAGCAAGTAATGAAATTGAAGCTGTAGGAAAAATCTCCCATCAAAGAAAAGCCCAGGACCCAAAGTCTTCACTGCTGAATTTTATGAAACATTTAAAGAAGAACAAATACAAATTCTACTCAAACTATTTCAGAAAATGGAGTGAGAGGAATACTTCCAAACTCCTTCTGCAGGACCAGTATTACCTTGATAACAAAATCAGTCAAAGACACATCAAAATAAATAAATAATAAAACTACAGTCCAATATCCCTGACAAACATTGATGCAAATGCTCTCAACAAAATACTAGCAAACTAAATTCAACAACACATTGAAAAGATAATTTATCATGACCGTGTGGTATTCATCCCTGGGATGCAAGGATGATTTGACAAGTGCAAGGCAATGTGCTACATCATCAACAGAATGAAGGACAAAAAAAAAAAAAAAAGTCATTTCAATTAATGCTGAAAAAGCATTTGATAAAATTCAACATCCTTCATGATAAAAACCTTCAAAACACAGTGTCAGACTAAATGAGGAAAAACTGAAAACCTTTTCTCTCAGATTTGAAACAAGGCAAGGGAGTATAATTGTACCACTGTTATTCAATATAGTACTAGAAGTCCTAGCTAGATCACTCAGGTAAGAGAATGAAATAAAAGGCATTTAAATTGGAAATAAAGAAGGCAAATTATTTTTGTTTGCAAATGATATAGTCTTATGTTTGGAAAAACCTAAAGAATCCACCAAAACATTGTTAGAACTGACAAATACAGTAAAGTTGCAGAATACAAAATCAACATAAAAAAGTCAATAATCTTTTTATATGCCATTGTCAAACAATCTGAAAAAGAAATCAAGAAATTAATTCCGTTTATAATGTCTACAAATAAAGTAAAATACCTGGGAATAAACTTATCCAAAGAATTCAAAGATCTCTACAATGACATCTATAAAACATTGCTGCAAGAAATTGAAGATGACACAAAGAAATAGAAGATGTTTTATGTTCATGGATTGCAGAATCAATATTGCTAAAGTTTTTATACTTCCCAAAGTAAAGATTCAGTGCAATCTCTATCAAAATACCAATGGCATTCTGCACAGAAACAGAAAAAATCCTAAAATTTACATGGAACCATAAAAGACCCAAAATAGCCAAAGCTATCCTAAGCAAAAAGAACAAAAGCAGAGGAATCACATTACCAGACTTCAAATTATACTACAGAGCTATAAGTAACAAAAACAGCATGGCAGTGGCATGAAAACAGACACATATGTCAATATGACAGAATAGAGAACCCAGAAATAATTCCATACATCTATAGTAAACTGATTTTCAACAGAGGTGTCAAGAACATACATTGGGGAAATAACAGTCTCTTCAATAAGTGGTGCTGGGAAAAATGGATGATCATATTCAGAAGAATAAAAGAATCCTAGAACCCTATCTCTTGCTGTGTACAAAAATCAAATCAAAATGGATTAAAGACTTAAATCTAAGACCTCAAACTATAAAACTACTACAAGAAAACATTGGAAAGAGACTCTCCAGTGTTTCTCCACTGGGAAAACATTACACTGGGAAAATATTTCTTGGGTAATATACCTACAAGCACAGATCACCAAAGCAATAATGGCCAAATGGGATCACATTAGTTTAAAAAGCTTCTGTAGAGCAAAGTGAAGAGACGCCCCAGAGAATGGTAGAAAGTATTTGCAAACTATCCATCTGACGAGGGTTTGATAGATAAAGAGTTCAAACAACCCTATAAGAAAATATCTAATAATTCCATTTGAAAATGGGCAGGATTTGAACAGACATTTCTCAGAAGACATTCAAGTGGCAAGCAGCTATGTGAAAAGATGCCCAACATCACTGATCATCAGAGAAATGCAAGTCAAAACCGTAATGAGGTATGATCTCACCTCAGTTAAAATGGCTTATAGCTAAAAGTCAGACAATAACAAATTCTGATGAGGATGTGAAGGGAACCCTAGACACTGTTGGTGGGAATATAAATTAGTACAACCACAATATAGAACAGTTTAAAGCTTCCTTAAAACCTAAAAATGTAGCAGCCATATGATCCAGAAATCCCACTGCTGAGTATAAACCCAAAAGAAAGGAAATCAGTATATGAAAGAGATGTCTTGCACTTCCATGTTTACTCCACGCTATTGATGATAGCCAAGATTTGGAAGCAAGCTGCGTTCATCAACAGATAACTGGATGAAGAAAATGTGATACTTATACACAATGGAGTACTCTTCAATCGTAAAAAATGTGACCCTGTCATTTGCAACAACATGGGTAGAACTGAAGGTAATTAAGTGAAATAAGCCAGGCTGAGAAAGAAATGCTTTGCACATTCTCACTTATTTGTGTTTGCTGCAAATTAAAACAATTGAACTCATGGAGATAGAGAATAGAATGATGGTTACCAGAGGCTGGGAAGGGTAGTGGGAAGGAGTGGGGATGTGGGGTGGTTAATAGTTACAAAAATAATGAATAAAATATAATATTTGATAGCAAAACAGGATGACTACAGTCAGCAACAATTTATTCTATATTTTAAAGTAATTAAAAGAGTATAATTGAATTGTTTGAAACACAAAGAAAGGATAAATTCTTGAGGGGAGGGATGTTCCATTTACCCTGACATAATTATTATGTATTGTATGCCTGTATCAAAATACCTCTTATACCTACTAAGTACCCATCAAAATTTAAAATAAAAAAAATTCTGAGGCTAAGTATTTTAATTTAAAACTGTTGTTTTTACATAACTTTTCCAGATATACACTTTGTTGCTTGCATAAATCAGTATACATTTTCTTATTACTACCACTTCTGAGATATGTTACATTTGATTTTACCATATGAATGTAATAAACCTAATAGTGATAAAGTAACTTCAGGAAAGATGGCTCAGTTCTAATAAAGCCTGACAGAAAAGCAGGGTGGAGTTAAAGAGTAGAAAGGAAAATTAAAGATTATGGAGAAGTCACATAATAATACCTAAAATATTATATATTTGTTTTGCTTTATATGCCGTTTGCATAAATATGCTAGTTGAGATTTTTTGCTGAGCTACTATGGTAACCTTGAGGGTTTTTCACTGTATTGTCCCTTTAAATAAACCTGCTGTGGGTTGCAAAGCTGATTAACAGCCTTTAGCTGCTAGACTTTCAAGTCCTCCATGGAAATTTCCTCTGAGGTGCTTGTAGCCAATGACTAAAGAGCAGAAATAGGGCTACTCTGCTCCCTGTGGAATTTCTTTAGCAAGTAACTTTAGTTTGAGGATTCCCTGGCACCCTAACATTGTGGTTCAGTGGCATTTCTTTACAATTCTTGCTTGTCTCTCCTTTACTCAGAGAAGTCAGACTTTCATTATTGTCTGGGCTCTTTCCAAGCCTGCTTCCCTCCTCCTTTATCCTTTAAAGATATTCAGTCACTTCTAATAAATCTCTTGTTTGCCTAGCTCTTTCTTGGTGCCCATTTTCTGCATCTCAGAACACATGAAATAGCACAGTTATGTTAATAAAGATAAAAATTTTCAACATTAAAAAATACCCCCATAAAAGCCCCATTATTGGATGATTCTTTGTTTTAACTGCTTACCTTCCATTAACTTCACCTAAAAAAAGTATAGCATTTAGGCCTACCAAGGCAAGAACTGTTGTAGCACTACATTCAAAGTGTTAAGAAGGAAATCCAAAGTGTGTTATCTTTTAATAAGTTTTTCACAAAGCATTAAGTATAATCACTTTTAAAAGCACCTTTGAGGTATGATCGACATACAAAAAGCTATACATATTTAATGTATACAGCTTGACTTTCAAGATGAGTGTAACAATGAAGCTATCACCACAATCTATCTCATAAATATATCCATCACCTGTATTCTCCCATCCTTTTTAGTTATCATCATTATTGTTTTATGATAATAACACTTTCAACATAAGATTTAACATCAGCAGAATTTTTAATATATGAAACAGAACTGTTAACTATAGGTACTGTGCTGTACAGCAGAACCTCTAGAACTGTTTCTTCTATAAAACCATACTTCAACTTTGGCTAATATTTCCCTGTTTTCCCCTATTTTGCCCCAGCACCTACAATTGTACTTTAGACTTCTATGAGTTTTACTCTTTTAGATTGCACGTATAAGTAAGACTGTGCAGCATTTGTCTTCCCGTGCCTGTCTTATTTCACTTAGCATAATGTCCTTCAAATTCATTCAAGTTACAAATGACAGGATTTCCTCCTTTAAGGCTGAATAATATTTCATTGCATACACACACACACACACACACACACACACACACACACACACACACACATATATTCCGCTCTATATATTCATCTGTTGGTGGATACTTAGGTTGATTATATATCTTTGCTATTGTGAATAATGCTGCAAGAAACATGGAAATGCAGATATCTTTTCAACATTCTTTTTTATTTCCTTTGAAAATATACTCAGAAGTGGGATTGCTGTTTCATATGGTTGTTCTATTTTTAATTTTTGAGAAACTACCATACTGTTTTCCATAATGACTATACCAATTTACATTTCTACCAACAGTCTACAAAGGTTTCTTTTGCTTCACACCCCTGCCAACATTTCTCCCCTTTTCTGATAACAGCCATCCTAGCAAGTGTGAGATGATATCTCCTTGTAGTTTTGACTTGCATTTCCCTGATGACTGGTAATGTTGAGCAGTTTTCAATATATTTGTTCACCAATTGTAGATCTTTTTTTTTTGGAATGGAGTTTCGCTCTTGTTACCCAGGCTGGAGTGCAATGGCGCGATCTCGGCTCACCGCAACCTCTGCCTCCTGGGTTCAGGCAATTCTCCTGCTTCAGCCTCCTGAGTAGCTGGGATTACAGGCACGCGCCACCATGCCCAGCTAATTTTTTGTATTTTTAGTAGAGACGGGGTTTCACCATGTTGACCAGGATGATCTCGATCTCTTGACCTCATGATCCACCCCCCTCGGCCTCCCAAGACCTTTTTTTTTTTTTGAGAAATGTCTGTTCAAATTTTTTGCCCTTGATTTTTTTTGACTGTTGTTTGAGTTCCTTACATATTTTGAATATTACTCCCTTATCAGATGTATGGTTTGCAAATATTTTCTCCCATTCTGTAGGTTGTCTCTTCATTCTGCTGTTTCCTTTGCTGTGCAGAAAATAGTTGGATGCAATCTCATTTTTCTGCTTTTGCTATCTATGCCTGTACTTTTGGAGTCATATACAAAAAATTATTGCCTAGAACAATTTCAGGAGGCTTTTTTTCTCCATGTTTTCTTCTAGCAGTTTTGCAGTTTTACATCTTACATTTAAACCTTCAATAGGCCTGGCATGGTGGCTCACATATGTAATCTCAGTACTTTGGGACGTCAAGGCTGGTGGATCACCTGAGATCAGGAGTTCAAGACCATCCTGGAGAAGATAGTGAAACTCCATATCTACTAAAACTACAAAAATTAGCTGGGCATGGTGGCATGTAACTGTAGTCCCAGCTACTTGGGAGGCTGAGGCAGGAGACTTGCTTGAACCTGGGAGGAGAAGGCTGTAGTGAGCCAAGATCACACCAGAGCACTTCAGCCTGGGCAACAGATCACGACTGTTTCAAAAACAACAACAACAACAAAAACACATAATCGTTAATAGACAGAATTTTCAGTTGTAACAGAATATTTTGGGGAAAGATGGTGCCCTCATGTTTGGACAAGCAGGATGGATACAAATTTTGTGAGGCCATGAAAGCTGGACCAAGAAGGAAATATTTTTTGTTGTTGTTATAAGTGGGAAGTCAAATATTTTTAGTCAGATAATAATCTTTAAGTGCCAACAATAAACAAACAAAAATAAAACACTGCTAAAATAAAATGCAAAGTTGTAAATCAACTTTAAAATGGCTATTACATTTGGTGTGTAAAACTAATAGGAAAAATATACTCAGCAAAGAAATGGATGGGTTTTGAAACATGTTTGAATATGTCTGGATCATAATAGCCTTTAATTTTGTGACTGAGGAATGACTCAGGGGTTATTGTAACCATTCAAACAAGAAAGAAGAATGGAGTTTATTAGGCTTTTATTATTATTATACTTTAAGTTCTGGTGTACATGTGCAGAACATGCAGGTTTATTACATAAATATACATGTGCCATAGTGGTTTGCTGCATCCATCACCCCGTCATCTGCATTATGTATTTCTCCTAATGCTGTTCCTCCCCTAGCCCCCCATCCCCTTCTACCCCTCCCCTAGTCACTCACCCCCGACCAGCCTTTGTGTGTGATGTTCCCCTCCCTGTGTCCATGTGTTCTCATTGTTCAACACCCACTTATGAGTGAGAACATGCGGTGTTTGGTTTTCTGTTCTTGTGTCAGTTTGCTGAGAATGATGGTTTCCAGTTTTATCCATGTCCCTGCGAAAACCACAAACTCATCCTTTTTATAGCTGCATAGCATTCCATGGTGTATATATGCCATATTTTCTTTATCCAGTCTATCACTGATGGGCATTTGGGTTGGTTCCAAGTCTTTGCTAGGAGTTTGTTAGTCTTAAGCTATATAGAGTGGTTAACATATTTCCTCTACTGAAAACCAAACTTTCTTTTTAAAGAGAAATATGCAAAAACTACCACTTACAAGGATTTTACGTCATGATTCTGAAGCGTTTTCTGTCTACATGTGTTGGAAACTGTCATTAAACCTTTACTTTGGTGATTACTGAGTAAGCGGGGGCTGTTCTGAGACTTCCAGGAGAAGTAGGATGACTTTCAGACAGGCATCAGTTCACTTGGCCACACCTGTACAGATGACATGGAATTTTTCAGTGACAACCCAGTCCCAAAAAACAGCAATGTTCACTGCAGCTCCAGGTGCTCATTCTTGCTCTGTTGCTTTAAAGGTGACTGAAGATAAAGGGAATGTAAAATCCACCAAACAAAAGGAAGAGGAGAAAGGTAGTGCAAAATCAGTGAAAAGGACAGATACGAGATTATCTTAAAGATGAATTTGTTTTAAGAATCAGATTTACAGGTAAAGTCAGTAAAAGCCCACAAGGGGAATATGAAGGAAGACCATTGATAATAAACTCATTAGGAATGTCTCCAAAGAATGTCTGTGTGGCAATTCAAATTCTAAGAATGCATAAGTATGATTTTAGCTTCAGATGTGGGGCAATATGTAGGGCATTGGGCAGTTACCAAGGGAAATTAGGAGACAGCTATTGGAAAGATACTGCTGTAGGTAGACCAGAGGTTGAGAAGATGCACATGTAGTCTTGAAGTTAAAAGTTAGCAATGCAATATATTGTACCTCATATGATGCAGTCTCTGTAAAACACTTTCCTTTCTCTTGATATCTAAATCAAGTTTCTTATCTAGGAGACTCATAACCCTGTGCCAGTCACAAATATTTGGAGAATAGTTCCAAATTACAAGCATCCACAGTAATGTTTCCTTTTATTTATAAGAGTGTTAACGGCATAAAGGAGGATAAAGCTAGAGGGAAATAAGCCTATTAACTAATGTCCAAATATGGTTACCATTTTTCTAGTCCATTTGAACATTTTTAATGGACAAACTATAAAATAGAGAAAAATAATTCTTTAGCTATAGGGAAAAGCCTCAATCTTTTCAGTTTGTACTTTAAGTCTCTGCCTAGTTTAACCTTATGTTTATCTAACTTTCTTTTCTCAACATTTGTTTTTCTAATTTTTATTCCCATGTTCACATCTATTTTCTTTAATTCTCTCTTGGAGTTTCTGTTCCACCTGACATCCAAGTATTCTTATCTCTCTGCCTTTCTTCTTTCTTTTTCTCGTGAAACTTCCTTTCCAAACAAGAAATGTTTGTTTTGAGAATATCAGTAAAAACAAACAGAAAAAGCTAACAGTAAAAATGCAATTCCAGGGCTATATATTTTTTTCCATGTTAATTGGCTTTACTTGATATTCTTCTGTTTTCACTGGGATCTTAGTTGCACCTGCTATAAAATATGGTAACCATTCCCATAACATTTTCCTCAAATCAACCTACTCGAGGCAATTTGCCGGAAACTTACCTTAAAATGTTTGAATTAAAAATGTATATGGAAATAACTACCTGCCCACTCTCATTTTCATGCCTATCACAACACAAAGTTTATGTGTGATGGTAATCATAACTAATGTTTATATTGTGTCTTCTCTCCAATGAGCCAAAAACCTTGAGTAATTCATACACATTCTATTTTTTTAAGACTGTGATAGAGTTCTAAAGATGTGTTTTGAAGATTACCATTCCCTAGTGATTTGAACAAACGTGAATCTAGGTACTACAAAAAAAGGGCTTTGGAAATAGAATTAAGATTACTAATTAGCTGACCTTACAAAAAGGAAAATTATACTGGATTATTCTGCTAGATCCAATGCGAATGACTTAAAAGCAGAAAAGAAATGTTGGAGTTTCGTCAGGGAGAAGTGGAAGAATAGAAAAACAGATGATACAAGGTAGAGGGCAATGTCATGGAGGTTCAAAATTTGAAAAAGATTTTACTTACTGTTGCTAGATATGAAGACTGGGTAAAGGGACCAAGTACTAAAGAATACAGGTGGCTTCTGGAAGCCACAAATGAACCCTGACCTAGAGACAGCAAGGATATGGGAACTTCCATCTTATAGCCACAAGTAACTGAATTATACCAAGAATGTGAATGAGCTTATAAGGGGATTCTTCCTCAGCACTCTTGGAAAATAACATCTTGATTTTGACCTATGAAATCTGGAGGAGGGAGCCAGCTATGACACATTGTGCCTGAACTCCTGACTTATAGAAATTGTGAAATAGTGGATCCCAGCACTTTGGGAGGCCAAGATGGGTAGATCACGAGGTCAGGAGTTCAAGACCAGCCTGGCCAAGATGGTGAAGCCCTGCCTCTACTAAAAATACAAAAATTATCTGGGCATCATGGTGGGTGTCTGTAATCCCAGCAACTTGGGAGGCTGAGGCAGAGAATTGCTTGAACCTCGGAGGCAGGGGTTACAGTGAGCCAAGATTGTGCCACTGCAATCCAGCCTGGGCAACAGAGTGAGACTCTGTCTCAAAAAAAAAAAAAAAAAAAAAAAAGAAAAGAAAAATTGTGAAATAATAAAGTCATGCTGTTTAATTATGTTTGTGGTCATTTGTTATAACAGAAAGATAGAATGGGATGAGTTGGCATACAGAACATTTTAACTGAGCATTTATTATGTCCAAGTAATCTGTGCTAGCTGCTATAAGGATAGGGCAGCAAAAGACAAAGATAATATTTGCCCTTCCTGTGCTTTCATTTTAGTGGGAAGGACTGTATATATGTATGTACATACACACAGACATTTATATTAGATAGGGAGGATGTGTTGGGTGAGTATTAGGAAGAGAAAAAGATATCAAACAGAATGACTTCAGTTACTGTCTTTCATGAATGGCTAGTCTCGGTTCTTGGAGAGTGCCATATATAGTTTGTGCTTTTGTCCAAAACATACTTGTAATGATGTGATTGTTATTTCTAAGGCATTTTAATTAACTTTGTAAACCTATGTACATCTTTTAAAGTATTTATTATAGATCAGAAGATGGCAAGCTCTTTTTTACTTCATGCAACACTGAGGCTCTCATGTCAAATAGAGCATTAAAATGCTGAATGTTGCTGTCTTCAGGGCATTTGGGTCATACTTAAGCTGTTATGTTCTGAATTATTTTCAGCCAGTAATATTCTATCCCTTAATTTCTGGAATAAACCAAGTCAAAAATCATTTTTTTCTTGATAAAATTTATATGAGTATGTATCTATGTATATACATATATACACACATTAACTGAGTAGGTGTGTATGTATACATGTTTACACATTTAATACTTCTAGAAATTTTTATTTTTTATTGAAATTTTTCTCAGATAGAGAAAAAAGTCAGATAATTTCTATTCTTATTTCTACTTCCTCCACCACTGCAAATGAAAAAACAAAAGAAATAAGGTAGTTTCTATGCTATCAGAAAGAAGTATAAATTCTGTCCGTAATTTTGTCCTAGGGAAGGACTCACAGATTAACTACAAATATTTTGGGTGGAGGAGGACAGGAAAAGAAAAAATAATGGTAATTAATGATTGTGGAGGTAAGAGAGAGGTGATTGTGAATATTCTTCTACCCTCCTTTCTAACTACCACTCTGTACAATCTGCTTTACATGACTACCAACCTGAAAAACATTCAATTATTCAGTCTTTTGAATTAGAGTTCTAATGTTCTTATGCTCATCTTGCTCACTTGCAGGGCCTTTGAGAAGATATAATAGTCTATTCACTTTTTATTCTACTTGAAAACATGGAGAAAAAGAAACAGACTTTGAGATATTGCAAGCCCACATTGTAAACATTTTTTAACTATAAACCAAGAACTTTGCATTCTGTGAATCTGTTTCTCATGTACCCATTGTAGGTAAATTCTAATCTATATAAACACTGAAAAAATAACCTCTGATGAAATCATAATACAAAAAATAGAAGCATAAGAAGTATACCATACAAAACACAGGTAAACTATTGAAAAAGTATTCTAAATACTTTTTGTTTTCAGCCTAAAAACAGAATAATCTCTCGTGGTCTGTGCCAATCATTTACAATAGTTTTATGGGTGTGTGTGTCTTATCCCTAAGATTACTGGCAAACTTCGGGTGGGCATGATCTTCTGGTTTGTACAACACTGTATCCAACACATTTTGGATATCAAAGGGTCTTTCTAGAAAAGAAGTTTTTGTATGATTGCCACAAAACCTTCAGTGGCTCATCTATGGGCCATAAGTGCTCTATGAATATGCTTGTAATTGTATGCAAAATGATGCCTCTGTATGTGTATCTTTTTGAAGAGAGAAAGTCCAAAGTCAATAGTTTTCACCAGCTTCTGAAATCAACTTCTACCTTAAAAGTGATAAGATCTTATCTAACGCCTCTTTGTCTAATCCTTTCAATCTGAGGCAATGTTAACTTTCTTCAACTATATTTTTCTCCTAAAACTCTTAACAAACAGCGTGCCTGCCTGCCTGCCTGCCTTCCTTCCTTCCTTCCTTCCTTCCTTCCTTCCTTCCTTCTAAATCTACTCACTATTATTTCCTTTGCTGACAATGTGAACTTCGACACCTTTAGTACTGCAACAACCTCAGTCCGGATGAGTGCTCTGGAAAGGACAGTCAGCTGATTTGAAACATGTGAAAATAATCATTTTAAAATGTAAACCTTCGACCTATCACCAGCACTTAAAATTGTAAACATTAGCATCATTCCATATGAATGTCTTGGGGTAAAGTTGACAGTTGTGTTGATTAAAATATAGATATGTTATAGGTGGGATAAACTTAACTAACTATAAATAATTATTTTCTTGGATCATTCTATAGAGTTCCTAATAAAGTTTAGAATAGTTAAGTTTTTTAAAAAATTAATTCAAGTGTAATTACATAAACCACACATGGAGAGCTCAACTGATTATTACACTGATATGCTCCTATGTAACTATGAACTGATACAGATACAGAACATTGCCAACATCCCAGGAAGCCCTCTCATGTCTCCTCCCAGTCAGTACCCCTTCTTCAAAGTTAATTACTCTTCTGATTTCAATCAATGAAAATAGCTTTTGCTCCAGAACATGTATGTTTCAGTTTAAACTGGGGGTGGTGGCTAAAACAAATGAGGAAAGCCGTGGGAGGGGTTTCTGGGTACTAAGATGTGAATTTTAGGAAAAGAAAAATGAAGTAAAAGACAACTATTGCTTGCTTCCCTACTCCAGAGTGTTATAGCTCAATTAACAGAGGTGGAAACATTTTGCAAAGATCACATAGCATGCTTGTGAAATATATAAAACATCACCAACTTGCACACAGGTTGTATCCCAAAAGCTCATTTATAAATTCATCACTTGGAACTTTGAATTAATTTCCTATAGAAGCAATGTCATAAATGTCATAAATGATGGTTAGGATCCCATGTTACTCATATAAGCCTATATTAAGCAGAATGTGTCTGAAACACTGAACATTTATAATGAAAAATGGGTTCAAACCTACAACACATAATTAAGCAAAGCAAAACAAAATGAATAATTGTTCCTATTTATCTTAATGTTGATATTTTAGAAAGCTAGGTTTAATTAGAGTAGATATATGACATTAATTTATTTGTGGTTTGAAAAGAGTTTAGGAGCATTTTAAAATACTTTGGATGATGTTTTCCTTTATTTTTCTAATTTTACTCTGAAAATACTATTACTTCTTTTTATCTGATATAGATTGATCACTAATCCTAGGCCTGTGTTCATCTGCCATTTATGATCACTTAAATGGTTCAAGCAGAGACCTCAGTGAAAAGAGAACAGTATCAACATTGTATACCTCCTTATTCAAAATCTCTTTCCATTTCTGGAAAAAGGATGTAGAAGATGGCATTAGGAATGGTGCCTCTAAGCCTTCCAACTACAAAACGTCTCATTGACTAAGGGTTTCAGCACTGGGCTCAGAAATATATCAGCAAACTTATGCTGAAGTCATGGTTCCTATAGGTTCCTTCTAGTCAACGACTGTGCTCTGCTGAGGTACTGATGGTCCTGTAAGACAAGGGATACCTCTGCTCTGCTGACTAACTGGCTACAGAATTCCCTGACGGCATTGCTGAAGCTGCTCTAAACTACACGACAGACAGAGTAGAAACTTTCACCCAACCTTCCCTCCCTCTCTTCTTCACTCAGGCTCAGACTTGCATTGCAGTGTGACAGCTCTCTTGATCTTCCCCAGCTGCTTTCTCATTTTTCTCTCACAGTGTTTCCTCCAATAAAGTTTTGTGTATTTTATCACACCTTGGCATCTGCTTCTCAGAGGACCCATACTAATGTAGAAATGCTCTCTATTCAGGAGTTGCAATAAGTCTGGGAGGGTTAAATAAAAGCCAGTTGGGGATAAAATAATGGAACAGAAGTATGTGTTCTATGTGGCTCTAAGAAGAAAACACGTACGAAATTCTTAGGCCTTTTCTTTCAGCTAGTCTAGGGAATTAGGAAATAGTCAAGGTTTTCAGCAGAAGAACAAATCAGGACTAAAGAGTATGAATTCCATGGCCATATGTCAAATGTTACATCTGCCATGAAAGTAAGCAAGGCAGCATGTGAGTGGAATATAGGTCGAACAGAAAAGATTGTAACTTTGTATGTATACAGGGGTGGAAAATTAAAAGAAACGTGATGGAATACATTGGCACATAGGGGCAGTGGAGGACTTCACAAAGCAGAATTCTTTTCTTTTTCTTTTTTTTTTTTTATTGTACTTTGGGCTCTGGGGTACATGTGCACATCCTGCATCCTGCAGGATTGTTGTACAGGTACATACATGCCATGGTGGTTTGCTGTCTCCATCCCCCAGTTGCCTACATCAGGCATTTCTCCCGGTGTTATTCCTCCCCATCCTCCCCTTCTCCACACTATCCCTTCCCTCCCCTCCCCTCCATGCCCCCACCTGCCCCAATGAGTGTTGGTCCTTTCCCTGTGCCCAAGTGTTCTCATTGTCACTCGCCTATAAGTGAAAACATGTGGTGTTTGGTTTTCTGTTCTTGTGTCAGTTTGCTGAGAATGGTGGTTTCTAGATTCATCCATGTCTCTACAAAGGACACGAATTCATTGTTTTTTTATGGATGCATAGTATTCCATGGTGTATATGTGCCACATTTTCTTTGTCCAGTCTATCATTGATGGGCATTTGGGTTGGTTCAAGGTCTTTGCTATTGTAAACAATGCCACAACAAACATACATGTGCATGTGTCTTTATAATAGAATGATTTATAATCCTTTGGGTATTTACCCAGTAATGGGATTGCTGGGTCAAATGTAATTTCTATTTCTAGGTCCTAGAGGAATCTCCACACTGTCTTCCACAATGGTTGAACTAATTTACACTCCCACCAACAGTGTAAAAGCGTTCCTTTTTCTCCGCATCCTCTCCAGCATCTGTTGTCTCCAGATTTTTTAATGATTGCCATTCTAACTGGTGTGAGATGGTATCTCAATGTAGTTTTGATTTGCATTTCTCTAATGACCAATCATGATGAGCATTTTTTCATGTTTGTTGGCTTCATAAATGTCCTCTTTTGAAAAGTGTCTGTTCATCTCCTTCACTCACTTTTGAATGTGTTTGTTTGTTTGTTTCTTGTAAATTTGCTTTAGTTTTTTGTAGATTCTGGATATTAGCCGCTTGTCTTATGAGTAGACTGCAACAATATTTTCCCATTCTGTTGGTTGCCGGTTCACTCTAATGATTGTTTCTTTTGCTGTGCAGAAGCTCTTAAGTTTAATTAGATCCCATTTGTCTATTTTGGCTTTTGTTGCCATTGCTTTTGGTGTTTTAGTCATGAAGTCCTTGCCTATGCCTATGTCCTGAATGGTTTTGCCTAGGTTTTCTTCCAGGTTTTTTTATGGTGTTGGTTCTTATGTTTAAATCTTTAATCCATCTGGAGTTAATTTATGTATAAGGTGTAAGGAATGGGTCCAGTTTGAGCTTCCTGCATATGGCTAGCTAGTTTTCCCATCACCATTTATTAAAGCGGAAATCCTTTCCCCATTGCTTGTTTTTGCCAGGTTTGTCAAAGATCAGATGGTTGTAGATGTGTGATATTGCTTCTGAGGCCTCTGTTCTGTTCCATTGGTCTATATCTCTGTTTTGGTATCAGTACCATTCTGTTTTGATTACTGTAGCCTTGTAGTATAGTTTGAAGTCAGGTAGTGTGATGCCTCCAGCTTTGTTCTTTTTGCTTAGGACTCTTGGCTTTGTGGACTTTCTTTTCATTCCATGTGAAGTTTAAAGCAGTTTTTTCAAGTTCTGTGAAGAAGGTGAATGGCAGCTTGATAGGGACAGCATTGAATCTATAAATTACTTTGGGCAGTATGGCCATTTTCACAATATTGATTTTTCCTAACCATGAGCATGGAATGTTTTTCCATCTATTTGTGTCCTCTCTTTTTTCCTTGAGTGGTTTGTAGTTCTCCTTGAAGAAGTCTTTTACATCCTTTGTTAGTTATATTCCTAGGTATTTTATTCTGTTTGTAGCAATTGTAAATGGGAGTTCGCTCATGATTTGGCTCTCTGTTTATCTGTTATTGGTGTGTAGAAATGCTTGTGATTTCTGCACAATGATTTTGTATCCTGAGACTTTGGTGAAATTGCTTGTTAGCTTAAGGATGTTTTGGGCTGAGACGATGGGGTCTTCCAAATATACAATCATGTCATCTGCAAATAGGGACAATTTGACTTCTTCTTTTCCTAATTGAATGTCCTTTATTTCTTTCTCTTGCCTAATTGCTCTGGCTAGGACTTCCAATACTATGTTGAATAGAATTGGTGAGAGAAAGCATTGCTGTCTAGAGCTAGTTTTTAAAGGGACTGCTTCTAGTTTTTGCCCATTCAGTATGATATTGGCTGTGGGTTTGTCATAAATAGCTTTTATTATTTTGAGATAAGTTCCACTGATACCTAGTTTATTGAGAGTTTTTAGCATAAAGGCTGTTGAATTTTGTCAAAGGCTTTCTTTGCATCTTTCGAGATAATTGTGTGGTTTTTGTTTTTGGTTCTGTTTATGTGGTGGATTACGTTTATAGATTTGTGTATGTTGAACCAGCTTTATATTCTCAGTGTGAAGCCTACTTGATGGTGGTGGATAAGCTTTTTGATGTAGTGTTGGATTGGTTTGCCAGCATTTTATTAAAGATTTTACATCAGTGTTCATCATGGATATTGGCCAGTTTATGAGAAACAAGAAAAGATCTAAAATCAACAGACTATCATCAAAATTCAAAGAGTTAGAGAAGCAAGATCAAAAAAACTCAAAAGCAAGCAGAAGACAAGAAATAACTAAGATCAGAGCAGAACTGAAGGAGTTAGGGACACAAAAAACCCTTAAAAAAATCAATAAATCCAGGAACTGATTTTTTGAAAAGATCCACAAAATAGATAGACTGCCAGCTAGACTAATAAGAAAAGAGAGAAGAATCAAATAGATGCAATAAAAACGGTGAAGGGGAGATCACCACTGATTCCTCAGAAATACCAACTATCATCAGAGATTACTACAAACAGCTCTATGCACATAAACCAATAAATCTGGAAGAAATGGATAAATTCCTGGACACTTGCACACTCCCAAGACTAAGCCAGGAAGAAGTTGAAATCCTGAATAGACCAAAAACAAGGCCTGAAGTCGAGGCAGCAATTAATAGCCTACCAACCAAAAAAAGTCCAAGGCCAGCCAGGTTCACAGCCAAAATCTACCAGATGTATACAAAGGAGTTGGTTCCATTCCTATTGAAACTATTCTAAACAATACAAAAAGAGGGAATCCTCCCTAACTCTTTGTATGAGACCAACATCATCCTGATACCAAAACCTGGCAGAGACACAACTAAAAAAGAAAACTACAGGCCTTTTTCTTTCTCTGTTTGAAGTTCAAATTAAAGAATAAGGCTTACATCCTGGAAAAAGGATCATGGTTAATGTGTTTTATGTCAGTGAGGTTAAATATTTATCTTCAGGGCATTTTTTTTTTCAACACTCCTTCATCTAGGACATAAAGTAATTAATCAAAAGCAATTCTCACCAGAAAGAGTTAAATAATCATAAAAATGTCTAATACCAGAAATGAAACTTGTGTCACTCTTCAATCTTCTAATGCTGCTATTCTGAATTGCATGTGAGATTTGACCAAGGAGAGAGAGAGAGCGAGACAGAGAGAGAAAGATGGACATTGAAAATATAATTCAAGTCTTAAATTTTTAGCAGTTTTACCTTCTCACCCTTCCCTATTTCTGTCTGGTGGAACCCTAATGTTCAAGTGCCCGTTGCCTTCATCCTGTGGCTCCTTAGCTGGGGAAACAGTTGCTAGGTACAATGAAAATTTTGATGAGTCATAAGTTGTAAGATATGACAGACACACATCACTGACATTTTTTGAGAATTATTTGGCCGTGGACAGTTTCCCTGGGAGCACCTTTCAAGTATTTAATATATGTTGTTAGGAACTTAAAAGAATAATCAGCACGCTGTCCAGTTTTGCTGTTACTGTTGTTGTTCTTGCTATTATTGTTTGTTTGTTTCCCTGCCAGGTCCTAAATTTCTTACCTATATTTATTTCACTTGGTAGCCAATACCTTTAATATATGTCATTGAGATGTCCTCCTAAGCCAATGAAAATCAAAACTTGCTCCTCATTAAATATTATACCTTCCTTCAGCTTTAAATTCCCTGGGCTTGAGTAAGGTTCTCAGCTCTGAGAAGAATATACATATCTTTCGTCACAATGATCTCTCTATATGCCATTTTAAGAACTTAGCACTGTAAAAAGTAGTAAAGAGGTATAGCTTATTAGTTAGTACTGGAAATAAAATGGAATTTTAAAAACCACCTATTTAATTTTAAAATGGTGGGAAAAGAGAAAAAAAGAAAGGAGAGCTTGAATAAAAGTAAACCAGTTACATTATTTCAGTTATATTAATTGTCAATATTGTAAGCCAGTTACATTATTTCAGTTATATTGTCAATAGTGTCAACATTGCAATCAAAAGAAGAAATTGTCAGAGGAAATGAGAAGACCTAAATACATATTTTCTACAGAAAATGCATATTAATAAAAATATGGATGAATTGACAGAAAAATATAAATAAATATATACCATAAAAATAATAGGCATAAGAAAGTTGGAGTGTTCCAGGCACAGTGCCTCACACCTATAATACAAGCACTTTGGGAGGCCAAGGTGGGAGGATTGCTTGAGCCCAGATCGAGACCAGCCTGGGCAACATGGTGACACCTCAACTGCATAAAAAGAATTATTTTTTAGAGAAAGTTGGAATGCATATATAAATATTAGAGAAAGTTGGCTTTAAGATGAGAAATATCAACAGAGTTCAATACAAAACTTGATAAAGGGATTAAAAATTCATAAAGAGTTAATAACCTAAAATGTTTATGCGCCTAATTACAGAACTTCAAATAGATAAAATAGATCAAACCTGTCAAGTCTAAGAGGAAACATAAATAAATTTATAATTATAATTTGAGATTTCTACATTTCTTTCTCAGTAATGAATAAGAGTATACTGAAACCCTTAATACAGAAAATGAAAATAACTCTAATTAGTTGACAGTTTGAAACCATTGAACACAGCAATTCTATGATAAATATTTTGTTCAAAAAGATATGATTCACAAAGATAAACTGTATGCTGGGTCATTAAAAAGTCTTAATATATTTCAAAAAACCAAAATCTTACAATATGATATATTCACTGACCACAGTGAAATTAAATTAGAATTTAATAAGAATAGACTGCCTAGAAAATCCACCAATATTTAAAAAATAAGCAAATACTTTGAAAACAACTGATGGGTCAAAATTACAAAGGAAATTAATAAAGTTTTTTTTTAACAGATTGATAATGAAAATGCTGTATATCAAATTTGTGAAATACAGCTAATGCAATGTTTCTTTCTAAACTTTCTCTAAATTTTCTTTCTTTCTAAAATTCATATGCTAGATGGAATGTCTAAAATAAAAAATATGCACTTATACCTTATGTTTCACAATAAAAAGCAGAGCAAATGTAAGCAGAAATGAGAAAGCAATATAATTAAGAGCAGAAACACACAACAAAAGATATCTAGAAAAATAGTGGAAAAGTCAATGAAACCAAAAGCTTCTCCATTAAAAAGAGCAATACAGCTGATGAAAATTTAGTTCACACAATCAAGAAAAAAAGAAGATATAAATTACTAAAATTTTGAATAAAAGAGGGTACATAATTAGAAATGTTATAGATATCAAATGATAATAAAGGACCATCATGATCAAACTTAAGCCAAAATTTTTTGATAATGTAGCTAAAATTAAAGTTTCTGGAAGGATTCGAATTACTGAATATGGCATGAGAAAATATAGAAAAATCTGAATAGCTCTACATCTATTGAAGTAATTAAATTCGTAATTAAAACGCATCTTGAAATAAAACCTAGACCATTAGGTCACTTTATTGGTGAATTATATTAGGCATTTAAGAAAACAATCATCATAACAATATAGAAATTTTTACAGAAAGCAGAAGGGGTGGCAGTATTTCCCAGCTCATATCATGAGGACAGTTTTATGCTGATACCAAACCTAAAAATACCACAACCAAAGACACTACAGATATCCCCAATGAATTCAGATGTGAACATCCCTAACAAAATTTTAGTAAATTATAACCATTAATATATAAAAAGGATAACATATCATGACTGAACAGAATTTTACTGAAAATGCAAGACTGACTAAACATCCAGAAATCAATTATATTTCAGTATATTAATAAAATAAAGCAGTAAAATATATGATAAATTTAATAGATACAGAAAATGCATTTCAAAAATTTAATACTCATTTAATTTTTTTTTAGAATTGAAAGTTTTGGGAAACAAAATTTAAAGAAAACTTCTACAATCTGATCAAAGTCATCTGAAAGACTTACAACATTATACTCAATCCTTGAAGACTCAAATATCTTAATCTAAGATCAGGAACCAGGCAATGTTCTAAACAATTTTTGAAACATTCCTATAAAATATGCAGCAATTCTACTCCACTCCTGAGTAATGAAAAGGAAATGAAAACGCATGTCCACAAAAGCTGTGTATATAATTTGCTTATAGTGTCTTTCTTCATAATGGCTCCAAAATGGAAATAACACAAATGTTTATTAATAAAATAATATATTGGGTAATAATTGTTGGGTAATAATTATGTAAAAAGAAAAATAGCAAAACTACAATTACATGCAAATATATGTATATATGGATCTGAAATATATATTGAGAAAAAAGTCAGAAACAAAAGAATACATTATACAAAGTTGAAGAATAGGCAAACTCTTCAATACTAGAATCTAGAAAACATATGCCTGTAATAGAATATTGTATTTTAGAATAGTATATCCCTATAGGGATTGACAGAAAAGGGTAGGAGCAAATTTCTTGGTGGTAATGAAAATAATATTTTGTTTTTAATTGTGGTAGCTTTGTATACATTTTTCAAAACCTAAAAATGGTGCTCTTAAATCTGGATATATATAAACTTTATAAATATTTTTAAAAATAGCGAAGATAATTATACAAATAATAGCAATAAACATTTATTGTATCTCAATGTACCCTTTCACTTTTGGATAATGTAATTCTTTTTTTTTTTTTTTTTTTGGAGATGGAGTTTTGTTCTTGTTACCAAGGGTGGAGTGCAATGGATGGCGCGATCTCAGCTCACTGCAGCCTCCACCTCCTGGGTTCAAGCAATTCTCACCTCACCCTCCCAGGTAGCTGGGATTATAGGCATGTGCCACCATGCCTAGTTATTTTTTATTTTTAGTAGAGAGGGGCTTTCAGCATATTGGCCAAGCTGGTTTTGAACCCCTGACCTCAGGTGATCCACCTGCCTCAGCATCCCAAAGTGCTGGGATTACAAGCATGAGCCACTATGCCTCGTATTGGATAATATAATTCTAATCTCAATATAATATAATATAAACCATCTGAGGTTTACATTATGATTATTTATTATCATTACTCTTTTACTGATAAACTGAGGATCAAAGAGATTAAATGATTTGCTCAAAGCTATACAAATAGTAAATTATGAAATCACAAACTGGACCCAGATGATCATCTACCTCTGGACTCTGTCACCCAGGCTGGAGTGCAGCGACATGATCTTGGCTCACTGCAACACATCAGGCTAATTTTTATATCTTTAGTTGAGACAGGTTTTCACCATTGGGTCAGGCTCAAACTCCTGGTTTAGGCCTCCCAAAGTTCTGGGATTACAGGCGTGAGTCACTGTGCTTCACCCTCTACTGCCTCTTGAAAGAAATGCACATTCATAGAAAAATAATTCAAATAATAAAATAGGTAGTCTCATCTCCTTATCCATCCTGCTTATTAACTATAATATAAATATATTTTTCAGCTTTCTTGAAAAAAGTCTTTTTTTCTTTTTTTTCTGGCTTCATTTATTTTTCAACTTATTTTTACTTCCCCCCAGCTATACTGAGTTATAATTGACAAAATTGAATATATTTACAGCATACGATGTGATGTTTTGATACAGGTAGGTATACATTGTGAAATAATTGAATCAAGTTAGTTAACCTACTCATCACCTCACATACTTGTTATTTTTTGTGGTAAAAACATTTAACATTTACTCGCAACAGTTTTCAAAAATACAATAACTTATAATTAACTATAGTCGCTAGGCTGTACAACAGGTCTTCAGAATATATTCATCCTGTCTCACTGTATCTTTATATAATCTGTCCAACAACCCCTTATTCCCCACCCCCTACCTCCTGGCAACTACCATTCTACTCTCTGCTTCTATGGTTTAACTTTTGCGATTCTTCATAGAAGAGGACATGGTATTTGTCTATGCCTGACTTGTTTTACTTAGCATAATGTCCTCCTTCATCCATGTTGTTGCAAATGATAGGATTTATTTCTTTTTAAAGGCTGAAGTATATTCCATCATGTACACACACAGGCTGTGCACACACACAAGTATTTATATATACATATGCTATATTTTCTTTATCCATTGATCCATTGATGGACACATATATTGATGCCACATCTTGATTATTGTAAATAACCCTGCCATGAACATAGGGGTAGAGATATCACTTCAAGATACTAATTTCATTTTCTTTGGATATATACCCAGAAGTGGACTTGCTGATCATAAAGTCATTCTAGTTTTATGTTTTTCAGGATTCTCCATACTACTTTTCATAATGGCTACCAATTTACATTCCCACCAACAGTATCCAAGGGTTCCCTTTTCTCTATATCCTCTCTAATACCAGGTACCATTTGTATTTTTATTAAAAGTCATTTTAACAGGGGTAAAGTGGTATTTCATTGTGGTTGTGATTTGCATTTCCCTGATGATTGGTGATGTTGAACATTTTTTCAGATATCTGTTTGACATTCGTAGGTCTTGTTTTGAAAAATGTCTATTCTGGTCCTTTGTTCATATTATAATTTCATTATTTTATTGTCATTGAGCTGAGTAAGGTTCGTATATATTTTGGATATTGACCCCTTATTGAATACATGATTTGCAAATATTTTCTACCATTCTATAGATTGTCTCTTCATTCTGTTTATTGTTTCCTTTGCTGTGCAGAAGCTCTTTAGTTTGATGCAATCCTATTTGTCTGTTGTTACTTCTGATGCTTGTGTTTTTGGAGTCATAACCAAAATTTATTGCCCAAATCAATATCAATCTTTGCCTTATATTTCTTTCTAATAGTTTTACATTTTTTAGTTTTATACTTAAGTTTTTTATACATTTGACATGGATTTTTTGTATGGGTTTATCAATCTTTGCCTTATATTTCTTTCTAATAGTTTTACAGTTTTTAGTTTTATACTTTTTTATACATTTGACTTGGATTTTAATGTATGGTTTGGAATAAGAGTATAATTTCATTATTCTACATATGTATATCCAGTTGTCCAACACCATTTATTGAAGAGATTGTCTTTTCCTGAGATATGTTCTTGGCATCACTGTAAATCAATTGGCCATAAATTTGTGGATTTTTTTTCTTAGCTCTCTATTATGCTTCATTGGTCTCTATGTCTGTTTTTATGCAAGCATCATGCTGTTACGATTACTATAACTTTGTAACTTCCTTTGATCTCAGGTAGAGTGATGTCTCTAGTTTTATTCTTTTGCTCAAAATTGCTTTGGCTACTCAGAGTTTTTGTGGCTCCATACAAATTTTATGATTGTGTTTTCTAACACTGTAAACAATGTCACTGGAATTTTTATAAGAATTGCCTTGAATACGTAGGTCAATTTAGGTGGTATGGACATTGTAACAATGGTAATGCCTCCAATTCATAAGCACGGGTTATCTTTTCATTTGTATGTGTCTTCTCCCACTGCTTGCATCACTGTTTTATAGTTTTCAGTACATAGATCTTTCACCACTTTTTTGTTGTATTAACTCCTAAATGTGTCTTTTTATATTATAAATGAGATTTTTCAAATTTCTTTTTCATATAGTTTCTTTCTTATTAGTATAAAAACACTACAGATTTGTGTATGTTTCCTGATTTTGTATCCTGCAACTTTACTGAATGCTTTTAGTACTAACAGTTTTCTGATGATGTCTTTAGGATTGTCTTCATATAAGATTTGTCAGTTATAAACAGAGACAACTGTGCTTCTTCCTTTCCAATTTATTCATTTTTCTTACCTAATTGTTCTAGGTAAGTTTTCCAGTAGTAGATAACATAGAAGTGATGAGAGTGAAACCAGGCAAAGACAGCACAAAGATGTCTTTTTCCAAATCTCAGACAAAAGTTTTCAGTTTTTCACTATTGATTATGATGCTAGCTGTGGGTTTGTCATATATGGTTTTTATTATGTTGAAATGTATTTCTTCTTTATGTAGTATGTTGAGAATTTTTATCTTGAAAAAATACTGAATTTTGTAAAATGCATGTTCAGCATATATTGGGATGATTATATGGTATTTATCTTTCATTCTGTTAAAATAATTAATCATTTATTAATTTGTTTATGAGCTATCATCCTTCCATCCCAGGGATAAATCCTAGTTGATCATAGTGAAGGATTCTTGTAGTATGCTATTGAATTCAGTTTGTTAGTATTTTGTTGAAAATATTGCATCCATGTTCATCAAGGATATTGGCTTACAGTTTTGTTTTGTTTTTTTTCCTTTGTGGTGTCTTTGCCTTGTTTTTGTATCATGGTGATATTTTCTTCATAAAAAGAGTTTGGAAGTGTTCTCCCTCATTCTATTACTTTGGAAGAGTTTAAGAAGAATTAACAATAATTATTCTTTAAATGTTTGGTGGAATTCACCTGTGAATTCTTTAAGTCCTGGACTTTTCTTTGTTAAAGATTTTGATTATTTATTCAATCTCCGTATTTATTGTTGGTCTTTTCAAGCTTTCTATTTTGTTTTGATTCATTTTTTGTAGGTTGTATGTCTCTAAGAATTTATTCATTTTTTCTAGGTTTCTGGTATCACATTCATTAACATTTTATAGTCAAATGCAGTCATGAGATCAAACCCAAAGCAAGAGTTGGGTAATAAAGTGCTTCCACCATGACAGGAATGTGGATGTATACCATTACTGCAGAATAGTTAACAATTAAGAATAATAAATCAATTTTTCACATTTTTTTTTGTTGGTCAAAATTACCCACGTGAAAAATGTACTCATTCTTATCCAAAGACCCCTAAAAGTCTCATTCAGTCATGGCAGCAGACTCAAGGTCTAGGACCAGAGGACCTACAACATGTCTATGTGCAGTTTTTTTGTGTGTGTGATTTAGAAAACTATGAACTGATTCAAAGTCCACCAGAATGCAAAGTATAATGGCAGAACAGGATAAAGATAATAAACATTCCAATTCATAAAGAGTAATAATAGAATGCACACATCAGTTAACAGTGTATAGAACCTCCTAGACCAATTTTGCCAAGTCTTCCTATTCTGGGGACAGGCAATATTTTTGTTGTTGTTGTTTTTGTTTTCTTTTGATTGGGCTATGTGTCTGATTTCTGGGATGGTTCTCTGGTCCATTGCTGTCTACAGCTCCTTTCTGTCACCTAAGTCTTCTTTTTCTTCTTCTTTTTTTTTTTTCTTTTTCTAAGAATCTCACATTGTGAAAACACATTGAAGAATGTACTTTACTTCAGGGCAGAAAAGTCTAAGCCTGTTTTCTGCCTGAAGAGAGTAGCAAGCTCAAAGATTTTTTTACATCTTGAATACTTTCAGGTGGCTTCAGTCCAGACTAGATAGATTTAGCTAATACAACACTCAAAGGCTGTAAATTTTCTATATATTTGATTATATTTAAGGACATATTCCAAAAGCTACAACCACAATTACTTCTGAAACATATCCCTTATTTTAACTGAAACTATAGGTTCCCTGAGTTTATCAGATGTCTAAAGGACCACACCTTTCAATCTCCTACAAGTCCTTCTCTTTTTTCTAGCTGAAAAGATCTACAAGATGTTCATCTAATCCTTTCAAAGGTCTTAAAAATGGTATTAGAATTACATGCTTATGTGTCATACTCTAGGACCATATCTTTTTGGAAGTACCAAAGAATAATTATTTCCCCTAAGGCGATATCATAATAACAATGTATTTAATAAGGTAAAAAACAATTGAACTTGACAGTTTTACAAATTCTTCCATTTCTGGGCTCTTCATATTTTCTCTTAATTGTACTCTGACCCTGGCCATTTCTTTCCTGTCTTATAGAACTTTCATGTCTTATAGAATCAAATACAGTTTTCAGAAGCCACCTTGGGATTATAGCAGTCGACCTCAAAATCTCCTCAATCAACATGACAAGTTCATTAGATATATTTTCTGTCCTGTCTGTTATCATGGATGACAGTTTTCCCAAATATTTAGTCACTGTATAGCATAGATTGACATTCTCCCCACTTTTTATGACTTTTCTCACCATTTTTCTAACCTCCTACTATAGTTCCCTTGCCACCTGCTTCCCAGTTCCAAAATTACTGCCATCAATTTTAATTTTTTGTTTGCTTTGTTGACAACTGTGACAATGATGCTGCATAGCTAACCGCCCCAAACTTCAGTTTCTTACAACAATAGCATACTTTCTAGTCCATGCAGTGTCGGTTATCTGCAACTCAGTTAATCTAGACTAAATTTGGCTTCAAGTTTTAGGTTAGATGCATGTCTGCACAATGCCACTTTTATTCTCAATACAACAACAGCTATTTTAGTCATAATTTTCTTATGGCGAACACAAGAATTCAAAAAGGCAAACCCAAATATGTAAAAGCTTTTCCATCTTGAACACTTTTAGTTGCCTTCAGTCCAGACTAGAGAGATTTGGCTTATTCAAATATGCTAATATCATATTGACAGAATAAATCAACTGGCCAGACTTAAAGCAAAGAGGCTATATCTTAATAACTAATTAATTGTATATTCCAAAAATTATACTCTACTTACCATGAAGCCATGACAATTATATAGATATATATCTGTATTAGAGGAACATGAAAAATTTAGGGCTTTATTCAATCTGCATAGACAGATTATTGCTGTACAAATTAATTCTAAAGTTATTGTAGAAAAATAAACATGCAAGTAGGTCTGAAATCCTGAAGAAGAATAACAAAGTGCACATATTTATCAGGTATGCAATCATACTACAAAGCTTCTGTAATCAAAACAACTGTTTATTGGCATATGATTGAATAGAAGGAGGAGTAGAACAGAATAGAAAGTTTAGAAAAGAACCCAAGTATGTATAGAAATTTAATGTAGTGTAAAGGTGACACCTTGATCTTTGTGGATAGTGTGGGCTTATTAGTAAATATGATAGGTCAACTATATTGCAATCTGGGAAAAATCATAGTGAATTTATATTCCACAGATTACACAAAAATGAACTCTCAATGGATCAGAAATCTAATTGTACAAAACAAAAGCATACACAAATGGGAGAAAAGATGAATTAATTCCCATATAATCTGGATGTAGGCGAAGGGGCCAAGGCTTTCTACCTGTGTCTCGTCCTGTTGTAATAAAAGAAAATACTGGTAAATGCAACAACATAAAGAGAACAACCTTTGCCTAGAAAACAAAATTATAAATAAAACTAAAACATAAATTATACACTAGGAGGAAAATTTGTATAACATTTATTCTAAGAGTTAACTATAGAAAAATGTAAAATATTTTAAGAGCAAGAAACATGAATAAAATGAAAGAAAGGGGAAAATGCTTACAAGTGTTTGTCTTCATGGACGCATCTATATATGCTTATTTTTGCAGAAGAATGTACACAGGAAGGGTAAAACTAAAAAATGATTACATTTGTTACCTACCAAAGATATACGGAAACATTAGAAAAGGAAGAAAAGAAAAGAAACTTTACAGAGTATTTCTACTTGCTTTGACTGTATCATTTTTTTTATTTGACTTTTGAATGATGTTAATATTTTTATATTCAAGAAAAACGAATTCAAGAAAGTGCTACAAAAAATACAAATGCAAGCTAATACTTAACTCCACTGACAATAACTAAAAAGAAGAAAGGAATTAATCTAAGCAACTTTTGTATAAAATACTCTGACTATATTCCCAGTGGTATAGATTCCAAGAACAAAAGGAAATCTTGACATTTAATTAATTTTTTTAGTGCTAGTTGTATTGGTATAAAAAGTCTGAAACTGTTTCATGTGTCTTGAATGATTGGGTGTACAAGTACACATATTGATATTGATGCAACCACATTGGTTTTCAATTGTGGAAGAAGAAAGTTACAAATGTGTATTGGGAAGAGAGAAAAAAATACTATAATGTTGAATTTGAAATGGTGTTATAGATACAAGTTAATTATTTTTAAAATGGATATTTCTTAGTTCTCTTCCCTGTTCAAGGTAATAGCAATAGCACTTCAGTAACAATGAGCATGTAGATCACTTAGATCTTGATACTGTAAGTACTGTTAAGTACTATTTTCCTCCAAAGGAAGCTAAAGCTCCTTGAAAAATGGCTGCATCTAGGTCTGTGCCAGAGAAACAAGGTAAGCCTGGGACATACTGTCACATCAGAGTAAGAAGTTCTCAAAAATGGATAGGGACATATCAAGAAGACATAAAAATTTGAAGAGGTTCTCTTTGGCCAAATTTGGGATACTTTGAGTATTAAAAAGAAATATGGTTTATATTATGATGAAATGGTTTATAACAGATTGACTAATAAACGAATCTATGAGCCATAGTAATACTAATTTTCAAAAGGCAGAGGAGGGAGTGAAATCTCTTTTTTATGGAAAAATACCAACTAATGATGTAGGAGCAATGGTCAAATTAGAAAATCATCTTTTTAAGTCAACATTTTAGGTATCAATTCAGGCACAAATTATCAATGGATACTAAAATCATTGGGTTAAAGATTATTTGGGAACACAGTGTCAACATATGACCTCATAGATCAGTTATTAATTGTAAAATGGAAAAGACATCACAGATGAGAAATTTGTTAAATACGACCTTTACCAATGATCAAATGTAATATCAGTAATAGTAGAACAAATTAACATCCTGATCTCCTGCTATTATGCACTGAGAATGATATAAAACCATCTCTCTAGCATTCTTATTAAAAATGCTTAAACTTAATCTAATCATGAGGAAACAAATGATTCTGCCATAAATGACTGGCTTTCTTCAAAAATATCAGTGTCATGAAATAAAAAAAGATAAGTAACTATTTTTTAATTAAAGTAGACTACAGAATGATGACAATTAAATACATTGATTGGGTTCTAGAAAGAGGGGTAAAATGGAACACTTGGGAAAATTATGCAAATTAAATATGGGCTATATATAATCAATGTTAATTTTTCAATATGAACATTCTATTATAGTTGTATAAAGACATTTCAGTTGTTAACAGCTACACGCTGTTAAGCTATATGTTAAATATTTTGATTGGGAAAATGTTAACAATTGGTAAATATAAGTGAAGGACATAAAGTTGTACATTGTTCCTTTTATGATAATTTTCTAAAATAAAAAATGGTGGAGGAAAAGAACACTACAGAAGCCACACAAATTCTTATATTGAACATACTTTGTTTGTTTCAAAAGTCAGGTAAAATATTAACCCTCCCTTGAAATCTAGAGAATTGAATTGATCTTCTAACACACTGACTCCTCAATGTTATTGAGAACTAGGATAAAACCAAAAAGTAGATTTGATGTGAACAAAGAACTAACATTCTCCAAGTTGCAAATCCTACATTCAGAATGTTGTTTTGAGATGAAATTTTCCTATATCCAAAAATGAATCCTTTTCCTCAGTGAAAAGAAATGCCAATATATCAAGAACCAAATGAGGTCCTCATGGATAAACAATGCCTCTATGGTGCTGGGCAGCTGTGGACTTGGTGGGAGAAAGGAAGTGTGATACAAATATCCTTCTTTTTCTGTGTTTGAGTTACTTTTACTGTGACTGGATTGACAAAATGGAGATGCCTTTCTGTTTTAGAGATGTCCTCAGTTTTGGAGGGCTAAGTAAAATACTAGGGAAGAAATTTTAAGCCTGGCCCCTAATGGCAAGTGGTATAGGAAAATGTGACAGACATTGAAGATTGGCCCAAACAACATCCTGTTAGGGCTGACCATGTGACAGGCCCTGGCTAAGGAGATGCAGGTGCTAGTGCTGCTTTTTCTTTCTTTTGTACTTGTCTTGACTGGATATGATATGGCTGCAATAGCCTCATGAACCATATTGCAAACATGTTGGGAAGATGAAGGGAAACCATCTCAATCGCTGAGTTACTAAACCAACACTGAAATTAACTACTTCTGAAAGAAATCTATTGTCCTATTTGAGCCAGCCACTTTATTTAATTTGTGATACAATGTCCAACTCACCACAATAAGACCAGAAATTTGTGGCAAAAACCTAAGATAGAGTATGAATAATTTAATTCAGCTTGAATGTCCCATGTGACCTCCCTCAGGAACCTGTGTGACCAAATATAGTATACTACCAGCAGAGATAAATCACACATTTAACAAGTATAAATAAATCTTGGCTAAAGCAGAACTGATGAGGTGTGTCAGGTTAAAGGAAGAAGCAAAGTAGAGACCCTGAGGAGAGAAAAAGGAGGTAGTGTGGAATTTATCTTGCACCAAATTTCCCCACGTCAATCACCTGGAATAATTAAAGGCCAGAATGTGTGGTGTGAGACAGAGCGACGGTGAGGAAGTGGCCTCTTATGAGTAAGGCTGAGGACACGACGCACACAGCACAGTCATGTTCAGAACACGGACTACACAGTAATAATCCCCAAATTATGCTGTTTTCAGTTGAGAATTTGAAGCAAATGGGCTTTTCTCAAACTAGTTAATAAAATATTTAAAAGTTATTATATGATAATTTGAAAAATATAATAAATCTTGATAAGGACAGTTGATCCCAGAGACCTAGCCAATATTAAAGTTCTTGCCAAAGCAGCCTGGCATTTGGCTTCTTCACAAAGGTGCTCCCATAGACACAGAAGCATCTGCTCTTCTACTTACTACTTATGTTAAAATGAACGCTATTCAATAAAATATTTATAAGTATCGTTTCCACTAGTGGCTGGGTAGAAATAAAATGGTGAGAAACCAAATTTCTAATAACTATATGAATAGCTACTTTGCTGACCACTCTTTGACATGAACATCATTCATAATTCCTGATTCTTTTTCAATGTATACCTTCTCATCAGAAAATTAAAATAAAAATATTCTACATCTATACTTCTAAGTGTCCAAAATAAATGAGTCCTATCAATACGGACAATAGCCATCAATTGGCACAAGATTCCCCTATTTAAAAACTAGTTTGTTAACTTAATCACCTATTAGTTAATTCATAAACACGTATTTTATGCTAGATATTCTCATAGCTTCTGTGGATAGAGGAGTAAACTTGACCCTCCAAAAACTTACCTCAAACTAATTCATTCCAAAATGGATAATGAAGAAAATGTAAAATAATGCTATTTATTTGTAACATGCATAAAGTTAGGGAAGTTCCATCTTGCCTGAAAGCCAGCCTGAGCAGAGACTCATTTAAGAAAAACTCATCACAGCAATTTAATCATTTAATAGGGTCTTCCAAAAAATGTTAGCAGACAGACCTCAATTTCAACAAAAATTTATAAATTCTACACTTAGGCTCTTTAGGTCAAAACTTTCATGTGTATTTCCTTTCATTCTATGGCCTCTTAAAAAACAAACACTCCCTTCACTCTCTATATACAGATTCTGAACACTGTGTTCCTCCCTCACTGCCTTCTTTATTGCATGGATCATATTAATTACTCTGGCATTTTATTTATTGGGTGTTGGATTGAATGGTTAGATACTACACACATTTTTGTACAAAGAGTATAAAGCTATGTTTTTATAATACCTTTTTCTCTTTACAAAGTTTGTTTCTTTCTTGTTCGAGTGGGATTTATGTAGGATAATTGCAGAAATCCTTCCAAATTCAGCTTTGTATTGCCCACTCAGGAACCATCTAGAAATTCTAGGAACTTAAGGAATTTTTAATTTCTCACAAGAAGGGGCCAGAGAGAGATAAGCTAGCCATCCCCGCCCCCACCCCACCAAAGAATTATATTAAAACAAACAAAAAATAGAATTTGACAAAACTAAGCATTTTGAATCCTGGCTATAATCTTTCTTAAAAATTTCACAAAGCAGATTACCATTACAGTGCTCCTCGGATTTTTGGAAAGCCATTTTTTTCAATCTCTTGCTATTTATTTCATTTGTCTGCCAACTGTCTACTCCCTCATTGTCCCAAGTGCCATCTCTTTATCTCCCAACTCTGTAAATATCTCCTTTCGTTCAGCCTCTACAAATTCATTTACGCCCTCCTTATTCCTGCTGTACTTTTGCCTTTATTACTATGTCCAATTTATTATGTAGATAACATCAGTTACTTTCTTAATATTTTTCCCACTATATAGTTACTTGCATTCTTTCCAATAAAGGAAGATTTTATCTGGCATAATGAAGACACAAGAAGGAGGGTAGATGTCAAATACTTCTAACTTACTAACATTTCTGTTGTTTTTGTTTGGTTGTGTGAGAGACAGGGTCTCACTCTGTTGCCCAGGTTGTGGTACGGTAGTACAATCATTGCTCACTGCAGCCTTGGACTCCTAGGCTCACGTGATCCCCCTGCCTCAGCCTTCTGAGTAGCTAAGAATATAGCTATCTGTCACCATGCCTGGCCTTTTTTATTTTTATTTTTTGTAGAGATAGGGTCTTTCTATGCTGCCCAGTCTGGTCTTAAACTCCTGACCTCAAATGATCCTCTTGCCTCAGCCTCCCAAAGTACTAGAAATACAGGTATGAGCCTCCATGCTCGGCCATAACTTGCTAACATTTCTTTTATCTCTATCACAGCTGAGAAAATCATAGTAAGAGTAGGGGAAGGAGGAATAACATTTGTGTATACCTACTATGTGTTAAGAATAATATTCAGTGATTTTCCTAGATTATGTTACTTAAAGGAAGCATGACTTCTAGAAATGTTAAGTGCAGTCTTTTCTGTATTTATGAGCCAGGAATTTTGAATGGCCTGTGTATTAAGAGTCCTTATATCAATAATCATACTAACCATAAAGTCAAGGAATCGCCCTTTTAAAAAAGTTTCTCAGTTTTTTATTTTTATTTTTTCCATCGGAACACATTTGATGGATGGTTATATGGCCCTTCCAAGGAGTGCACTTCGGTAAATATAAGTAGTAAATTAAATTGTATTTTCAGTGTGTCTTCCTTAACTTCGCCTTTAAAAAAATCCTATTCAGTAAAACATATATGGACATAAAAAGTTTCAACTACCAAAGTGATTTTTTAAAAAATCTATTTATGTTTATAAAATAAATTAAATTTGTCACATTATTAAACATTCCAAACTACTAAAAATCTATCACAAATACACTGGTTTAAAGTAAGTAAGAGATAACAAATGCACATATTCATAAAATGGTCTGTGCTGCCTCAGAAGAAACAATACACTTTATCCAGCCATTTTACAAATATTTGTGGGCCAACAGAAAAAGTACTTGCCCTTATGGAGCAGGAAGTTTCAGAGAGTAACCAAGAAAACAGATGCACAATAGAACATTAGAAAGACATTGGCTTAGAAAAAAATAAAATAGCAGAGAAAATAATAAAGGGTGAGAGTAGAGTGTTGCTATTTCCGATAAGGTATTGAGAACAGATCTCTGTGATTTAGTAATAGGTGAGCACAGACTACAAACAGTTGAAGGAGCAACCCACGTGGTTCTCTAGAGAAGAGCATTTCCTACAGAGAAGCCCTATCAGAAAAGACCCCGAGGCAAGCACATGCTCAGAGAAATAGGAAGACTGTGAAGAAAGGTCAGAGAGGTAAGAGAGAACCCGATCAGGTGGAGTACTTTGATTTTATACTAAAGTGATGGAAAGTCATTACAGTGCTTCCAGCAAGGGTGTAACATGATCAGATTAATGCTTTAAAAGGATGACTCTGGCTACTGCGCAGAAAATAGCTGCTGGGGGCAGTAGCAGAAAAAAGTGTTCAGGAAGCTATCGCAATAATCCACAAGGGAGGGGTTGTGACCAAGAGACCTTGGAAATGACTTTTCAAAAGTACATTCTAAACTGAAGCTGTGAAAAATAAGAACATCGTGTTCTGAGTGAGGGAGTCTACCAGAGTTAGGTTTGGGGAACATTGTAAACAGGTCTTCAATATATCTCAGAGAAACTGACAACTGCAAAATGATCTTTTGAGAATGAGGACAGTGGTATGGTCAAAGATACCTTAACTCAACTATAATGATCACACAGTTTGTTATATGCATAATTTTACTGTAATAAGAATAAAATCAACATGGGAGGTCAATAGGTATTGCTGAGAAGAAGGGTAAATGTAATTTTGCCTACTTCCAGTACTTATCTCTGAAATCTCTCCATTCCTTTGTCCATTTTGGACATGTTCTTTTGCTGGACTGTGGCCTATAGGTTCACAGGTGATTCTTATTTGTATTTGCATTGCAGCTCCCCAGTAGACACTGGTATTCAGCAAACTCATGCGTACTGTTACATTATATAAGACATGTTTTCCAAAAGCAGGCAAATATACAGATGTATATGTCAAAAGATTAGGAAATGCAAGTCTTTGGCCAAATATAAAGAGAAGCCACATATTCTGCAGGAAATTGTGGTGGTTTGGTCCTCAAATGGCTCTGCATTTCAGAGCTCTGAGAACTTCTACACAAGAATGCTCCCAAATATAATTAGCATTTCAGATCACATTATTTCATAAGCAAGTGACACAGAGTGTCACTGAGGTACTCAGAGCCCTAATATTAGATGAACTGAGACATAGTGTCAAATGCCCTGGCAATCTGGACTCTTTTCTTGAATCCAGAACTACCTTCCTTGATAATCATGCACAAACACAAATAACTTGACATTTCTAGGCCTCAGTTTCCTCATCTGTAAAAGTAATTAACCCAAGTGCTCCAGTTGATCCTTGTCCACTGTTGCCTTCTGTTGTAGGGTCAAATAGAATCTTCTGGCAGGCTTGCATTTCAAATATCTGATTTTTCCTGTGTTTTTCCTCCCTCCTCTTTTACTCTAAGAATGTCATGTCATTTTTTCTCTCTCATCCTACGCCAAAGTTGAAATAAAGGGATACAAGAGGAAGGGTTTAGAGGTTGGGCCTTCCCTTTCCAAGAAACCAGGTAAGACAGAATTTGGGTAAGGGGAAGAGGATAAAATAATTGCAAATTACATGAGAAAAATGACTAATGAGAGGAATGCAATGCAACATTGGAGGCATTGCTGTAGGAGGTAATGGAAAATTTCCCATGTTGGGCTAAGAAATGGAGCTATACGAGCTCAAGTTTGGGATGCCTTCCAGTGTGGGCTCCCTTCTCCTCCTATTAGTGCACTTGTCCCCTCTGGATGTCTGCCATTCAACAGTCCTGAACACATGTAATTCTCCCCTCCAACCCGGACATGGGTATCTTTTCTGGAGAGAGAAGCACGAGGAAGAGCCATGTGTGCTAACTAAGATGAAACAGAACAGTTGGAAATTCCTATCTGGTCAGGGTAGAAATGGACACAGTGCATATTATAATCCCTATCTTATGAGAAGGGAAACAGAGATTTATAGAAATACTTGGGAGAAAAACAACCTGATATAATATATTCATATTAGTTACAAATAGTTTGAAGGTTGTTTTAACATATAAAGAAAATAACAAGTAGGTGTCATGCTATTACTTTCAAAATAGCACCGAATCTAAATGAACCGCTCAATAGTTGTATGACTTGTCAGTTACTATACTTCATTGGAGATTGATTTCTTCATTTATAAAATGAGGCAATTAGAAATGATAATCTCTGGAATCCCTTCTGGTTGTGATAGTTTCCAGTGCTATAAACAGAATCTGGTAAGGTACGGTTTACAAGGGTGAGGATAAATTAAATGTCCTGCATCTGGACTCAGTGTTCACTTCTGAGTACATATTCTCTTCAAGATTGAATTAAATGTGCATCAAATCCTCAGAAATACAAAATGATGCTGCTTAAATATATTCAAAGGGTTAAAAGAGAGAGAGACAAAAATACCAAAATGGCATGAGTGTTGTACTTGACCGGTCTTTGGAAGAATCTTATGCATGATTACTCAATATTTTCCAGTTTATATTTATTCAATGTAAAATTAAAAAAAAAATTTTAAATTAAAATTACTATAAGAAAAATTATACTGATATTTTCTGTCTCTCTTTTGTCTGTCTCTACTGTAGTGAAGAACAGCTGAAATATTTTCTGTAACAATCCAACTTTTACATTTAGAGGTCAGGGAGCCTACTGTGAAGGCTCTATATCTCTTTCAGACTTAGCCTTGAGCTTAATCATGTTCATGTTGAATTTTCTTGCCTCCAATATGAAGAAACACATTCTGTAATTTTTATATAGTTGGTCCTAGATGAATTTCAAAAAAAAAAATTCTGATAATAGATTAGCTTTCTTTTTGATCTGCTCAGAGTTTATTTCTAGGAAGAAGGCAAGTGACTGGAATACATATTTCACAAAACTCCTTTCTGCAATAACAGAGTACTAAATCCTTACTTGGATGCATTTACGTGTACAATGACTTCCTTTTTACATCGGAATATATGCCAAAAATCTGCTCTCACAATTAGTGACTTCCCTTTGAAGCGATGAAATGTTATTAGACCGTGTTCTGTAATTCCTCGCCTTATTTTCTTGCTTTAGGCAATCACTCTGTGTGCCAAGACCTCTACAAATGTAAGCTCAAGGATATTGTTTCCATAGTAGCATGACTCTCAAGTGCACTCATATCCACAATTGTAGCCATTCATGCCAACTTAAGCTTGATACCTTCAGTTAAGAACAGATGGCTAAGTAGTCTATTTCAGCTATTGGAATGATTCAGTTAAATCGTCTTTCTTCTCTCCTTCAAAACTATCCTTGAATTCCAACCCTGCTAAGGCATTTTGATTAAGTGGGAGTGAGATATGTTTAAATAGCTCTTTCTTATACAACCATATACATAGCTTCTTGACCTGCATCCTTGCCACAGATATAAATAAACACCGGAGAATGAATGAAGCAAAAAGAGATGTGGCATTAACGAACACTCTAAAAATGGTCTGCATCTCGCTTCCTCTCTTCTAAGCTTGCTATAACCTCCTTGAGAGCAAGACTGACCATTTTTGTCTAATATAAGAACGTGCTTAAAAATGCTAATTTAGATAAGCCACTTTCAAGTTAATTACTTGTCTGACCTGTACCTCCTTACCTAGGTCTTACATTATTATTTTTCCTCCATTGTCTTCTGAAACTGTTGGGGTAGATTGGATGACAAAATTTGATAACTAATGCCACTAGTTTCTACACTCTGTGGGGGAGCCATTTAATTCACGTTTACTGTTTATTATGACCAACTTCTTTTCCTTAACCAGGGTCCCTTCAGAAGACCCTGACTGAATGTTATTAGTGTAGAAGTGGACAGCCATGAAATCACAATTATCTTGCACTTGTACACCAAGTTTGCTCATGCTGTGTGCATGGATTATTAAAAGGAAGTTTTAGCCTAGCAAAAAGCAACAGGTTATCTTACGAAGTAAACATTTTCCCATTTGAAACTTCTTCAATTAGACATAGAGTCCTCTTCAATTTCTCCTGAATGCTGAAGGTTTTTGCCATTTTACTTGAATTCACTCTGATCATATATGTCCCTATAAATGATTTTTATCAAAAAGACAAAGCATGAGTTTTTCTGAATTTGAAGTAAAATTAATAAAGGAGGGGTCACAGCTCTCTAAACCTTAGCTGACAAACATTTGCTCATGATTTTCTAATAAATACAAAAATGTGTCTAGTTTAAAAGTGAAGGTAACCTGTAATGTTGAGAAAATAGTTTTTAAATGCTCACTATCTTATACGCTTCTCTGTGTATTGGTCCAGCAGCAGTTCAATGAACACAGCCTCACAATTGGTTTGCAATTTTGCAATGAGGAGTGTAAGAAAGAAGACCTTTCAACAACACATTACAGGTACATGAAATAGGATTGGACTTTACAGTACTTTCTTGCCTCTTAGTCATTTAGCACTTTAAAAAAATTGATCATCCTAGAAAAAAAATTAAAAACCAATGAGAACCAATAGAATGACTAAAATTGGCTTCTTGAACCAGTAATTTGGCTTATTACCATTAATATTGTTAAAAATAAGAAATAATGAAATAACAATAACTTTAAGTGTTAATAAAACATGTATTACCAATTTGAGGTCCCAGACCCACTGGGAGTTCATTACTTTAGTAATTGTTATTGTTTACAACATTTTAAAACAAGCTAATAAGGATAATATTGTATCTGATTATTATAAAGCATAACATATATTATCTGATTAATAAAAGAAAAACATTAATATATAGAGATGATGGGTAGAGAAACTCTTTGAACTATGAAAGTGAGTGATAATAAAAGAAACTTTTGAAGGTGTAGAAGTAATTATAATATTTATAGTTAAATAACTCAGTTGACTCTTAGCCCACTCCGTGAAGTTGGCATATGAGTGTATAGTTAGCTCATTTTGTAGGCCAGGTTACTAAACTCTGTGATTCCTACCTGTATTATTTGTCCTTTCAAGTTCCCTGGTCTCCTTTCGTGGTTTCCTTATTTCATAAGTACTTTATTAAGGTAAGAACTTGTTCAGGAATAACACTATGCCAAATCACTATAGCAATGTTATATACAGTGCTTAACTTTTGTTCATAAAGGAACTTTTAGTCCAGATAGGGATAAAAGTGCTTTATCCACATGAAAAATAACAGCAAAAGAACATGGCGGGACAAAGTATAACTTGCTTGTGTTTCTGTCAATTATAGCTACAATGATATTAGATACATAATTTGAGATGTCTTACTCAAGTAATAAAAAATTTAAATGAAAATAATGTATTATTATAACAAAAAATAGTGTGAGGCAATATATGATTATGAGACAATTAATGATGTAGATAATGAATTGGCAAGAAGAAAGAGTCATTATAAGTGTAGTTATAAGTAAGAAAAATAATTTATGGATGTATGCTTGGCTTTGAATGACTGATCTACAGTGACGAGAAAAAGCCTGGGGCAGGATAACAACTCTGTCATGTGACATCTTCTTTCCCTATAAGCTGTTATATGTCAGTATGTTCTAATATGTCATGTTTTTGGCATTCTTTAATGGAAAGAAAAAAACTAAACTAGAAAGAAATATGTACATGTATGGAAAATAAACCATTTAAAACAGATAAAGAACAGATAATGAATACCAAAGGAGAATAAATGAAGAATTGAATCATTCTGTATCACATATGTATTTAAAATAAAATTGGCTTCAAATTATTAGCAACCACACTCCTATACACACACAAGAATCAGCAAAGAGAGTGACAAGTGCCAGAGGAAGCTATTTAACAAGAGGATAGTGAAGAACCTGAGGGTGGGGAGGAGGAGACTGAAATAATCTGTTGAAATGGATCAGGAAAATAATGATGGTTCTAAACCAAAAATTTGGAAGAGATTGCTACACAAAGTTCAGAAAACAGAATAGGATAGGATATGCTGGTAACCAAGTAACAGGTGAATAAGGAATCCGAATCCGATTTGCTCAGTGTATCTGAACCTGGCCAGGTGTAAACACTCATCAGGCTCTTGATAGACTATGGTGCCCATTCATGATAAATCTCATATTTGGACATTCAGTAGTCCTTGACCTTGCAAATAGTTCCAGACTGATAAATGATGATTTCTCAAGGAAAAATGCAATTATCACACTTCACTATAACCCCAAACACACAGATGTGTACACATACACATGGCATAAAAAGGTATAGTTAGGTACATGGAAAGACTCATGAATGTGTGACATACTCATTCCACCAGCAAGTCACTGATAACAATGGTGCACTTGAGGCATTCAGCATAATTAAAGATACCAATGCCTGTGTCTGTCCTGCTGTGAAAGTGCCCAGAGAACACAACTAAAGCAGTATTTAGAGGAAAATTTATAGCACTAAATGCCCACAGGAGAAAAGTGGGAAAGATCTAAAATTGACACCCTAACATCACAATCAAGAGAACTAGGGAAGCAAGAGTAAACAAATTCAAAAGCCAGCAAAAGACAAGAAATAACTAAGATCAGAGCAGAACTGAAGGAGATAGAGACACGAAAAACCCTTTAAAAAATCAGTGAATCCAGGGGCTGGTTCTCTGAAAATATTAACAAAATAGATAGACCACTAGCCAGACTATTAAAGAAGAAAAGAGAGAAGAATCAAATGGACACAGTAAAATATAATAAAGGGGATATCACCACTGATCCCACAGAAATACACACTACCATTAGAGAATATTATAAACACCTCTACACAAATAAACTAGAAAATCTAGATGAAATGGATAAATTCCTGGATACATACACCCTCCCTAGGCTAAACCAGAAAGAAGTCAAATCCCTGAATAGACCAATAACAAGTTCTGAAATTGAGGCAGTAATTCATAGCCTACGAACCAAAAAGGCCCAGGACCACATGGATTCACAGCCAAATTCTACCAGAGGTACAAAATGGAGCTGGGACCATTCCTTCTAAAACTATTTCAAACAATAGAAAAAGAGGGAGTCCTCCCCTAACTCATTTTATGAGGCCAGCATCATCCTGATACCCAAACCTGGAAGAGACACAAGAAAAAAAGAAAATTTCAGGCCAATAACCCTGATGAACATCAGTGCGAAAATCCTCAATAAAATACTGGTGAACCAAATCGAGCAGCACATCAAAAAGCACATCCATCACAATCAAGTCAGCTTCATTCCTGGGATGCAAGGCTGGTTCAACATATATAAATCAATAAACGTAATCCATCACATAAACAGAACCAATGACAAAAACCACATGATTATCTCAATAGATGCAGAAAAGGCCTTTGATAAAAGTCAACATACTTTCATGTTAAAAACTCTCAATAAACTAGGTATTGATAGAACATACCTCAAAATAATAAGAGCTGTTTATGACAAACCCACAGCCAGTATCATACTGAATGGGCAAAAGCACGAAGCATTCCCTTTGAAAACCGGCACAAGACAAGGATGCCCTCTCTCACCACTCCTATTCAATATAGTATTGGAAGTTCTGGCCAGGGCAATCAGGCAAGAGAAAAAAATAAAGGGTATTCAAATAGGAAGAGAGGAAGTCAAATTGTTGTAGTTTGTAGATGACATGATGGTATGTTTAGAAAACTCCCATCATCTCAGCCCAAAATCTCCTTAAGCTGATAAGCAACTTCAGCAAAGTCCCAGGATACAAAATCAATGTGCAAAAATCAAAAAGCATTCCTATACACCAATAATAGGCAAACAGAGATCCAGATAATGAGTGAACTCCCATTCACAATTGCTACAAAGAGAATAAAATACCTAGGAACACAACTTACAAGGCATGTGAAGGACCTCTTCAAGGAAAACTACAAATCACTGCTCAAGGAAATAAGAGAGAATGCAAACAGACGGAAAAACATTCCATGCTCATGATAGAAAGCATCAATATTGTAAAAATGGCCATACTGCCCAAAGAAATGTATAGATTTGATGCTATCCCCATCAAGCTACCATTGACTTGCTTCACAGAATTAGAAAAAAACTACTTTAAATTTCATATGGAACCAAAAAACATCAAAAAAATAATCCAGCCCATATGGCCACCAAGATAATCCTTAGCAAAAAGAACAAAGCTGGAGACATCACCCTACCTGACTTGAAATTATATTACAAGGCTACAGTAACCAAAACAGCACAGTCTGGTGCCAAAACAGATATATAGACCAAGGGAACAGAACAGAGTCCTGATAAATAACACCACATATCTACAGCCATCTGAACTTTGACAAACCTGACAAAAAAAAGCAAAGGGGAAAGGTTTTCCTATTTAATAAATGGTGTTGGGAAAACTGGCTAGCCATATATAGAAAATTGAAACTGGACCCCTTCCTTACACCTTACACAAAAATTAACTCAAGATAGATTAAAGACTTAAACATAAGACCTAAAACTACAAAAACTCTAGAAGAAAACCTAGGCAATACCAATGAGGACATAGGCATGGTCAAAAACTTCATGACTAAAACACCAAAAGCATGGTAACAAAAGCCAGAATGGACAAATGGGATCTAATTAAACTAAAGAGCTCTATAAGCAAAAGAAACTATCATCAGCGTGAATAGGCAACTTACAGAGTGTGAGAAAATTTTTGTAATCTATCCATCTGACAAAGGGCTAATATCCAGAATCTACAAGTAACAAATTTACAAGAAAAAACAAACACTCCATCAAAAAGTTGGTGAAATAAATGAACAGACACTTCTCAAAAGAAGACATTTATGCAGCCAACAAACATATGAAAAAAAGCTCATCATCTGTGGTCATTACCAAAATACGAATCAAAACCATAAGGAGATATCATCTTACCCCAGTTAGAATGGCAATCATTAAAGAGTCAGGAAACAACAGATGCTGGAGAGGATGTGGAAGAATAAAACACTTTTACACTGTTGTAGGGAGTGTAAATTAGTTCAACCATTGTGGAAGACAGTGTGGTGATTCCTCAAGGATCTAGAACCAGAAATACCATTTGATCCAGCAATCCCATTACTAGGTATATACCCAAAGGATTAGAAATCATTCTGCTATGAAGACACATGCACACATGTGTTTATTGCAACACTATTCACAATAGCAAAGACTTGGAACCAACCCAAATGCCTATCAGTGATAGACTGAATAAAGAAAATGTGGCACATATACACCATAGAATACTATACAGCCATAAACAGGATGAGTTCATGTCCTTTGCAGGGACATGGATAAAGCTGGAAACCATCATTCTCAGCAAACTGACACCAGAACAGAAAAACAAATACTGCATGTTCTCACTCATAAGTGGGAGTTGAACTATGAGAACACATGGACACAGGGAGCGGCACATCACATACTGGGGCCTGTTGGGGGTTACGGGGCTAGGGGAGGAATAAGTTTAGGAGAAATACCTAACGTGGATAATGGGCTGATGGGTGCAGAAAACCACCATGGCACATGTATACCTATGTAACAAACCTGCATGTTTTGCACATGTTTCCCAGAACTTAAAGCATAATTTTTTAAAAAAAAGTGCCCGGAGGAATCTTGGCTGTCTAACAATAATGTATACCAGAGAGTCCTTGCCAAAAAGACAAGAATGGGAATCCTTATTACAAACAGTGCCTGGCGTCGTGGATGTGTTCTATGCAGACCTATGGTGGCTCGACCAGAACTCCTGGCCAAGGAATATGGGATGTGCTGGGATTTTATTTGTAGATGTATTTTTTAGTCTAAACAGGTATAATTATATTTTCTCTTTTCTTATATTATTGTTATTTACTGTATTTTGTTCCATTACTAAATCATAAACCCCTAAGTCACCTATCTCTATTTCTCAGGCATGTATCATAATTTTTTCTCACTCCCTTCTCTGTCTATGATGCATGATCAATGACTGCTGTTGTCTTGAATTATCCATAGACCTCTTTCATTCCTAAAATAATAAAAATGTAATAAATATGTATGTGATAGAGATAACAAGAATTATTTATACAATAACAGTAAGCTTAGGTATATTTTATAAATGAGTAAATATAGGTACCTAGTTATTAACAAAATACATGTTTTGGAGTACATGTACAAACAAAATGTATGTTTGGGAATACATCTGAGGCCTGTACATGGATTCCTTTTATGTTTATGTTGTTATAAACATTATTTATTCTGAGATATCAATGTTCTTTAAGCATTTTGATATTAAAGATATACAATGGCAATTATCTCTTGATTTATTTGTATTACAGGAGATCTTTCAGTCAGCTGAAAAATTAGCCATCACTCTGTTCCATCTAGTCTGACTGAGGCCCACTGATCAGTAGACCTCATCACCATTCCATGTTCTTCTCTCATCAGCTAAACTATATATTTATTAGGTGTTGAGTATTTTTCCAAACATACTTATGTCAGCTTTATATTCTATTGTAATTATATATTTCAACAAATTACAATTCAAAACAAATGAGAAAAAAAGAAAAAGGCATTTTAATAAAATCTATGTCGAATATTTGAAAATATTTGTTAATGGTGAGCAGTAAAATATGCTGCTAAATTTGGTGGGAGGTGAGACAATTGTAAAAGAATCAGTGTAAGTTGTAACATCTGAAAAATCCCATTCTCAGATTTTTCACAGGTATTTTAAGTATTTTTTGACTATGTGTTTAAATAATGGGCCTATTCAAAGAAATTACCTTGGGCTTACCTCAGAATAGTAGTACATACATGTCCATTTGTAAGCTTTAAGTTAAAGTGTTGATGGTGTGTATATATTTTTAGAAAAATAATGACCCTCTTTCATAGACTTTTAAACATTGACTTACTCTCAGGTGACTAGATATAGGACTTCCACTTTTTATTTGCTCTTGAATTTGTTCAATTTCACATAGCACTTATTTTTGGTTCAGATAGTTAAGATGGACCTCTCAAAACCTCAGGTTGAGTTAATTTTTCATGTATTAATTTATCCATTTTATTGTGACTACATGCTTAAAATAATACATAAGGATGCAGTCGCTATGTTCAGTGGCCTGGTCATTGCCTTCAGTGAACTTGGAATTGAATAGGAAAGATGTTACTCATACATGCAACTATAGTCAAGGACTCATCGCATGAGTTGTACAAAGCATAACAGTGTTCACATCCACAAAGGAAGATGAAAGAAATTTTTTATTCAACAGATATATTTAGAAATATCTGTTAAGTACCAGGAACTATACTTACTTCCAAGGACATGGTAATGAATACAGCAAACAAACTCCTGCTTCATGAATGTATTTAAGTGCTCTTGGAATGTAAGGTAGAAAGGATTCTGATAGGTGGAAATAGAGTGAAGAAAACAAATAGAGAGACAGGTGAGTGCCTTGAGCAAAACTTTTAAAAAGCTCAAGATTGATTGAGGGATTAATGAATAATTTGGCTGCTAGGGAATGAGGTACCTGTGAAAGTGTAGGAGATAAAGTTGAAAAGGTATGCAATCTATTTATGGTGTAAGAAAGATCTTTTGAAACTTGTTACTGTGACTTTTGAACTTACAGTGCAGGGTGCTCAGGCTTCATGATCCCAAGCTTCCGCACAATCAATTTTTTCCATCTATTCTGAATTCACATTTCCCTTTGTAGTCTTTGGGACATGGTTAACAGCCAAAAACTTGTAAATTTGGTTTGTTCTTAGGCTCTCATCTTTGGCTGGAATCAACACAAGGGTGAAGAAGAAGAAATGGAACTTACAATTCTTATTGCTCAATGCAGGATGTCAGGTCCTGCCATGGTAGTTCATTTATTGCTAAAAGTACATGAGAAACAGAAAAAGCAAGAAGGCAAAAACCAGAAGCATTCCTAACTCTATTTCGGTTCTATAATTCCTTGTTCTTAAGAGTGTGTTTTGCCCTCCTGAGCCTTACATACAAAGGTGTCATCTAGATTTGGAATTTATAGCTGCTTCTTTTTTGTTATTTGCTTTTATAGCTTAGGCTTTACAAATTCTAGGACTATGTCTATATAATGCCCCCAAAGATTTATTGGGCAACAAATTTCCTTGGCCATTTGCATCCTAATGGCAAAAGCAATTTCTTTAGACAGAATAGTTTATTTTCTTTTCAGTTGCAAATGGGAATATTTTAAGGGTAAAAATTTGTTTTGGTTCAGCAGGAAATATTATCGCTCCTGATTTCTGACACCTGTAAACCTCCCACCTCAGGAAAAGTCCTTTTTTGGCCAAGATTTAATGTGTTGACTCAGATGACCCCAGGCTAATATTAAAATTAATCAATCTTTACATATTTTAAATTCTGAAGTTTTTCTTTAGGTTTATGTAGATAGTTCAAAAATTATAATATCTAAGGGAGAGAAAGTGTTATTTTATGGAACAGAGTTGGTGGAAAATCTTGCCTTTAGTTGTATACTAAGGTACAGCACTATGTTAGCAATCAGAAGGCAGAGTTCTATATTTTCGTTGAACTGGATGACTTTGGATACATTAGTTGAGTTGCAGAGGCCTTAGTCCTTGCAAAACTGGGGTTGGAAATGAGATTAGGGAAACTCGGAGGATGGGTGGTAGTATTTGAGATAAGCATGACCAACCCTCACTGAGTACTTAATCTATGTTAGGAACTTTATATATCTTATGTCAGTAGATTCTCTTAAATTTAGGGAAAGCACTAGAGCTCAGAAAAGTTATTTACCCAGGGCCACACAGTTGGTGAGTAGAAAACCCCGTATCTGTCTGGTGTTACAGCTACAGTGTATTTTTTCTTCCACTCCATGGTGCCTCATCTAAAGTCCCTTGAAGCACTGAAGTTCTTTCACTTGAAGCTCTACTGCTTGGTTTCTTGACACATCAAATTACAGTGTTTCCTTTTTTAGCCATAAACTTCCAGGGTAAAATAATTCAAAGGCAAGAAGATAAATTTCTACCTTCTGAAAGTGTCTCCATTGCTAAATTAATGAGACCATGCATGTGAAGTAGCTGTATAACCACAAAATATTATTATGAGATGAGCACAGTTACTCTAGGCCTTTCAATCTGGAGTTAGATTTGTTTTATTTCAGGAGCCCGCAAAAATCTGCATTCTTGTTTTTCATTTTCTGATTCCATATAAATTATGTAGCCATTTCCTAGATCTGTGAAAACTGCTCTGGCAGGCATGGGGGCAGTCAAAAGAAATCCACAGGCCAGACTGCAGTCTATTATGGGAGATATTGTGCATATCACCTTCATTTGCCTAAAAAGTAGTCACAGTATAATACAGGCAGGAATGAATGACAGCTGTATACCACTACAGGATGATAGTTCTCTAGTTTAGAAATGGGGAAAAAACAGAATAATGTAGGAAAGGCAAAAATAGGCAATCCATCTGTTAAAAAAATCATCTTTCCTCTTTCAGCTCAGTGCCTTAGTATAGCATCCTAAGGGGGCTCTGGACAAAAGGCACTTCTACAGACATAAATCTAATTGTACTTGCATTGCAAGGTTTTTTTCTTTCTTTCTTTTTGCTTCTGCTACTCAGAAAAGGAGAATCCAAATGAAAGAGGGGGCAGGGTAGGAGAGAGACTTCTAGGAATTCCTGGACTCATCAGAACACAAATCATTCTATAGAATGCAAATGACTTAACAGTAATACAGGAAGTTTCCCAGAGCAAATTACAATCCCATCACTGAGAATAAGCAATGGAAGTTGACAGGCTTTATAAACTTTAAGATTTTGTTGGAGTGGAAGGCAGCTGCAGGGAGGGGAATAAAATGCCCTCAGGTAAAATGCTAGAAAGGGTTTCTATGATTTATTTTTCGTAAGCTATGTGTGAATTTGTAACCCAATTAGCTTTTTAGAACAATAATGATATTCAGAGTTACATAATTTCTACCTCTTTATACAAATATGTCCATATGTACAGGCTTGTCTTCTACTGTGATATTAAGAAAAATGTCATCCACAGAAATACATAAACTGAACCTCAAAGAATGTGGGGAAAGTTTGGCATTCAAAAATTTCCAATAAAACACACACATACAGGTCTTCAAGTTTAGATTTCCTGAACTCTGGCAAGGTAGCAGACTGACCTGTAGCCCCATCCACATGCAAATTAAAGCCTCTGAGGGTAGGGCCTGAATGTCTGCTATTTATGAAATTTCTACAATTTCTTTACCCGGCCAATCTGAGAACCACTTTTCTGTGTTGTAAACAGTGTACCTGAGCTAAAGTGAAGGGTGTGGCCAGAAATAGTATGAGATACATCCATTCACTGAAAAAATGAATATTTATGAAAAGAGGCTCTAAGCCTATATTACATCTATGAAACCTTTGATATTTGGACAATTGATATATGAATGCATAAGCTCCCCTGACCACACAAGTGATTATTCAACTGCTAGCTATACTCAAGAAATGTCTGCCCACATAGCACTCGGCTAGGCTCTGTGAGGAATACATAATAATTGGCAGGAGTGTTTACAAATCAATTTGGAAAATCATGACATAGACATAAATTAATTAGACATTGATTAAAGTAATACAGAGACAAACAGAAAGATATTAGAGCCAGTAAATATACGTTGCAAGAAAATGTCAAATTTAGGCATCAAGAACAATTTTGAAAGAGTTTCTAAAAAATCGTGGGAAGGGAATGACAAAATGTGTTGCATCACAAAGGCTGATGCAACACATTTTGTGGCTCTGGCAAATCCAGATATAAACTACCTGATTTAGCCAGTCATGTGATTTCCTTGGAACTCAGTTTTCTTATCTTATAATGGGGTTTGGACTAGGCAAGTGGTACTCTGTGGGGTGGCTGGGGTGGGGGAAATTAGTTTCCCAGGCAACATAAGTGATTTCCAGAGATATTTTATTTGTCATACCTAGAGGTGGGGAGTCTGCTAAGGAGATTTAGGTGGTAGAGTTCAAGGATGCTGCTAAACATCTTGCAACACAAAGGACAGCCCCATACAATAAAGAATTATCTGGCCCAAAATGTCAATGGTGCTGAGGCTAAGAAACTGGACTAGATAAGCAAATAACTTCTCACAACTCTTAACACTTTGTGGTTCTTAGATAATGATTTTAATCATTAGAGGGCACAAGAATCATGCACATATATTAGTAAAATGCAGATTCCCAGACTCCAACATTGAAATATATTAAGACTAGGCTGTGTGTATGACTAAATAATCTGGAATTTTAACATGTACACTATGATTCTATTAGATCTGAGTTCTTAAATTGATTATATTTTGAGAAATCTTACTAAGACATACATTAACACTGAAGAAATCTAGGTTGATCTTTGAAAAACAAAACCACTAGACATTATTTATTGAGTATTTCATGAGTCATATAGTACTCACAAAAGTCCTTTGAGACTTAACACAACGTCTCTCCGTTTGTTAATGCATGGTAAGACTTGAATCCACCTAGTTCTAGCTTCAAAGTCCATGTTCTGGCCACTTGCAAATTGACTCCTGAGAGTGGTGCAGTCTTGGCATGGCAAACAAGCAGCAGATAAAGGAAGCGTGTGGGGAAAAAAGAAGACTGGGTAATCTAGAAGAAAGTGTCTCCATTGGGGATTGTAAAAGAAAATGAATTGTTAAAGGTAAGAAAAGAAATTTCAGAGGACCTTACATTTTAAAAATGAAGACTCTGAATTCAGTCTGGTAGGTTGGTGTTTTTAAGCTCAGGTTGCAGATTGGAATGGCCTGGTATCTTTAAAATACTACCGACGCTAGGGCTGCAACCCTAAAAATGTGATCTAATTGGTCTGGGCTGGGATAATGCATCAACAAAAGTCCTCAGGTGGTTCTAATAATGGTGCTAGAAGACCATATGGAGCAGCTGTAACTCATAAGCAGGAAAGAGTCTTGAAGAAACTGTTAAAAAGATTAACCTGGTGGTAATGTAGGAACTAGATTAGCAGTGAATGGAGGAAAGGGATCAGGTAGGAGGCTATCTTAGAAATCTAGGAGTATGGAGATAAAGATATATGCTAGAGAAATGGCTCAGAAATGGTGCTAGAGCTGGGAGATCTCCCTCAGCTCGGCTAATGTTGCTTTCACTGGCCTATTGTATGTCATAAAAAAAAGTCACTTAACTTGTCCTTGTCTGCATTTCCCACTAATCCTAGAAGAGCTAACATTACCCTTGAACATATCACAGCATTATGAGATAATTAAAAATATTTCAGAAAGTATAATGCACAATACGTGTTTATTATGAAAAAGGTGGCAGTAAAACTGAAAAAAATCATTGAGACATCTTAGACACGTTTATACATTCTCATGGTGAGGCTGATGACCAACTGAAATTGGAGAAGAGAGGAATATATTTCTAAGAGTTCTTGAGGCATGTGAAACAGGGAATTTAGAAAAGGGGAATAATTCCTGAAGGAAATAACATTGGTATACATAAGACGTTCTCAACTGGGGCAATTTTACCCACCAGGGGGTATTTGGCAATGCCTGGAGATGTTTTTGGTTGTCATAACTAGGGGGATTAGGGTTGTGCTACTGTCATCTGGTGGATAGAAGATAGGGATGCTGTTAAACATCCTGTAGTGCACAAGACAGCTCCACACCATAAAGAATTATCTGGTACAATACATCGGTAGCACTAAGGTGGAGAAACCTAGCATAGGTATTACGCACAGTTGGAAGGGACCCGTATTCATTACCATGTAAATACATGGATGAATAAAATGAAGTTCAGAGATTGAATAACTTGGTTAAGGTTCCCAACAAGTGGAGGCCACAGTGGCAGAACTGAAATCCAGCTTTCCTAACTTCTAGTCAGTGCTCTTTAGAGTGGCTCCAATGTGCTTACCCACCCAACTCAGCCCTGGCCTTGAGTCACCCAGTTTGAGATGCTTGGTACCTAGCTGGGAAGTCTGAGCTGAGGGCTAAGTATGAGGTTAGTGGTGGTTTCCATCCTGGAGTAGCTGTAATAGACCTCTTATTTCCAAGTAACGTTAAAAAAAAAAAAAGATAAAAACCAAGAAGAGCAGGGGAACCCAGAGGGCTCTTGGAGGGAAGGTCAGAAGCACCAGAATTGTTTTGACCCAGTGACTTTGAAATCAAAAAGGAATGGCACACGCTGTGAAGTGCAGCGTCACAATCACGTAGGATGAGGCTTCGAAAGGCCTATGGACTTTTTGGTGGAGGTCATGGTGACATTTGGAGAAAATTTTCCATAGAGTTGTTAGGAAAGCACGGGCGATTTCAAAGAGAGGGAGAGGAGCAGCAATACAGTGATGAAGACGTGCGGCTGGCATGTTCCAAGCGTTTCCTCGTGAAAAGGAGAAAATCAGGACCTACGGGACAACAAGGTCAAATCAAGGATTTAAGAAGGCAAGGGCTTCACCTGTGTTTGCTGAGAGCAGAGGGGACTTTGGCGGCGTTGGATAGACTTGGCACAGACACACAAGCAAAGCAGGGCCGCGGCGATGCCGGGCTGTGCGCACTAGATGGCAGCAGCGGGGCCCTTTCGGCTGGGCTCGCGGTCCTATAAGGCGCTGCTTGTTTAAGTACATCGCATTTAGTTGAAGCTGCAGGGGAGTGAGGGAGAGGAGGAGAGGAAGGAGGAAAGCGGGAGAGCTCGAGGGACAAGGGGGCTCGGTGTGTTTACACCAGGCACGGGCTACGAGCGTCCCTCCCGGCCCCTGGCTCGCGCTCCCGAAGAGGAGAGCAAGGCTGTTCTGGGATCCGGCCGTCGTGCGACAGGAGGCTCGTCTGTCCGGGTTGCCGGAGCCGGGAGAGCCCAGAGGGAAACCGAGGGAAACGAGCGGCGCGTTTTACTAGAGAGAGCGCGAGCGGAAGCGGCGAGAGCAGGAGCGCGCGAGGGAGCGTCGAGCGCAGCGGAGACATGAGGACCTACTGGCTGCACAGCGTCTGGGTGCTGGGCTTTTTCCTGTCCCTCTTCTCACTGCAAGGTAGGAGGAGGATTCCCTGACCCCCTCGCGCCCCCTCCTCCCGCCGTCGGGCTCCGGGGTGGTCGGTGGAGTAAGACGCGCTCCGGTTCCGGACGGAGCGGGGCTTATTTCCAAGTGCTGCGGTGCGCTCCTGCCCTGCCGGCTCTGCGCCCAGGCTGGGTCCTGGGGCGTGCGGGGCGTGCGGGCATGCTGCAACGTTGTGTTGGTGGGGAAATCCGAAACCGGGGCGTGTGTGTGTGTGTGTGTGTGTGTGTCTTGGGGTGGGGGCTGCTGCGAGAGGTGGTGGCGACGGAGCTGGGGTTGCTCCTCCGTAAACTCCGAGCGCCGCGGTGGCGTTCGCTGTCCCCGCGTCCCCGGTGCTGATACCACTGCATTCCTCCTCTTTCAGGAGGGAATTGGCATTAAGTTTAGGAGGAGACTAGGTATCCGCTTGGCATCTGGTACTTGCAGGTCTGTGCAAAATAGCCCCAACAGATTCTTCTGCCCCGAGATGGAGGAGGGATGCTGGAGGGAAGGGAATGGGGAATCTGATGGGGGGAGGGGGAGATGGGGGAACGGGGCTGGGGGTGGGAGAGAGAACGAGAGAGAGAGAGAGGAGAGAGAGAGAGAGAGAGAGAGAGAGAGAAAGAAAGAAAGAAAGAAAATGAGAATTCACGGGTTAATAGCTGTGCTGGCTCATAATGGTCAATGTGTTTCATGCTTGCAGGACAAAATTGCTAGCGCTGGGTGTTTACTTTGCAGGAATTGTAGGTCTCTGTATTTTGTGGAGGTTGTAAAATGAATTCATGAAGGTTAAAAATGAAAATACATACATAGTGTGTACATTTCACTTACAAGCTGGCATCCAGAGCCCTCACGTATGTTAAACATACCTATAATACATGAAGTAATTCCAACATAAAAAATATTGTCCCTTTTTAATCCTCTTTTCTCACTCTTCCTGCCCATTGACAGAAGCCCTGCACAATTAGCCATGGAGAGTCTCTGCTATATTGCTGTACCACTGACGGTTCTACCACATCTTCATATTCGGGCATTCTGCCTTCGTCAGGACATGCACCCGCTCACATCTCTCATGCTATGAAACACAGGAGTCTCTCCATTTACACACAGTGTTTACACACACAAACACACATATGCACACGCACACACACACTCCTCTCATGAACAGTTGGCATGAAATGACCAGACTGGCAATACTATTCCTGATTTTTTTCTGACAGCTGGTTGCTAATGTTACATTTGTGGGTTTCATTTTTCATTGCTGGGGGATATTTTGTGTAGCTATAAAGACCTCTTGCTATATGAAAAGAGAATAGACTCGCTCACTCTTTACTAGTTGGAGCATTGCAAGTGAATAAATACTATGTTGAATTTATATTTTAAAATATGCTTAGGGGAACAGCTGAAGCTCACCATAATCAAATTACAAGTTACAGGTGTAAGAACTTCCTCATCTCAGAACTCACTGACCCATTCCTCTTCTATCTAATTTGTGAGCTCTTCCAATACATGATTCTTCTACTAAGCTTGTCTGCATGAAAAAAATAGAATCCCAACCTAGCTTTGGCTTTTTACATTTTATTTTTTCACTTTTTTTTTTCTTCCAAAGCTCTCAGGACTTCCTCTGTGATTTCAGATATTGCTGCAATTCAGCTTTTTCATACTGAGACCATTAGCATTGTGACTGTACTATGCCAGCAGCAGAGGTTAATCCCTTTCCTTCCTATTCCATTTAACTCTAGGAATTTAGCTCTTCTGATAAAATGCTAAGAATGATGTCATGAATACATGCTTCTCTTAAGTTTGAGTAAAACTATGGGATACTCATTACTCAGCCATGGGGTCTCATGAGTGAGAGGTGCCTCCAAAAAATCAGGAAGCTCTAATGGAACGCCAAACCAGATAATTATGTTTCAGGAGGTCTTCTATTAAAACATTAATAAAGCCCTATAGTCTTTTTCAGTAACACCACAGTAAACTATACTAAGAATACTCTGAATTTTCTGGACTCATTTGGGCAAAGTAGATAGCTTTTCCATCCCAGGGAATATTTCTCTTTATAAAGAGCAGTTTTCAAGGTTTTGCTAAATAGAGTTTAGCATATTGTGGGAAGTGGCCTCAGTTCTCAAGCTTTGGGATACCCCCATGTGTGGCACAGACCAGGCAGCAGTAACATTGAGTAATGGGATAGGAGAGGACGGCAGTGCAGCCAGATGAGGCGAAGAAACATGGGGATCACTCACAAACAATTGCCATACACATTACCTCCTTCTGTCATCATCATGGCAGGGCTTGAACCGGCTTCCTGACAACATGTCAGAATGCTCCTCTCCCTTGCACATATGCACATGTGGACACACACGTACACACTCCTCAGTGTCAGAGTATGTGGCCCTTTTGAATTGGCCCCATCCCTTGGTTACTATCTCTATTCTTCAGCACAGTTGCTTCTGCTGTTTCTAATTATTATGTTCATGGATTCACAGATTAATGCTGTTCTTGGTGTTCATTTTTAATTAGATTCCATTTGTTCAAGAATGTTTAATGTAAGTATTTGGGGCGATGTTGTGTTGAGGTGGAGGGATATTTACCAAATGATTTGGGCTGGCCTCGTGAGAAAAAGGCAATTTAGTCTAAGTCATTATTTTGTGACCATGGGCAAGTCAGGCATATACTTGTGAGGTTCAGTAATAATTATGTTCTGTTTTTCATGAATTATGTGATAATAATAATTATTTTTGAAATACATCATAAAAGAGATGTTAGTCAAGATATATTTACATGTGAATAAAAACCATAGTTTTTTTTTCTGGTGTTCTTTTTCCAAATATCCACGAGTATTTTGATATAATTGAGTATATTCGTCCATGCAATGTCCTTGTGATATTGATAGAAGAACTTCTAGCCTTTTGTGCAATGACAAGCTGGCGAGGTTACATAGGTATTGGCCCAGCCAGGCTTTATCCTTGATGCCCTGGCAACTGTAGTTTTATTAATGACAACTCTGTTGATAAAGGGTCTGAGGTTTCCAGAAGAAAGTTTTTTTAGATATTTATGATATTTATTTATGATGGTACTAATATCATCACATTTATCTGTAACTTTGATTAAGCAAAGAAAGCAAACACACACACACACTTACACACAAACAAAACACTCTTCTTGGGACTCTCCATTTGTTCTCAGCTGACTTTGAAGCCCTGCTCCATTGGCTTAGATCTGGCCAGGTCTCTTTGTCATCTGGCATCTGTCTCTTCTTTCTCATGCTCCAGATCCAGAGCCAGAGAGCAGCCACTGCTTTCCTCTGAGGTCGGCTCTGTTTTCTGTCTTTGGCATCTGGGATGGCACTAGCCCTGTGCCCTTTGGGGACTGTAGAAGAGATGAATTCCACTTGGCCCATCCCATCCCCATTTCTGGTTCATCTGACCATGAAGGTTGCCTTCACTTCTGCCTGCAGCCATATTTAGGGTGCTTAGTGGCCAGGAGAAGAGAAGAATATAATTACGCTGTCCCCCAACCCCAACCCCAGAGAGGAGGGGTGCTGCAGCTGATTAGTGAGGGAGCAGTGGAAATGCCTAGGATGGGAATGTTCTGTCCAACTACTATGAGGCTTCCCTTAAGAGTTCTGTCTAAACTGCTCACAGGGTCACTGTCCTGGATCTTCCCAATAGTTCCAGTGAACACAAGTTGATGAAATCTCTCTAGAGGTATTTGACAGGTCCTTCTGTCAAACAATAAAAATGATACACTTCAGGAAATATATTTTTGAGTCCAAGATGCATTTTGTTTTAAAAGTAAGTGCAATAGTAAGAAATTAAAGGATTTTTGTCAAGAGGTACTGTCTCTGTCGCCCAGGCTGGTGCGATCATAGCTCACTGTAACCTCAAGTTCCCCAGCTCAAAGGATCCTGCCACCTCAGCTTTCCAAGTAGGTTAGACTACTGGCATACAGCACCATTCCCAGCTAATTAAGAAAATATATTTTATAGAAATGGGATCTCATTATGCTTCCCAGGGTGATCTTGAATTCATGGCCTCAAGCGAGGCTCTGGATTTTGCATCTCAAAGCACGGGGATTACAGGTGTGAGCCACTGTACCTGGCCTGTTTCTAATTTGACTTACCTAAGTAATTTTAAAAGACTTAAAGCACTATCCATAAGGTCTAGTTTTCTGTTAGGTAGGATTTTTCATGTTATCTCCATTGTTTCCAGCAACATTGGTAACCTAGAACTGATTCAATGAACATTGACTACATTATGAAGCCTCCCTGTAACTTAGCTCCTTAAAGAAAAAAAAAAGAAAAAGGCCGTGCATGGTGGCTCACATTTGTAATCCCAGCACTTTGGGAGGCCAAAGTGGGCAGATCATGAGGTGAGGAGTTTGAGGCCAGCCTAGCCAATATGGTGAAACCCTGTCCCTACTAAAAATAAAAAAAAATTAGCCAGGCATGGTGGCAGGCGCCTGTAATCCCAGCTACTTGGGAGGCTAAAGCAGGAGAATCATTTGAAACCAGAGGGTGGAGGTTGCAGTGAGCCTAGATTGTGCCACTGCACTCCAGCCTGGGCAACAAGAGTGAAACTCCATCTCAAAAAAAAAAAAAAAATGGCATTCCAAATGAGTGTCTGACTCTGCTTACTTAAAAATAATAGTAGGTCAGGCATGGTAGCTCATGCCTGTAATCCCAGCACTTTGGTAGGCCAAGGCAAAAGGATTGCTTGAGCCCAGGAGTTCAAGATGAGCCTTGGCCATGTGAAAAGACCCTGTTTCTACAAAATAGAAAAAATTAGCCTGGCATGATTGTGTGTGCCTGAAGTCTTAGCTATTTGGGAGGCTGAGGTAGGGGCCTGGGTAATTGAGACTGCAGTGAACTGTTATCACACCATTGCACTCTAGCCTGGGTGACAAGAGCGAAAACCTTTCTCAAAGTAATAATAACAACAATAATACTACATTAACATTCTGAAAAATATAGACTTTACTCTTTATTGAGTGTGGTCTTCTAGATTTTATTGATGATTGAGCAGACTTTGTCACAAGCTTTCAGTGATGGCATAACATAAACCCCCAGCTCAAATTACCATGACTGCTAAAAAAGATATATATTTTTTTGGAAGTTATTTAGTACAGTTTATTAATTAGAAAGGCACAGTACAGCCTAGAAGTAAAGCAATTGATGAGAAGTCTTTGGATTTCTTATTTCATCTGATAACTGTCAACCCCAGAAGACTGTGACTCCTTTTACACAATTTGGGTCAGATCCTGAAGCCACAGTGTCTTCTAGCACATAACAGTATTTGTACCATGAAGATCTTTTAAAATCATAGTTGCCTACATAGTACATTTTTGCCACTGTATACCTGTCTACCCTGCTTGGCGTATTTGAAATGAGGAATAAAGAGATATTTTTCTTAAGTGAATCTTCATTGTGTACCATTACCTCTTCACCGCTCATGATTTTCTTGTATTCTCTATCTTCTTTACTTAAAAGCATCTAAGCTGCCAACATATGCAGTGCTAGTCTGGACACTTAGTAGGGAAGATTGTCATGTGGAAGGAACACTGAGGTGTACATTAGACAACTTAGATACTGGTCTTAAATGCACTAATAATTCCTGATAAAACAGGTAATATTCTCCTGGGAGTCTCAGCTTCCTCATTTGCTGGATTGGGATAATAGTACCTGTGACATGTCATTATGCATGCTTTAAAAGTTACAAAGCTTTAAGAAAATGCATGATTTGCTTCTGCCAGATAAAGAGTTAAATTAAAAGGATTATCTGGCTGCATGCCACTAACTGAACAGAACTTGCCAGTGTTCATAGCTGTCTCTTTCTCTCTTCCTGCATTCTCTCTTTCTCTGCACTTGGGTAAGAGCCATATTGAGCTCCCGGTGCTAATTTAATGCTGAAAGGAGATACCAGTATTGATAGGGGGTTACATAAACTACCTCTGCCTTCTTGTTTCGCTCAAAGGGATAAAGCCAAAACACAAAACAAACAAAACAAAACAAAATGTCCACCTTCCATTCTATGCTAACACCCTTTGTTTTCCCTGTTTCATACGCGTATGACAGTCTCACTTAATATTTTAGCTTGCAGTATTGAGGAATTGCTGAAGGAAGGAAGAAATGTTAGGGGAACTAGATTCCAATTAACTTTGCCACTGTGGCTGTGTAACTCTGTGTGAATCACTGTTGTTTAGTAAATGAGAGTGAGAATCTCCAAGATTAATGAATCTCACTAAGGGTATCAGCAGACCAGAACTCTGCTGCTCAAATAACCTTCATACCTTCTCTTCTTCTACGTTTATTCTTTCTTATTTTAGTGTGAAAAAAGTCAGAAAAAAATGGGAAGTTATGCAAGAAAATATTCTAGCATTGTTGACATGTATAATTAGTATTTGCTTTCCTTTGAATATCAATGATATTAAGGTCTTCTCTTGAGGAACCATTTATAGGGCCTTATTTCAAGTGTAGAATTGGGCGCATTTAAACCAACAATACAACTTAGTTTTTAAATTGAATGAAGGCCAAGTGTTTGATGAGGAAAGAAGAAGAATTTATACGAACATCTTCCCTGATTCAGGGACCTGCCCTCTTTTCTCCATTTCAGAAGACAATTGTGTACTTCCAAGAGCGTGCAGGAAGAGAGGTTTATTTTTCTACCACCTGTGATCTCTCCTTCTTCCAACCTGGCAGCCCTAGAAGGCATATCCTACTCTTAGGAGGGGAAATTTGTGATTCTATCTCCTAAGAAGAGAACAACAAGCTGCTAGGGGAAAACCGAGATTAGCTGTCTCTGACAAATTCTCAGGGGGATTCTGGCTGGGTCAGTTGAGTCCAGACAGCCCACACGACCAGGCCAGCTTGCCACTGGGTATCCTCTGTCTACACAGGAATGGAAAGAAATTGCCTGGTGATTTCTGCCTCAAGTAACAGAGATAAGACAATTCTACTGACCTGATCCAAACCTGTGCAGGCATATCAGATGCAGGCTTGAAACTGCTCCCAGTAACAACTATGGTTTTGTTACTGAAATTTTAATTTCCTATCTTCCCCATTAGGCAATAATGTGGTTTGTGATGAGAAGGAAGGCGAAGAGTGGGTATTCTGTGGGTTTAAAGTATTTTCTTTTGTATAATGTGTGTAGTGTGATGAATGGGTAGTTGTTTCAGCTAGCTGGGTATATACAAGGTACAGAATATAGGAAAGTTGGTGGATATGCAAGAAAAACAACAAATATACTTCTGTTTGTTGTTTATTTTTGTCCTTTCTTCTTCCATAAATATATATTAAGCCTAAGCAAACACATTCATAAACCTTATAGCAACAGAGATAGACACATAAAAGATTATAAATTAATTGCCATTGTAATAATACAAAAAGAAGGAGAGTTCAGGGTACTATGAGATTATATTTTAGGGAGACTCAGTTTAGTCTGGGGAGTTAAGAAAGGCTTTGCTTAAGGAATTGACATGTAATTGGAGTTTAAATGATGAGTAGGAGTTAACTACGTGCGGAGGCGGGTGGAGAGAGCTTTAACAGCAAAGAGGAGTCTTGCCAAAGCTTTAAGGTATAAAAGAGACCAACATAATGCAGGAACTGAAGGAATAGAAAAAGTGCGAGGACCAAAGAGGAAAGTGACAGAAGGTAAGTCTGGAGGAATGAAGTAAGCTCAACACTGCAGGGCCTTTAGGGACATGGCAAGAATATAGGACTTAGTCCAAAGGGGAAATTGAGGGAAAGCATTGATAAGTTTTAAAGCAGGAAAGTGCCACTTGAAGTATGAGCTTTTAGAAGAGGACTCTGGCTGCAGTGTGAGAAAAGGATGAGCGATTGGGAATAAGCCAGCTCAGAGGCTTTCACTGTGTAACAAGAAAGAAAATGGTGGTTTGGACTAAGGATGTGGCAGTGGAGATGAGGTGAATACACTGAAGAGAGATTCAGGGATGGAATCCACAGGGCTTAGTTCAGAGACGATCTCTTGCATGCAGGTGTGTAAACAACCATTGCAGGCTAGACAGGGGATGCAAAGTTTATAAAGTGGCTGTGCATAGATATTGCCTATCACCTATTACCTACCTATTATCAACAACTCTGTGAGGTCATTTTCTGTGATTTCCACTCTTTCATTGAGGAAAGGGGCTTGAAGCAAGTAAAACTGGGCTTGGCTTTGAATCCTGGACTTCGGTCTCCAAATGCAGGTTATTTTCCTTGTACCATGATGCTTACCCTAAGCAGGAGTATAAAAGACAATGACTTACAGAATTAAAAGAGAAGTCACGTTTGACTAACCACCTATGTGGCCTTGGGCAAATTACTCTCTGATTCTGGAAATAATCTCTAAGGTGTCTTTGAGCTCAAAAAATTAGATGAGTCTATGATTTTATTCTGATTGGGGAGAAGTCTAGTCTTAATTAGCAAACTGGCTGAATTAAATACGATTTTTAAAGAAATATCATTTTATTACATTCAAATACATACAAAAAGACTAAGTCCCAACAAAATCTTTTCAAGTAGAAGATCTTGCTGACCTAATTTTATGGCTAGATTAAAAACAACAACAACAAAAAAAAAAAAAAAAAAACTTTAAAAAATAATTGGTAGCAGCACCATTTATTTATAATTAAATCACTAAAATCATATAATCAGCTCTTTTTTAGTACATATTAAACCTTATTTCTATGAAAATGTATACCGCTAGACATTTGAGCTTAATTCAATATGAACTTTTTGAGAAATAGCTTCCTAAGATCTATAGGTGAAGTATGATAAAAGTGTAAAGCAGAATTATCAGAGAATGAATTAAGAGAAATGAGAGGATGGGAATGAAATATGGACATGGACTTAGGCCTGGATTGAAGGATAGGAGAATTTATAGGGGGAATAAAAAGATGAAGTATATTTCCATTGGGGAGAAAAACAAAGGAACAGAGAAAGGAATGTTCATTCTGTGTTAAGTTATAGTATAGACTCTGGCTTGCGTGGAGTTAAGAGTTCATATTGGGAAGTATTGCCAAGGAAGCCCTGGAGACATAGGGTTGCCAGGCTGAGCCATTTGTATTTCATCCTGAAAGAAATAAAGGGCTATTGATTGGCCCAGGAAGGAAGTGACATAAAGGAAATGTTGCTTCTGGAAGACTAATTTGATGCCAAGATACCATTGGCATACATAATATAGAGTCAGATTCAAGCCTTGTCTTTGTTCCTTGGAAATTCAACGTTATATAGATATTTTTTGTGTGTATAAAATCTGCAAATATGTAAATATGTACGAATGTAATTTTTAAAGTCAATAGGATCATGCAATGAGTGTATTTCTGTCATGTCATATTTCGAAACATACAGATGTGGGTGTGGCTTGTAGGCTGACTTTGACATGTGGGGTCTATGGAAGATTTAGGCATGTATTAAGAATGCAATAAGGACTTATGCATATGTGGGCGTATATGTGATATATACAATGTAGTATATGATGAATAGGTAGAATGAGGATAGCTTTTCCTAGATTGCTGAGTTTTCGATGTAGACCATCTGTTTAGTTCTGTTCTTGTATAATATATGGTGAGAAAATATTGTTAAATAAACCTTGGCAACACTGAAGGAACGTTGAAGTACTTCCCATTGCATTCTGAAGCAAAGCTTGCTTTTTTTATATTCTTAGAATGAGTGAAGAAGCTAGGCTTTTCCATGGTAGAGTTTAAAAAATCGTTTGTATTTTTAAATATTTCTCACTACAAATTAATGTGTTCATTATAGCAAAATGAGAAAACACAGAAAAGCACAAGGAAGAAAATGAAAAATTAATCAGTTTCTCAATACCGCAAAAGTTCCTATTACATTTTTTTGTTGTATACCATTTCAGATTCTCCCCCGCAAAATATATATTCATAAGTTACAAAATTAGGATTATGGTTTACATATCCTTACCGTATACTTTTTTTTCTTTCAAGAGCATATTATGAAATTTTTTTCTCTATTATTAAATATTCAACCATTTCTGTTTATGGTTGCCTAGTATCTCATATCATAATGTATTTATCAGTGTCCTATTCTTGAATATAATTTTTAGTGAGTGCTTTTATTTTTAAAATGGGAATTTTAATAATAAATATGACGGCATACACATCATGATGGCATATACATATACATATTTTTAATTTTAAAAATAAACATGATGGCATACACAATCAATTTGTTCTTGCTTCATGATCATAGTGGCTTTAAGCAACCTTAGGATATTGGCTAGCAAATTAATCCAGTGTTATTTCATCTTACAGAATCCCTGTTGGTTTTTCTCCAATAGCCTGTGTTTGGTTGCCAGTTCAGTGATACGTCCTTGTTAATAGATCCCGTGGTCTTTTCATAACTACCTATATGCTCACAACAATTTATACTTCATGAAGTATTTTCAGATACACTAACTCATTTGGACCCCAAGAATATCCTCTGCAGAAGAAAGTGAGCTAAAAGTATTGCACAGCTGCAATATGAGAATTACATGTAAAACATCTAGTACAATGCCTGGCAACATAGAGAAAGCTCTAAAAATATTAGGTATTGCTGTTTGACAGTCACAGTTGTTATTTCCTTGAATTCCTATTTTTATTTATTTTGTTTTGGTTATGGGTTACTATGCCTCTTTATCAATGAGAAAACTGAGACTTTAGAAGTTTCAATAATTTTAAGTGAGATACAATGGTAGACAGTGGAATAGCAAGATATGATCTTTTCCTTCTCAGCCCAGTGTTTCTTCTTCACTGTGCTGCCTCTGACTGTGGCTGAGCATCATGTGTTTAAGGCTTTTCCTGGGATTTGACTTCATTATGAGAGAGTTTCACTTGGCTTCTCTTTGATGACTGGTTGTGGGAAAATCATTCTGACAAATCTCAAATTGTCTAGAATTTGGCATTTTAAAAGCACATCTACATTGATCTACAATCTCAAGGTTCCACCTTGGTGTTACTTTTAGAATTTGTAGATGGAGGTTATCCAGCAAGGATGACTCATCTACATTTGGTTTGTCATTTTGTTTTCAAAGATTTTAAGTATCTAACATCTTTTTATCTGACTTTCCCTTTAAAATATGAAACTGGTAATGACTTTGAAAAAGACTGAGGCAAAAAAAATATAGTTTCGTAAGTTGTACCTTTGTACCCTGAGTATGCATTCTCATCCTTGTGGCCAGGTAGTTTGGGGAATTCTCACTTGATCCCCTCCCTTTGCTGCACCTAGGGAAAAAATAACTCTTGGTTACTAGGCTGAGTGCATAGGTAATAAAATAATCTGTACAACAAACCCCCATGGCACGAGTTTGCCTACAGAACAAACCTCCACATGTACCCCTGAACCTAAAATAAAAGGTTTTAAAGAAGAACTTTTATTAGGCTCTTCAAACTGTCATGTGTACCACTTCCACGTTTCTTTTGGGACTCAAGTTATATTTGAAGTATTTTGTGCCCCTCCTTGTTTTCGTTTTTAAATATGTATATTCTGTATTTGTTATGCTTTCCCTTTGCCTTTGAATACCTCTTACACTTTACCTATTGGTAATAAATGACATTTTATAAGCTTTGTCTTTATTTTTTTCTGAGATCCACATTTACTCAAGGTTTGAAATTTTTAAGACCTTTAAGATATCTTGTGCATTATACATATTTATCTGTAGTTTTTCTTTACTAATGATGTAATTTTGTCACTGTTTCCTTTTCTGAAATTAAATAACATTTGATTGATTTCTTTGGATTTCCCACTACCACCAGGATGTGCAGTTGAATTTTGTTACACATGGCATAGTCTCAGCTAATTTCTTCAGCTACCTTCAGACTCCTTTTCCCGAAGCCCCCGCTTTCTTATTCATGCTGCAACTATCTATCATAGGGAGCAGTTATGAACACCGTTTTAATCAATCATTTGAAAAAAATTCTAGTGTTTGGTTTTTCATTCTAGTTTTCATTAAATAATAAAAAAGCCTCATTGTTAACATCTGGTTTTGGTGTCAGTTTTAAGGAAAACTAGTTTCATATCCTAATAAAAGGGATTATTGTATCTCTCAGTTGCAACATGTTAATTTAGGTATCAAATTTCAGCCACAAGTATCCCATGAAATTAATGTGTCCATACTTTTAACACTAGTATACCTTATCTTATATCAAATTCTGTATCTCCTTCTATCCATTATGTCCTCTTCCCCAAGAAATTATGAAAATTTTTGAATGTCTGAATTTCTTCATTCCCATTGCCACCACTCTAAATGTAGATACTATTTTGTCTAGTTTTTAGCAATTGTTACTGAACTATAACTAGGCTCATAGAAATGGCTTTTCTAGATCGGGACAGAGTGACCCTTAATATTTTTTCACCAACATGTAAGCCAGTATCATGTTTGGGGAAAAACTGAATAGCCAGATTCAAACATGGGCTCTGTCACACAGGTTGTTTAGGAAAGTCACTTAATATCTCCTGGATTTAATTTCATCATGTGCAATGAAGGGATTGGGAAGATTTTAAGAAGTCCTTTCCAGGCCGGGCGCGGTGACTCATGCCTGTAATCCCAGCACTTTGGGAGGCCGAGGCGGGTGGATCACGAGGTCAAGAGATCGAGACCATCCTGGTCAACATGGTGAAACCCTGTTGTATTTTGTATTTCTCTACTAAAAATACAAAAAAATCAGCTGGGCATGGTGGCGCATGCCTATAATCCCAGCTGCTCAGGAGGCTGAGGCAGGAGAATTGCCTGAACCCAGGAGGCGGAGGTTGCAATGAGCCGAGATTGCGCCATTGCACTCCAGCCTGGGTAACAAGAGCGAAACTCCATATCAAAAAAAAAAAAAAAAAAAAAAAAAAGAAGTCCTTTCCAATGCTCCTTTTTTTTAGTGTGTTCCAAATATATCCAAGACTTACCTATATTCTTTATATAATGCTTGTATACATTGAAAGCATTGTAAATTTTAATTCATAACCCAGAGTATGGTAATTTCAAAGATGTCATCACTTGCTAAGGTACACTAAAGTGTATCACTAAACAAGAGCATCAAAATCACATGATGGTAACACAATTATCTACAGAAGTATCTAGTCCAATTACCAGGTACTCCTATGCTCATTTGAGTTAAACACCCCACAATATATATACTTGTCCAAAAAAGGAGTGAGCAGGTGAGACTATGAATGTTTAATGGAATACATTTTACATTTATGGCTTCTTCAGAAGTTAGCCGTAATAATAAGAAATAGTATTTTCTTGGGTTCTATACCAAAATTTAGGATCTCTCTAATATCCTTCAAATCCCTCTTTTATAAAATAGGAGACGCCTGGAGAAGATAGGGCTAAGACATTTCACATTTTGTAATATTCAAAATTAATGATTATGACTCAAGGAGATCCTTATTCTTAAAAAATTCTGTGGCTTAGTTTTGCTCACTAAAAAAAAGAGTTCAGTGATTTGTTTCTGAACATGGCAGAAAGAATAAGTTGTGGAACGTAGGCTGTGTGTAGTCCCTTCTGCAGTCTTCCGTACGTTGTCCTATGCCTTGCTCCTGTCAATGGTTTCCAAGTCTCCCGTTTAGAGCTCTTCATTTGCTCCTTCGGAGTTGTGATGAAGCCATACATGTTCCAATAATTGCTCACCTTGTTGAAACAGGCTAAGTACCTTCTTCTGCAATTTGAGCTATGTTTTGTGATTATGCCAAATGCTATCTTGACCTTTCAGTGTTTTCTGTTTAGTTTTTAAAAACTCATTTCTGATTATTGTGCCCCCTTCCCAAATTGCCAACAACTTTCAAGCACCCAAGAGATTCAAATTTGATTTTATGGAGTTGGGTCGAGAGCATTTCATCCATCGTCAAACTTAAAGCTGTTCCCCCAACAACATTGCCCTTCCCAAATCTTCGTTTTTATTTAAACAGCTTTTTCAGCTGGAATCTTTTTTTTAGAGGTAGATTTATTCCCACACAGCTTTTCAATTACTCATGCAAGTTGGCTCCTCCAAAAGTCCTATAACAGAATACCAGCCCTTTTTGTAGTGTATAGTAACATAGTGGGATATCTTAAAAATGATTTCTGACACAAACTGAGACCCCAGAATTTGTCTTTTCATAGATGAAAGAAGACAGTACCATTTTTCTATCAGCTTTGATTTCTATTTAGAAATTCAGTCTTCATCCACATGTGAAAAAAGGTTTAGGAATGGTCCCATAGTATTGGCCTTTCAAAACCAGGACAGAATTCTTAATAGCAGGACACTAGCCTACTTGGAAAACTGTTGCTGGGGATGGAGTAACAGATTGTGAACAGAGGCTTCATGGTATTCAAAAGTCATGGAGGGTAAGCTCCATTGAAAGATTCTCTAAGCCATGGCTGTAGCAATTTTAAAATAATACAAATTCTTACACAGGGGATTAAACTGACCAACCTATTAATTCTTATACTATTATTGTTAGTATGTTACAGGTGAAGAAACTGAAGTACTGGCAGTTTAAACTGTCTATTGCAACACAACCAAAGTGGCAGAGCTGGGTTTTCAACCTAGGTAGTCTGGCTCCAGAGTCAACAGGCTTACCCATTATGCTACATTGCTTCTACATAAAAAACAGTATTTATATGAACATCATTTTCTAAAGATATAAGGACTGCCTATTCATCTTTCCAAGTAGCTCTCTCAATCATTATCTGCTAATAAAGGTTCTAAGAGATCTTTAGTATTTCTGGATTTTATTCATGGCTCTAAATAGCCTTTATGTAATGAGTTAACTAATATACCTTCTCTGGTATTTACTCGGGTTTAAGTGAACTCCATTAGATATAAAAGCATTTGCAGAGGTAGGTGGGAAGGAATGATGATGATAACGACAGTGATGATAGTGATGGCTATGGTGCTGCTGCCGCTGGCGCAGTGTAGCTGTACAGCCCCCGACATGTACAGAGCAGAACTCTGGAGAGAGGCAGCTTTTAAGGCAAGGGTTCACCTTTTAATACCAGCTACTGTTGGAGAGGGACTGTTTAACACTGAGAGAGAGAAAGCTTATACACACACGTGTGTGTCTGTGTATATACGTATATATGTGTGTATACGTATACACAGTATATATATGTATATATGTATATATATGTGTGTATATACACATACTGTGTATACATATAACTCTCTTGAGTAAATATATATGTTATATGTATATTTATATATATATCGTGCTTATTCAAAAGATTATATATACACATATAATCTTTTGAATAAATAAGGTCAGTCTTCCAGTCAGCATTCAGCCCAGCAGATACTCTTTTCTTTGATAAATCCCAGTAATTGTCTAAAATTTTCCATTTATATTAAGAAGGCAGTTTCAGATGCCATTGTGAAAAAAAAAAGCATCTATTTAATATATTTGCTGTACTGCAGAGGGTAATTGCAAAATGTGATTTTCTTAGACACTATTTACTGCAGATTAGAGTTGATATATTATTTGGGTTAGGATATAAAGACTTGTGAAGTGAGAAGGAATTAGTGAAGTTGGAAATTATATTAATGCCAGAACAGCCTCGTTTGTAAAATAGGGCTAATATGCCTACCTCATAGGGTCATTTTGAAGATGAGTTGAGATAACATTATTTGAAAAACTTCAGAGCACTATATAAATATAGACTCTCATTATCATTAAATATATGTGTCATTTTGATACAATATTCATTTAGTAGTATTTTCCTTTAAAACTTTCAATTTTTGATCCTTTACCTTGAGGATGTTGCTAACAATAATTATTGTCTTTTAATTCATCTAAAGAGACTGATGTGTAACCTTTACTTGCTTTTCCAAATAAAGATGTGATTGGTTGTTTACAGGACTGTCAATGTTTATTCAAGTCTACTTCTTAGATTCCATGTCTCTCCAAGCCTCTGCTTTAAAGGCTTTTCTTTCTTAGAGACTTGTAAACAAGACTTGCTGTCAGGCAGTGTTTTTTCCCCCAGCAATCCACAGCTCTGCCACTATATTTGAAGTTTGGCTTCAGTGGATCTTTGAAGACTGACTTCATCCTTCCGGCTTGCATAGGTCCCTCTCCACCTCATCACATAGCTGCTGCACAGGAATCTTGCTGTCAGTCTGTCTCTGCACATGCCCTGCCTGGCCAACCTGCATGGCTGGAAGCATCCCTTCCAGGCTGATACCACTGTCTTGCAGACAAAATATCAATAAATTGGAGTAGTCAGAAATTTGCTCCCATCTGAAGTAAATGATCTTGGTGACACCTGGAAGGTAAAGTTGTGCTATAGCAGAGAGATGTCTTTCTCTTTGGGCTGGAGTTGATTTTTTTTTTTTTTTTTTTTTTTTTTACAACAAATTCTGGTAGATTTCTGCTGGTGAACTGGCTGGCTGCTTCTGCTCATGCCAGAGTGAGGTTCTGTTTTTCCCTCTGGTAAATCTTTAACAATAATGTCTTATATCTTCAGGTCTGTGGCCTTCAGATATATGTATTTTTTCCCTTAGCATCTCATTTCCTCTTCTCATCTTCCGATGAGCTTTATTCTTACCTTTCATTCCATAAGGAAGACTTGACTTACCTGTAAGCTAATATTTCCAACTTCAAACAGGCTGCACGCCATCTGAACACAGGTGCTGTTTTTGACAGTTTTGACAGTGAGAAACACCTCCTTATTAGCTAAGCAGCTGCAGTTAGGCCCTGGATTTGTCTCCCTCTCAGAATTGCATTAGGTGTATTGCTCTGCAGATAGTGCCACTTCCACAGGATGCTACCTTGTTATAGATGGCCAGTGTGTGAAAATATTGGGTAACATTTTTTTGGAGTAATCTAGAAGCCCTGTAGTTGTGCTTCTTAAAGGGTAGTCCTAGCTGCAAGGGCATCATCTGGAATCTGTTACAAATTCAAATCATCAGACTGTATCAAAGGCCAGTAAAATCAGAAACTCTGGAAAAAAGGAACAGTAATCTGGCTTAATAGGCCCTCAAGGTGATTCTGATAAACACCAACATTAGAGAACCATTGCCCTATGGGATGAGGTACAATGAAACCTTAATTAGCTTATGGTGTTGATGTTAAATGAATACTCCCTGTGCTAGATATTTATGTATCTAAGAGCAAATGTGAAGAAAGTCATTGCGGAACATTATACTCATTTTGTCATTCCATAGTCCAGATGTTGAATGTTTTCTAGGTGATAGGAATGATGTATCTTTCTCTATCACAGAAATTTGAGAGGAAAGTAACACTAATTGCTATAACAAATGCCCCTACAATGTACAAGAGGCTGAAAACAATGGTAGCATTTGTCTCATCCATGGTTCATCAGAGTTTCAGGTCCACAGGCAGCCCTTGATTCTCACAGTCACTCGTGAGTCAGGCTACTGATGTTCCTGGTAACTTTAACACATGACTTATAAATTTGTCCTAGGAATCTGTGTATCAGAATGAGTAAACAGAGTGCTACTTTGTGGTAAATCCTGGTAGTGCTGTACCTCATCTCTGGTTGCATTCAACTGGTTAAAGTAAATCACATGGTTAAGCCTCAAAGCCATGAACACTGGGAAATGTGGCCCAGCTGTGTTCCAGGAAGAAGAGGAAACGGATTGGTAAATAGCAGTCTCTGCCACAAGTAACACCTGTTTTCCACATGACTCATTTGATGTTCTCATTAGAGAATTTTTCTTACAAATTATAGATATTTTTGTATCAGAAATCTGGAAAAAAATAGTTATTATTCTGTTATACTCCCCAATATGGATACAGTTTCTATGTGACATAGAAGCCAAGATGTTCCCCTACAGAAAGGTAGTGGAGACTTTCAAAAGCAGAACATGTGTCACTGAGTACTAATTCTGTTCTGTTCCTTCTGTATGTCTTAATTTGGACTCCTGATACCTAGTTTCTGACACCTGAACATTGAATTGAATTTATATGTATCATAGCACACCTGAAAGCTCATTTCCTGTTATCTAAGATACAATACTCGGAAATCTCAAATTTTCTAAACTATAAAAATTGGAATAAGAGTTGAGAGACCTGGAGAGCTTTGTGCTCATCAAATAGGTACCTTGCCTCTCTGAACAGGAATGCCTTTTCTGTGAAACGGTGAAGTTAAACTAGATAATTTTGATGGTTTCTTCTGGTGCTAAGATGCTATAATAGAATGAAATTGCTTACATATACTGTACCTGAAATTGTTTGTCAATAAACTTTAGTGAATACCAGCTATGTCCAACATGTTGCATTAAGTGCTAGGCAAAACATTGGGCAAAACTGCCTTCAAGAAGCTCAAGGTCTATTTGTGAAGGAGATAAATATAATAGATAATTATTAAGCATGCAATATAAGTTGATTTATGAGTTTAAAAAACTGATATAGTGAAATTTTAAAAGATCAGAAGAGTGAGGAAATTAACGATGTCCATTAATTCAAATATTAAAGTTATTTAGTTCTTGTTTCTCTTTCACATATCCTTTACTTACTAAACGTGATTGACTCACATAAGTCACCGGTGTATGTGAGACAGAAATCCAGTGTGTTTTTTTTTTTTTGTTTTGTTTTTGTTTTTGTTTTTTTTTTTTTTCTTAAAACGCCTGTATGTTAAATAATGATTCTTCTATAAATTCTATTATCCTATTTTTAAAAAATCAACTCTAATTTCAATGAAGCCCAGGCACTCCATTTGGGTTAATTTTAACTGGCAACATGAAAAAAGAAAATTTGGAAGATGCTCAAATAGGATTAATAGAGGTTCATTTTGTGTTATATTTTTGCTTTATATGGATGCTGATATGTTCTCAGAATAAATTTATAACAGCAATAGAAAATGGAATGACTATTGATTATTTTTTAGTTACCCAAACTAATTGTCATATAAAGCTTTGTAAATCTTTTAAAATGAGGATGGGTGTAAATTAAAAACGAATTAAAGCAGAGGCTTATTAAGACACTGTCTCCCCTTCACTGGGTTATGTATTTTTGTTGTGTATTAGGAAGATATCTTGATTTCCTTCCAAATGAACAAAGGCCTACACACAAAAATTTATTTCACTGCTAATAGCCTCTTTATATTTTTCAAAAGTAAATACTTTCTTTTTCTGAAAAGTAAATACAACTATTTTAACAAAGAAAGATTAAAAAAAAAAAAAAACAAAAAAACACCTCAGGAAGAAATTACCATGCAGAGTCAACAGGGCTGATCTCTCTGTTATCTGCAGCCTCCATCCTTACTGTTAACAAGCCTTTTGTCTTTGAAGACACTGAACATCTGGCATCTAAGCACTGACACCTATTAGTTACAGTGGTTTCCTTTTACCTTTCTAAACTATATGATAGATAGACCTCCAGGAATCCTACAAAATTAGACCCTTAATTGACCAAACGAATGTCTGTCTCTCTTTTTCAATCTAAATCAAAAAGGAGTGTGCTCCTAGGACATGAGATGATATACAGTGGAAAAAATACTTCAGCTGCAGCTCCGCTGGTAACTGTCAATGTGACCTTATAATCTCCCACAAATTTATTCCCCAAATAGATGCCAAAGTGACTTTCTAAAACCTACATCCATCTATCCTGCCTTCTCTTAAAAAAAAAAAAACTCCGAAAAGATGGGAGGATAAAGTCAACATTCTCAGGTTTGATATCTGAGCCCCTTCTCTTTCTTGTGTCTTTTCTCTCCACTCTTTCCTACACCCTTTATAGCAGTTATGAAAATGTCCCATTCCACTGGCAGTGCCTGCTGTCATCTTAGTTTTGAAGTCCTTATGTTTGCTGCCTGTTCTGGTTGTAAATGTGTTGTCTAAGATGCACTTCAGTAGTACCACTGACTTCCATGTAGCCTCCAGGCCCAATCAATCCCTCTGTTCGTTAACTCAGCAAACATTCATTGAGCTCTTGCCATACACTAGGAGCTGTTCTGTACATTGGGTAGTGAACAAGCCTCTTATTATCTCTGCATCTCGCCTTAAAAGGTAGTGGGATAGACAAGCAAGGAAATGAAATTATTTGCAGCCATGAAGAAAATAAAACAGAATGATGAGTGTACATTGTTATATGAGACTCACCACATTGAGCTCTCCTGGAATTCAGCAGTCATGTGCTCTTCATCATTGTTCCCACATTCTTTCTGCCCCAATTTGAACATGGTGTGTTAGATACGCTGGCCTCACTGAATACCTCTGGATGACTGAATGGATGGTTAATCTCTTTAGTTATTTATGCCATGATTTCTTCATCTAAAAAGTTAAGGAATTGAAATGAGTACTAAAATCTCATGCCTTCTGGGATTTTAGATGTGGGTATTCTAATTTTCTGCTATTTTATTCAATTATAGTCTAATATATAAAATACATGAATATTATTTTGATATTTATTGTATGGAGTACTAAGTCACAAGTAAAGTTCACAGGATCTTTAAAATACTTTTTACATCCAAGATGGCAGCTGAAAAAGTATCAGAAGACTATTTTTGGCAATCTTGCAGAGTTGACTTTTTCAGATTTATTGGTAGTACATTTGTAACTCTTTTGAAATCTATTTGTGAAGCATTTTGAATGCTCTGTGACTATATTTAAAAAAAGCGAAATGAACTAGAAATTATAATTTATATTTGACAGAAATATTAGAATTTAACGTATTTAAAAAACATTTTGTAATCATTAAAAAACCAAATTCAATTAAATAACTGGGTAATGTTATTTTTATAAAAATGCATTAAATCACATTTTCATTAAAATTATTTATACATTTTGAATACAAAGAGAAAAATAGAAGGCAAGAGATAGCAAAATGACAGCAGAAATTAATTAACTGTAACAGAAGGAGTATAGAGAATCCTTGGATAAATCAGCAATAATAGATACATGTCTGGTAATTTCAATAAAAAATAGAAAATATGCAAAATCATGAATGATAAAGGTACTATTATTATTGGTATGGAGATTAAAAACTATATAAAATTTACTTTGCGAAGCCCATTTTGATACATTTGAAAATCTTAACAATTTGGATGAGTTTCTTAGAAAAATATAATGATAAAAATTCACTTAAAGATTGAGTTAATAAATATTAAAAAATAGAAAATAAAGTACTGAAGAATTATCCCTTAAAAGGCTCTTGCCCTGCATGGTTTTATAGGTAGATTACTTGAGAATGCAAAGATGAAGTTAATTCTCATATTAACTTTTTAAAGCCCAGAAAATTAAAATTTTAGCAAAAACAAAGCCCCGCTAACCTATTATTATGAAGCTACATAACCATAACATCAAAACTTAACAAAAATAACAAACTAGTGCATGATTTCACTTATATGTGGAGTCTTAAAAATGTTAGGCTGTAAGAAGCAGAGAGAAGAATGGTGATTACCGAGGCTGGGGTTAGGAGTGGGAGAGCTGGGGAGATGTGCATCAAAAGATATAGGATGTCAGATAAGAGGAATAATTTCAAGTTTATTGTACAATATGATGACTTGTTGTTTTGAAATTACTAAGAGAGTGCATTTTAAATGTTCTCACTATAAAAACTAACCAGTACGTAAAATAGGTTTATGTTGATTAACTTGATTTAGCAATTCTAGCATATATAAATATTTCAAAGCATCTTGTTTTGCATGACAAATATATGTAATTTGTATTTGTCAACTAAAATAAATAAATAAACAAAAGAGCAAATAAATAAACAAAAAAGAATACCACAGAGATACAAAACTCCTAAATAAAACAATTCAGTGTCATCAATATATAATGTATATTATTATGAAGACAAGCTTATTCTAGGTATGTATAATTTAATACAGATAATTGTCTTATATAATCATTCAGTAAAAGAATAAAACTGTATGCTCACCTCGACAAATCTCCAAAAGGATGTTTGATGCCATTTAAAATATATTATTGTTAAATTCTTTTTTATGAGTTAAAGAAAATCAATAGATAACGTTGCTCTGTAAAATGAGAACCTAGGAGCAGTTTTATTAAATGAGAAACAAGCTGCAGATGGCTACTACCAGAAACTTTTTGTCTGGTGTATTTCAGGAAATAAAGTAAGGTATGAAGTTTAGTGAACCGTAAAGAAAGAGACAAAAATTATTTTTATTTATATAAAAGCTGACTACATGGAAATCCTAAGAAAATCTACAACAGTAACAGTATCACCAAGGCATCACTTGAACTAATAATAAAAATATTTAAATATTTGGCTTTATATCAATTAAATATTTAAAAATCAACACTTTCAGTTTTATAAGATGAAGAGTTATGGAGATAGATGGTGGTGATTATTGTACAAAATTATGAATATATATTTACTGCTACTGAACAGTACATTTAAAAATGGTTAAGATGGTAAGCTTTGTATGTGTATTTTATTACAAAAAAGTTGGAAAAAATCAATAATTTCCACACAACAAAAAAGCAGATAAAAAAATATAAAGAAAAATAAAATGTATCTTTGAATATGGCAATGGACTTTAAGTAGAATTTCATAATTTCTATGAAAAAAATTACAACACATAGTGGATGACCTATCTTTTCATCTTTGTAACTGTTGACATGCTATTATTTCATAAATATTATAAATATATCAATTCTTTCCAAGTTAATTTACAAATATGCCTTTTCCAACCAAGTTTATGAATAATAATTTCCAGAACTTTTCCTAATTATTCTAAAGTAAATTAATGATTTGGAATAATGAAATAAAATGATAATAACACTCACATAGTACTTAACATGTCATAGGCAACCTCCTATGCTTTAGGTATATTAACTCGCTTATTCCTCACCAAAATTCTATGAGATAGAATCAGTTGTCCTGTCCCTCAGTATCCTTGGAAGATTGATTCCAGAACCTCTCACCCGCAGTCTAAAATCTGTGGGCACTCAAATTCCTTATAAAAAATGGTGTCATATTTGCATAAAACCTATGTACATCCTTCCATATACTTTAAAACATCTCTAGATTACTTATGATACCTAATACAATGTCAATCTTTTATAAATTGTCATTAAATTGTAGTTTATTAATATTATTTTTATTGTGTTTTTTTTCTAAGTATTTTCAGTTGCAGTTGTCTGAATCTGTGGATGTGGAACTACTGATATGCAGAGGCAACTGTACTCTCATTAATCCCTATTTGCAGTTAAGGAAAGTGGGCATTCTATATTTGCCCAGAATTACGTAACAATAAATTCCTATATGTTGAAGCCAGTATGAACACAGGCATTCTTGACTACAGAGTTCCTATTCTTAACCTCATTATTCTATACTTCCTTACAAAATAACAACAGGAAAAATAAATATATTGTTGGTAGTAGTGCTAGTAGTAATAATAATATATGTAATAGCACTGTAGAAGGCATAAAAATCTATAGATAGGACATTAAGAAAGAAATACAGTTCATCTATTAACTGGTGTTTAAGAATGAGTTATTTGATACAGGTAGCATTACAAATGAATAAGAACAAAATTATTGAAATTGAGCAAGTTATTCAAGGATTGTTCAGTGATCATTTGAAATAAGTTAGTTCCCTATTTTATAGCAAATAAATTTCAAATAAAATAGGAATAAAAAAATAAAGTATGACAAAGTATTGGCTTTCCTGAAATGAAAATATTTCCAAAGTTTTTAATTTAGAAAAATGCCCTAATGGAAGGAAAAATACACATTCATAAAACTAGCCAATCTTTCAGAATAAAAATAAAATATTTGAATATTAATATAGAGTTTGACACCCCATAATAAGAAAAGCGGTAAAAGATGAATAGGCCTTTTACAAAATATAGGTGAATAATAGCAGTGTTTAAAATTTAAATTTTGCTATCAAAAAATTACGTACATTTACCAAATTAAGAATTAAACTAAATATTTAGCACTCTAGAGCATAGTATAGTGTTTCAAGTATGAAATTCAGAGCCAATCTGCCATCAGTTAATTCACTGCATCAACTTAGGCCAATTTTTAATATTTTCCTACTCATTGATCTCTGAACGTGGAGAATATATAAAGCCATCTCCCTGCTTCAGTTCTCAGTGCTACCAGATATTCTATTCAAAGGCAGCATCTACCTGTTCTTGGTTCTAATCCCATCTAATTTGAGGTGTGTGAAAGAACATTGTACTAATCATTTGAAGATCTAACTGTAAATCCTAGCCCTCTACTTACTACTTAATTATATGAGCAGATCACATCACCTTCTTGTTTAGAATAGGTGACATTGAATTGGACTAGATTAGATCAATGAGTTTTAAACACATTTCTGAAGATCCCAGGTGTTTATTGGTGATGACTTGATGGCTCCTGCAAAGGGTAGGAGTGGAGTCAAGGAGAAATCCTAGAAAAGGAATTCCAACCCTCAACACTTGTTTTGATCTGCCAGTGACGAAATCTAATAACAATTGTTGCTATTACCAGGGCTATCAAGAGGAAGCATAGCATGGCATCACGTGTAAAAGTTGATTCAAAGTACATCTCCTCCTATAAACTCTTCACAAGGTGTGGTCTTTAACTAAATCACATAAATCGTAAGATCTTGTTTCACAAGAAGGTATTATTCACATCTTCCCTGTAGTACCTTCCACCAGGCTTCGTGTGGATAAAGTGCTATAAAATAGCTGAAAAGAGGAGTAGATTAATATACATTCCTTTGACCTGGCTTCATTTTCCTTTTACTTCTTACTTCTTTCCCGCTTTTGCTAAACAAGCTAACAAACACAAGCAAAAAGTATGCCCATTTATTGTTTATAAAGGAGTTACTCTTTGTTACTGTTTATTTTCAAGAGCCATGTTACTCAGCTTCATTCTTGCTTTACAGAATTTCCCACTTCTCATTGCTAATGTTTGATTCTCCTGCCTCTGACAGACCACTACCACCGCCACACCCTTTGTCCTTTACTTAGACACTAGGTTAAAGTTCAGGAATGAGAACTTTGATTTTCTTTTTGGAATTTCGATGGTGAGAACTCATTACTATTGATTTCGGTTCTCTGAAAAGTGATGCTAATAGATATGTTTCAGAATTGAGATGTGATCTAGTTGTTATGCAGTTAATTAAGGTAGCATGATTATAATGTAAATTGTAAAATGTTGCCAAACTGCATATTTGTAAATTAATGATCCATGGTGCCCAACTGTATCCTTAAAATGCATGAATACTTTATTTGATTTTTCTAATAATGCTGTCTTTAGACTCAAGCTGAATTCAGAATTGTTTTTAATGTGGTGCCCCTCACAAGGTTTCTCTTTTGCTAGATTTCCTACAGATCTAGGTGGCTCTAGGCTGACTGTCAGTCCAGGTGATTGTGTAGGTTGTGTGGAGGCACATGATCTCCTGCATATCTTAACAGTACGGTTGCTCCTGGAGCAGAATGATTGGCATACAGCAATTCCTCAATGACTACAACTAAGACCTCTGAATGCGTTTACCATCTGTTGAACAGAGATAGTATTTCAAGACATCGGAATGCATTTAATAACTTCTTCAAGGTTCTTTCTTGATTTCCCATGGTGATCACTGAAAATATTGAATAAAATTGGTCCCTAGATAGGGATCCATCAATCCTATAACAACAAGCCATGCTATCCTCCGAAATGGACATCCTGTAGAAGCTTATGATACTTATTTAGGAGTTGATTAATCTTATTTTAACATGAATATGAGGGCCATCAAATATTTTTCTCACTTATTTCAATGGCTGAGTAATCAAGGAATACTTTGTACTATAAAAGTGGTTAACTGATGATTTCTAAAATCCTATTTTGTTAAAAATATATTAGCCACAACTGCATATAAGTCAGTTTAATCAAAGGCCACAGGAACTTACTGAGGCTTTTTCTGATTTCTCTTTGAAACATTAAATACTAAAGAAAAACACATGTTGGAATATTAGTAAATGCTACGTATTCTAGCTGAAGCATCCCAGCAGATAGAGAAATTTCATCAGTCTTTTTGACTGATCTCAACAGATTTTGGCACATTTGAGGCACCGAGCAAGATTTTTACTTTAAAACTGTGTACCATCATTGTCCAGAGTCCATAAGGCTAATGCTTGGAGGAGGGGGTCTCTAAGCACTATTAATGTCTTTCCTATGTATCAGATTGATCAAGATTGTAAAAATATGTCAATCTAAAGCAAATTTGTGTGTTTTGTGTTAAAATTCAGAGTATAATGTGACCAAAGAGATGGTGCTTCAGTGGATTGCTGTATACATTAACAATGGATTTTATCGTATTCATTTACAAAAGTGAATTATATAGGCATTTTCATGACATTTCAGATAATTTTAAGCAGCTGCTTTTCAATTTTATTTAGCCTTAAGGATATGATTGCATTGCAGGCAACTCAGACGTAACTGCCTAGAACTAGTGCGGAAAGTTCCTGGGATCATAAGATGAGGAACAAAGTGTGAAAATGTGACTTAATAGGATATCTCAAAGGCTACAGTCAAGTATATTGATGAGCCTAGAATGTGGGCACTGCCTCAAATATTTGAATTGACCAGATGTATGTATGAGTGCATAATCGTGATTATGTGGTTAGCTGAATGCACTGGGGTAGAGGTTGATCTCCACTTAGCCACTATTAGGAGGTTTCCTAATCTGAGGCCTGGAATGGAATGGTCAAATGAATCTGCATATTATAGAGCATTTTAGTTTAACCTCTCTTGGAATGATGAACCAAATCCTAATATCTGAACACTAGGACTATCTCTGTAGAAAAATGCACATTTACAATGTGAGACACTAAGAACCCTATAGGTTAATGAAATAATAGATATGAAACATTGGGCTCATGGTAATGGTATTAGCAAGGTTTCTCTAATGACAGATTCATAGATAGTAAAATGTAAATCAGGAGGCAGAGCAGATAGAGGACCTAATTTCTTCTCTGTCTCTCCCAAATAATGTTCTAGGTGGGTGGTTATAGGAGGCCATTGTGATTTGGGGGTCCTACTAACAGGAAGAATGGATTGTCTCTCATCACTCTTTTTTATTCAGTATCTAGCCTGTGGGCCACATAATCCACATCTTAATCACAGACTCTAACTTTCATATTGCCATGTATAATATCTGGGATACAAATGTAGAATTTCTAACTAAGCCATAGAGTCTAAGAACATTTCACTTTGGGACTCACAAACAATATCAAGATTCTGCATAGGGAATAGAAGCTTTGCAGCCAATGGGCTTTCTAAACAGCAGCAGCTTGATCCTAATTTGTCACAAAGACTCGGACACCTATATTTACATGCAATCTAAGGGATATGATAGAACCTCGTAAAGTTTAGTATAATTTGTTTTTCAAGTCTGCAGGCACCTGTGTATTATTTTATCAATATGATTGGATCCCATGTTGGGATTATACACTAGAACTTTGAAGTTTATACTTCTTATTTTACAAATACTAAATATGAGGCAATACAGTTTCTGAAATAAAGAGACTACATCTTATGGAGATTTTATTAAAACAGAAGCATTTAATTATTTTTTATTCTTGAATATTTTTAAATCACATTCATTACTTGGAATTTCAGTCAAGTTAAAAATTTCCCAAGACCTATCAACTCAAAACCATTACATTTTAAAGTTAACCGTGAAGCTTCTTCCCAAATTAGAAAGTATGATAGCAATTCCATGTCTTATAGGATTAATTTTGTAAGCAAATATTTCCAGACTTTCCAAATAAATAAGAATTTGAATTCTTGTTTTTCTGATATATTAGAAGAAAATGAATGTTATCCATTGACTAAGGAAAGGAAGATATAGGACACAGCCTCCTCCCATCCCAATTAGTCTGTGTCAATGATGTCATAGCTAGTCAAATCTTAGGTGAAAGATTCTGTTCAGCCCAGACTCAATTAAGAATGCATTGCTCCTTGTTTTGTTATAAAGTGTAGAAAGAGGGGGAAAAGCTATCAGATGAGAGCTTGCAAGTTTGCGCACCTCCCAGTTTTTCTGGAGTAAACTGCAGTTAGGAAGGAGATTCTTGGATAGGTTTTCAATCAACCGCACTTTTCCCATGTGTCTACCCCAAGTGGGTGAAAGATTGCATAAGGGAGAGATAACTGGCCTCATGAAATAGTTGGTTTCCTTTCACGTAAACACTTATAAAGAAGTCTCATGGTATTTGATTAAAGTCACCCCCTGCATATTTGCAGTTTATGAGACAAATCCTCCTCTGAATTTTCTCCACTGCATCACATTAGGAGACTAGGAATTAGTTTCTTGTTCTCACAACACTGAAGTGTCCCCACAATGGTAGTTATGAAAACAGCACTACTTAATACTGTTTTTGATCGAATGATCCAGGGGGAGCCATGGATGCATATTGCTTGGCTTTGTTATTTTCAAACCCTTAGGCAAGAAGCCATTTGCTTCAACATTTAGGCAAGACCATGCTAAATGCAGAGTACAGAGTAGAAATCCCAATTTGCCAATTCAGATAGCATTTACCTAGAGAAAATATTGGAATACTTTAATCTATCTCAAGGCATTTAAGCAAGGTAATGTACACTCTAGTGACGCTTTATATTTCTTCTTCTCTCAGGAGAAATTTTGAGTCCATTGACTAGATTCTGAGGAGAGATCTGAATTGCTTTTAAAGCAAAATGTGCTTAGGAAAGTGGAGGAATTATGCACAAAAGAATGTGGGATGTGGAAAAGCTGCTGCTTCCTGTGTTTTCTGATTTAACCCCTCTCCTTGTGTAGTCCATTGTGACCATATATTTATTCGTACATGCTCTTCCTTCTGCTTACAGTGCAGCCCCCTTTTCTTCCTTTGACTACTTCTAGACATCTTGTTGGTCTTTATCTTTGTGTGGAGAAGCCTTTTCTGAACCTGTACTGTTCAATTTATTTTCTCTCCTACTATTCTGTTTTCATTTCATGGTCTTCTTTTCCTTTGTAAGGCTTACTACTCTTTGTAATTTTAGACTTATTTCTGTACTCATTGACTTGACACTTGTTTTTTAACCACTCAATTTCCTGTCTTCACCACTACTGCTATCTGTACTATCTAGCACAGACACATTTCCTTTTTACTAATAGTGTTCTGCATTAGTCAGGGTTCTCCAGAGAGACAGAACTAATAGGAGATACACACACACACACGTACATATATATATATATATATATATATATATATATACACACACACATACATATATATATACATATATATATATGAAAGGGAATTTTTTAAGGCAAATTGACTCACAGTGATCTCAAGGTTAAGTCCCATGATAGGCTGTCTACAAGCTGAGAAGAAGCCAGTAGTGGCTCAGTCCAAGCCCAGAAGCTTCAAAAGTAAAAAGCTGACAGCATAGCCTTCAGTCTGTGGACAAAGGCCCTAGAGCCGACCTGCAAACTGCTGGTGTAAGTCCAAGCCAAAGAACCTGGAGTATGATGTCAAAGGACAGGAAGCATCAGCACAGGAGAAAAATGAAAGCCAGAAGACTCAGTAAGCCAGCTTATCCCACCTTCTTCTACCTGCCTTGTTCTAGCCTCACTGGCAGCCGATTGGATGGTGCCCACACACATTGAGGGTAAGTCTTCCTCTCTTAGTCCACTGACTCAAATGTTAATCTCCTCTGGCAACACCTTCACAGACACAGCAAGAAATGATACTTTACTAGAAATCTAGGCATCTTTCAATCCAATAAAGTTGACAGTATTAACCATAACATATACTATATTGTTTATAATGAATAATGTACAATACTATTTATAACAATGTGTGGTATTATTCATAACAACTAATATGTAATTCACCTTTAGTATTCTGCATTGAAATTAATATATGACAACTTACCTAAACACATAATTTTTTTGAAGTCAGTATCATTGTTCACTAGAATAGATTATAAAAAGTAACTATATTAACTATTGAATATGTAAATGCTCAGGCATAGCTTCAGAGAATGATGTGATGAAGTAGGAAGATGCATGCAGGTATGCATGGCATTACCTGGACACGGTCACTACACATGCAGAAAGGTACAGTATGTTTTTATGGTGTTTCACATGCCATGGCATAGCCACTTATGATGTGATTTTTCCAAAATTGGGATTGCATGTTGGAAACTTTTGAATCTATGTGAAATATTCTCTGATTAACATGATACTTGCACTCAGAGAACTCAGTATGTATTAAAACTGTGTAAATTATTCTTTGTATAATATATAACACATGGAGAGAGTTTCTAACCTCAAGCAATTATAAATTGGCTTCTTACCCCCATCAATAAACAGGCAATGACATCTTTGAAAGTCATGTAGGATTTGGGAGAGTATCATTGGTGAGACTGTCCTGAATATTGCAGTATTCTAGTGTCCCTGGATACTGCCCAATAAATGCCAACGGTTCTCTCAGATAATGTGACAATCTAAAGCCATCCCAGCTAAATTCTAGAGTTCCCCATTGTGCATTCCAAAGCATCACCATTTTTGAGAATTTCTGGCCATGCCTATTATAGATGCTCCAAATGTATTGAAGGAAACAATCAACTCACACCATTCTTATTGTTTCTTTCTGGCTTCATTATTTATGTTTTGCCTTTTTTGAGGATTTTTATCTGTACATTTAGCATTGCAACTTGATATGGAAAATACTTAATAATTACTTGTATTTCATTGAGCAAAAAAGTGGATAATGAAGTTTTGCAAGTGCTAAGGATAATTGTCATAGTTCCTCTGTGCTGTTCCTCCTCCTCCTCAACCTATACTATTTGTTTGCCCTAGCACATTGTAATGTTTAATTCCCATGGCCTCCAATAGGGACAATGGTATTGGCGGAGAACTCTTACCCAATTTTTGTTGGTCTGACCCAGCATTGTTTCTTCTATTCTATTCTACCAGTTGCTGATGAGCTACTACTTTCATTAAGAAACTGGAGGACAGACTTGCATGGAACAAGTCTACCTGTGAGGGTCTCAGTACTTCCTCATGTTTTCTTTCATCTTCTCATTGAACATTTTCTCCCATTTGAATATTATTCTCTTCATTATAATGATTTTCATTATCAGTGGTTCTAGGCACAAAGAAAAAAACTTTACTGGGATTGAGAAAAGCTTGTAAATGATAGCAATAACATAGACAGAGTCATATACAAAAAGATTCTCTAGATTATTTTTGTGTCTATTCTAATGACATAATTTGTTTTTATGGTATGTTCATTGGTATTTGAGAACAAAATTTTAAAAGGAATTGAAGGAGGGTTTGCTTGCACCAAGTCACTAAACTAGGAGTGAGAATATCTGTATTTTATACTGACTTTAGGAACTGTGCTATCTCAAATCAGACAGTTAACCTATTTCTTGCAAATTATCTTTCCCTTGTGAGGCTAAATTAATGCTTGTAAACAGTGCTGAGAATGAGCTATTTCAATGGAAGATGTTATAGAAATGCAAAGTGTTATTGTTGCAATTTGTGCTTATGTAGATACATCTTTAGTTTCAGTGCTAAGCCGTGATTGTTCAGGGATGGCTAACCTCAGACTGAAAGTTTAGATAATGATACCCTGTATTTTCACAGTTTCGTGAATCTGGAAACCTCAAAACATTCAGTCCCAAATGCAAATACATATCAGGTAGCATATGTGTATGTGTGTATACACACCACACACACACACACACACAGTCACCTGATTTGCAGTGGGAGTCAAGGCAGATGGCAGAGACAGTACTTCCTGTTCTGTTCCCTCACTGGCTACCTGGTGAGCGAGCCAGGAAAACAATGAGAACAGTCCCAATTACATGAAGGCTTGAACATGCAAAACTGAAATGACAAGCTAAATCCACTTAAATCAAGTTGATTTGTAAATTTAGGATATTTTAGATCCATGAAAATAGTGAAACTTGATTTCTTCTTCTCTAATCCTCTTATAGCACCTGCTACATTTGTCACTCACCATTTTTCATGGTACTTAATCTTCTCTCCCTTGTGTTGTTACCTGTTTTATGGGCATATATCTTTTCTTTCTAATTAGATTACAAACTCCCATGAAATGATGATTGTCTTTTCCTCTAAAAAGAGAAGTTCTTTTCACTGTTTAGCCCGTTTTTGATCCATATTCTGTAATCCACATATGATTGTTATAGAATATAAAATAGCAAAATAAAAATATTATGGTGAACATATTACCACTGGCTTTCCATACCAAAATTAATTTCAAAATTTCCATTTGGGTAAAATCTTCATAAGCATCACCTTCCCTTACCAAGTCTCATACTGCAAATACCATATGAAAATATAAATTAAAAAAAATTGACATCACCTTCTCACAAATAGTAACTTCAGATTATATTAAAGTTTCCATTTTTGTGAGGTTTGTTCATTTGAGAGGTGTGCATTAGTTTGTTTTCACACTGCTATAAAGATATTACTTGAGCATGGGTAATTTTTAAACAAAAAAGTTTGATTGACTCACAGTTCTGCATGGCTGGCCTTAGGAAACTTACAATCATGGCAGAAGGTGAAGGGGAAGCAGGCATCTTCTTCACAAGGCAGAAGGAGAGAAAGAGCCCAGGGGAAGCTAACAGTTTTTGAACCAACAGATCTCATGAGAATTCCCTCACTATTATGAGAAAAACATGGGGGAAACTGCCCCCATGTTCCAGTCACCTCCCACCAGATCCTTCCCTGGACATATGGGAATTACAATTTGAGATAAGGTTTGGATGAAGACACAGAGCCAAATGGTATCTGGGTGTTACATTTTTGGGAAATTTTTTTTACTCCCTTCTTCCGCACTGGACTCTACATCACAGAAGTCAAATGTTCTATTCTTTTGTCAACAGCATGCCTTGCAGATAGAATATGTGTGCGTGTGTGTGTGTGTGTGTGTGTGTGTGTGTGTAATTGCACTTTAGGTTCTGGGGTACATGTGCAGAACATGCAGGATTGTTGCATAGGTACATACATGGAATGTTTAAAAAAAGTGTTGGCTATTTTCTGTATACTTCAATTGCTCATGTAGATGTATATATTTATATGTGTATGCTCACATTTTGTCCCAAGTCACGTAGTAAAGACAATAGTGTACAAATCTAGGACTGAAAAGAAAACCATCTTAACATCTGCTTTTACTGTGGTTGCATGTAAGTCGTTTATGTCAGCTGATTTTCCATTTGACTTCATAAACAGACTGAATGGACACCTGAATATGTCTCACATTACTCTGCTTTTACAGGTATCACCATTGTTATAATATATGGCCACCAAACTCCATACCTATACCAGAGACCAGCACTTTTCAAAGTGTGTTTCAATGTAGGAGGTTAATAGGTATTACTAGGAGAACAATCTTTCATGGTCAAAGACCTTTGGAACAGTTCTAGGCTTTGGGCTAAGCTATATGTTAAACAGTTTCTATAAATGTGAAACTTCTCAAAGCCTATAATATAGTAATGTATTATTTAAAATCTTCAAGAGAACCATATATTATAAAGTGATTTCTCAAGCTCATTTAATCACAAGAAAATTTTCCATAGCACACTGAGGGATTGTTTCTTAGAACACACTTTAAGAAATATTTTAATAGAATCTTTTCTGATTATATCTTTCCAATTATATTTTGGTAAGTGTAACCATATTAATACACAAACAAACAGATTCTACAAACATGGTTCTTAAATGCAAAGCAATTAGAAAATACATACTTTTATTTTGAATGAACCAGAGCAACTGCCAACCTTAAATAACTCTGGAGTTAGTAATGTGAATGATTATTCCTGTATTTTACAAAACACAAATTCTATGTTATTCTTTAATATATCTTGGTTAATAGTCATTGCTATGGAGTTCAAACTTGCAGAGAATTTACTGTTTCTTCTGAATTTTTTTTTTCTTTCTGCATTGGTATTGGTAAGTGTAATAGAGTGAACCTAGTTGTCGCCTCTAGGCCAGGGTCTTGCAGAATCTCGTGAGTCTTCATGATAAGCATCAGTTTCAGTTTGTGAGGCTGTACCTCTAGAAAGTTTTAGGGCTGAGTTGAATGTTCTTCCTGTTCCATATCCTGAAATCTGTAGTTCAGATATTAAAAGTCCTTTATCAGCTTATTTTCTTCTTTGCCATAAAACAGAGTGAAGAATGTGAAGTTGTTATTGTTTTCTAGGAGGTGGACCAAGGCTGCCTTTTCCATAAAAAGTATAAATTTTGAATGAAAGTATAGAAGAACCAACATGTATTGATTATCTACTATGTGGTCATCACATATAATCATCAGAACAAGCCTATATGATTCTTCTGATTATGTTTAATTATACATTAAGAAACAGGCTCCCTTCCCACCACAAAAGCTAGAAAATGGCAAAAAATTGAATGTTTAGGTATGTCAGATTCTAAAGTTCAGCCTCTTCTTTTAATCACATTGCTTTCCTACCAAAAGCTACAAGCACTCTTATACAAAGATAATCTACTTTCGCTATTGAAACATTTTTTAAGAAGATACCATTTTAAATGTTTTCCATTTTAATTTCAATTTTTAAAATATCTTTAACTTATTTCAATTTAAAAAATCTTTATCATATTTACATGTTTAATATAGTATCTGCATGGCTAGGGATGTCTTTAGCATTAAATAGCAAGACAATATAGGAGCTTAAACAAAAAGATGCTGTGTGTATTTTCTCATGCAACCAGAAACTTATGCTGGAGAATAGTGGGGCTGACATCTCCGCTATTCTCCTATCCTTTTCTTCATGATCTTTTGATGCTATTTGGCTTAAAGTTCACAAAAATGGCTATAGGACTTCATATCATATCCACATTCAAAACAGATGGAGGTGATGGTGGCCGGAGGAGTTGGGTAGGAGATTTCAATGTAAGTAATTTCCATCCCTCTGTCAACAAAAGCAAAAGTGTTTCCAGAGTCCATGTCAGACACCTGTTTACTTCTTTGTGCCGAAAATTGTGACACATGACCATATAAGAAATGTAGAAAGTGAGACCTTACCTTGGCAGACAAACAGCTGCCCTCAGCAAGGCCTTCTGAGAAGGAAGAGGGGATAGATGTTGTCCAGGTCACTAATAGTGGCTTATACAATATGTCACATACTGCCTTATCAGCTTCAATCCAAATTTCTGTCCTACTTTATTAAGTTCACTGATTGGTTGTGATTCATCAGCCTTATTTCATGGTTTGTGGATATAAGTTCATTCTAAGTACAATAGGACCATGGGTGTTTGCTTTCATGTTCATTTTAAGTAGAATTCTAGACACAGATCTAACATTCAAATTGAACTGTGTTTTCTGTTACAAGAGAGTGAAATGTCCTAGATGTATCTTCAGGATATGTCAATACTTCCCTATAAAATGATGTAAGCAATAGCATTTCTTATTTGTAGAGCATTTTGCCCTGGGTGGACTGTGTGTGGTGGTACTAGGGGCCTAGTGGTACTAGGGAAGTTAATAAAATGAAAGTTAGCTTCAGAGGATTTAGAAGCCAATTTGAAAATATCTATCAGAATCAAAATACATATACCCGTTGACTCAGCAGTTTTACAAGTTTATTTAAAAATGTCTATAGTTACACAAAATCACAAATAATACATAAAATGATATATGACCCTCCCTCTTGTTTCATAATGATGAAAAACTAGAAACACCTAAAGTGGATGTGCATTAACATTTTATGCATTTCTATTTTGCTTCCATTTTTATAGTGCATATGACTTATATTCACAATAAAACAAAACATCAAAATCAAAATGAAAGTATTGTAAAGTAGTTTTAGAGATCAGTTTCTTTATGTACTTTATTTTTCAAATATCTATTTTTGTGGTTGTTGTTTGGGACTAGAGGTGGTCAGCTGATAGCATTTCCCTAAGTGTATTCAGTTCTGAAATATTATTCTTTGGAATCATCTTTAAGAAAATGCATATAGAGCTTGGTCGATTATTGCTATTATTGTTAGTGGAAGGTGGACGCTGCTGTATGTTCACTTAGCGCACACACACACACACACACACACACACAAAATGGAGCCAGTGGCAGCAAAGAGCTCATTGGCTTCACAGTCAGATGGACCGGGATTTTAATTCCAGACCCATGCCTTTCTAGCAGTGTGGCCTTGGGAAACACATTTAATCTCTCTGAGACTCAGTTGCCTCATCAGTTTTGAACATTAAGAAGAAATTGTGTTACTGGTAACATGAGTGTATCAGTTTGCTGATACACTGTAACAAAATACCATGAAATTGAGTGGCTTAAACAACAGAAAATGGTTTTCTCACAGTTTTGGAGGCTAGAAGTCCCTAATTAAGGTTCCAGCAGATTTGGGTTCTTCCACATCCTCTCTTTTTGGTTTGCAGATAGCTATCTTCTCACTGTGTCTTCACATGATTTTTTCTCTGTGTTTGCACATCCCTAGTATCTCTTCTGCTTCTTCATATGAGAACACCAGTCCTGTTGGATCAGGGTCCTATTGTTATGACCTCATTTAAACTTTAAAGGCCCTGCCTCCAAATACAGTCACTCTTGGTATTAGGACATCACTATATGAGTTTTGGGGAAGGAGGGGAAACAGTTTAGCCTTGAAAAATGAAAAACACCTTTATAATGTAAGAGAAATGTAATACACCCTTCCCCATACCAAGCTTAAGTACTCCAAAATTAAAACAAGGGATTTTACAATAATCTTAGAACAAATCCAGAATACATATGGCTGATTTGTTTATAGGTACAGTGATACTTAGTGTATACTTGGTAGCCAGCAAATTTTGGGTGATTTGTATGTATTTAAATTGAATTGGAATGTATGGATTACCCATAGCAGAAAGCATTTATCAATTGGACACCAGTGTGGTCTAACAGAATTTCTTTGCTCTATCTGGGTTAGATTTAGATATCTTCTTTCTAGAACAAGAAAGCCCTTGATACCCCTTTTAAACTTTGCAGCAACTATCTCTACTCTCTGAAGATATTTCTATGCTATACCAAAACATGATTTGCACCCCCTTAGAGCTTGGTCACAGAGTTCCTTCTCATCCCATATCTACCATTTCCTTTTGATTTTACGTGGATCTCTACATTGTCTCAGGATAACTCCTTTTAACTTTTCTGATTAGGCCCTCTAGAAACCTTGTACTCTTGTGAACCAAATCTCCCATGTTGTCAACCTTTCACAGAACTCTTTGTATGCCTGCACACCATGCTTGAACTGAGGCCCTCCTTTGATTACAGAACTTACCCGGTACCCCCTTCCTCAGTAGGCCATGAAACATGGGTGAATGATCTTCTGACTGCAGACCGTTGTCTTTATCCTCCTGTTTAAAGTCTTCCTTTGAAGTTCCTGCTATCTATGTTTATTTCTACTCTCCGCACTCTGCCATTCACAGATCTCCCTATGGTTCTCCCCTAGTTTTGCAGACCTTGGGACCAAACACACTTTTCTTCTCTACCCCTGTTGAGAGGAAAAATGCATGTTTAGACAATTCTTACAATATCCTCATTTATAACACCTTTTTTCCCTCAATTCTACATCTTTCATTTCAACTTCATTACAGGTACCTGCTCCTAGGTCCCTTACTGAGGAATATTAAACTCCAATATTACACTCTTCAACCACAATCTCCTCCCTTCTCTTTCAAACTCTCACTCCCATTATCTCTCATATTTGATCTCCTAGACAAAGGTCCTTGCTCTGCACACTTTCTCATTATAACAACTGCCTACTGACATTTTTATTTCCCTTTCCCAGCTCAAGCCCTTTGAATATGGGAACTAAGCTTTCTCTGATACTGCTGGTTCCCCTATTCCTTCTACTCTGTCCATCTATATGTCCTTACTCTTAATAAATGCTACAATCAGCTTTGAAAAACATTATATCACTTCAACCTCACAACAACTGCAAAAGAGACATAGAGATATGGCAGAGGCTATTTTTTCTGCTTTACAGTTCAGGAACCAGATTCTCAGCAGAGCTGGGTCACTTGTCTAAGAATACACTGGTGGTACATAGGTGAGTATACACCAAAGCACAGATCTTGGGATCTTGATTCCACAGGTTTTCTCTGGACTATTGGTTTTAAAGCTATAATTTTTTAGAGATGATTTTTGCCAAGAAATTGATGTTTCAATGTATAAAATGGATAAAAACATTTTTTTTTTGAAAATTGAGTCTGAAGGGCCAGAATTTCTGTGTTCAACTTCCTGATTGCTACTCAAGTTGTCTGGCATCCAAGATACCTGAGTTTTATGGAAGAAACACATTTTGGGTAATTTTGTATCCCCAAACCTCCAGTAGCTTTAGTTCCCAGAAGAAATGTATACATATATATAGTGATTATACAAAACTTACTTTAACAGAGGAAAGGAAAAACACGATGTAGAGAGAAGTGAGAGTGCCTTGAAGGGAGAAGTGAAAACAGTTTGGTTTCTTAAAGACTGGCCCTGGAACCTGTCTTATTTAACATTTTCATAAATGATTTGGAAGAGGGAGTGCATGGTGAATTATGCAAGTTTGCAGATGACACTAAGCTCTTCCAGGTAGTGAAATGCCAAGCAGATGGAGATAAACTGCAGCAAGAACTTGCCAGCCTGTGTGAGTGGGCAGAAAAGTGGTAGATGATATTCAGTTCGGGCAATGAAAGATAATTCACTTAGGAAAAAAAAATACAGGCTATACTTATCAATAAATGAATTGAGTTACCCATTAGTACCATAAAAGATACAGACATTTTTATAGACGAGTCTTGGAGATCACCTTTGTATATATTGACAAATCAAGATGGGAATTGAAAATAAACATGCATAAACATTAATCCTGAATTAAATGGTATATCATAGTATGGAATATTTACTCCATTTCTCAAATAATACTAATCGAATATCTAGTATGTGTTCTGGGCATTGAAATATGTTTGGTCATACATCTCAAGTTTTTTTGCTTTTTTTTAAAGATCACCTACAAAATAAGAAGGCTAATGAGGATAGACTAAAAATTAGGTAGCAATTCTCAAAGCTTGAAATAAATACAAATAATATATTTTAAAATATTGAATGTTCTGAGCATTTTCCCTTATTTCATTTGGTATTACAATTACCTATGAAGTTGAAGAGCAGGAATTCCTTTTTTAATAGGTTTACATATGTTAACTTAGAAGGTAAGATGGTTTGAATGACAAACCTAAGTTCATAAAATAGTGGAGGGTAAAATATCAGCATGGGTTTTCTGATGCCAACTTCTGTTCCTTTTCTAAAGTATGATACACCTTTACTTATTAAAAAGTAAATTGAAGTAATTTTGTTACATTCAAAAATGGAAAGATTGGGCACGTAAACAGATTCTGGATGGATGAGTAATGGATTGTTATGTAAGCTGTGGATGAAGCAGATGTTAATGAAGATATACACAACCCTGCAGAACCTCTTTCAATGTTCACCCATTTTATTAACAGTATGTGGCTTTGAAGAATCATGGGTAGTTTCTAGACTATCACCAACAACATGTAAGTCAAATAGGGCTTTAAGACTCCATTATAATGGTGGAAGGAAAGAACCAAGAAAAATACAGTTCAGGGTACTCAATAAAGATGGGACACCTGCTCACCTCTTAGGCTAGCATCCTGAATGCATGTTATGTGATGGTACTATTGAAGCTGTACAGTTTGCCCATAAATGAGTGAAGGATGTGAAGATCAGAGAAGAATGAGTCTAGAAAGCCTTAGCAGTTAAGGTATGTGGTGGTTAATAGCCCAGATTTCAGAGACAAACTTAGAGGTGAGCCAAGCAATACCCAAGAGATAAAGGTTGCTGAGACTAAAAGGAGAAAAAAGGAGGGGAGGAGTGATAGCAGAGAATGTGGGATCAAAAAGCGAATGAATAAAAATTAATATCAAATAAAATATGACTAGGATAAAGTTAGCCATAGTCATATTATTTTTCTTACTCTATTATTCTGGGTACTCAAGTCATTAAGCTTGTGAAATATTACCCTGGGATAATTCAATTATTACTGTAATAATATAAATTTATACTCAGGATTTCTTTTTTAAAGATCATATAATTATAAGAAATGTACATGTGTTCTTCATGCCTTTAGACATTTTTCTCCATTTGAGCTTGTTCTATTATCCAGTACTCTTAAAAGTATAACCTCTCCTGCATTCTCATCCCTGCCCATGGCCTCTGCTCTGGTAAATTCTTATACCTGTAATACAACCCCCACCACCTCTACTTCATCAAACTCTAACCATCCCTCAAGACTGAACCCAATCACCATAATCTGCTTATTTATTTATTTATTTACCCATTTTACAAATATTTAGTAAAAATCTATATGAAATTTGGCTTATCTAATCTCATGGATCTGTAGCATTTATAGTCCCATACTATTTACTGTGAATTATTTGTGTATTGGTCTTGTCACAGCAAAAGATTGTCAAATATAGGTAAATTACTGAAGAGAAGAGACCATAGTTTTTGAATATTTTTTCTATCTATCTTGCCCATAGAGCTGAAATGTAGTAAAACCTTTTGCTTGGTTGATTGCCTTATAGATTGGAATTGTCATTTGAAAGAGAACACATATGTATCAGCTCCTTAGAATTAGAAAATAATTAATCATTTTGTTTTTTTCTGAAGAATTATCTTTCACTTTGCAGGTAAGAGTACCCAACTTCAAAGTATACCCCCAAAAGTCTCATGATGCTGTTTCTAGTTTTAGAAGAGTTTTGTATGTATTACACTACTATTCAGTTTTTTCCCACTTAAAACTGTCATTCAATTTTAGCTGTTTTCCTAGCTTTGTCCTGCAAAGCTTCCTTCTTAAATATTCATTTGATATCATATTCATCTTTCATATTCAAAACTTCTTTTTGTCATATAGGAATAGTCTTGGACTTTTCCCTAGGAAAATACTGTTGTGACAAGTGGGTGTCATAGCACCTGGTGTTGGTCATTTAAAATGTATATCCAAAAAACTCGTGTAACTATCATTGCACTTTTACCCAGAATCACAATATAATTACCAATGATAAAAAAACATGACAACGACAACCACAACAAAATAGACCGTAGGAGTGCCATGCAAAGATAAGTAAACAAGGGAGCATTTTGGGAGATTGTGAAAAGCAAAGCGTAAGGAAGGGACAATAGATGATAGCTGGGATGTGACTACCACATCTTGCCACACAAAACAAACAAATGCAAAACAGGCACAAAACCCCACTGCACTCACTAGGCCAGGCTATTTAAAAGTAAGCTTTTGGGAAAGTGTAGGTGATCTGTAACAAAAGCTGTGAGTTGTGGCCAGAGAAGAATTTAAAGCACTTTCACAGGGGCCTGAGCTAAGTGTGAGCACATCTTCTGTCCAGCTGTACATGCCAAGGTGACTGTGTTTCTATCATATTCAGCTCCACATTTTCTACTGTGCCTAACACGTGGTAGCTATGAAATAAAATTATTAAACTAGGTTAACTTCCATGGATTAATGTAACAGAATACCTAGCTATTATCTTAGCAGAAAGCAGGGATAAGGGAAAAGAATTTTAAGTCTGGAAGAGAAGATAGACTTGGTAGCCCAGTGAGCCGGGACAGTAGAAAAGCATTGGTCAGGTGCTGTGTCAGGAAAAAGCAGCAGGGGACAAAGGATGGCCATGAAAAGAAGGTATAGAGGGCCTTGGACATGATTTTTGCTGATGAAATAATTCTGCATAGGGCCAGAACTCATTGACGATATCTGTGGTAGACTAACTCCAGAATTCTGTTTCAAAAATGCCATTGCATTCTGCTTTCCCTTTCCCCTCAAATTTTATTTCCAAAAAATCCATCCAATTATTCTCACTAGTTTATCCTATTGTGGAGTGTTCAATAATTCAAGCAGGGGACTCCTTTTGTAAATGTTCAGTTCCAAGTGTTTTCTTACAAGCCTTTCATCAATAGCTATTTTAGCAGTCTTCATTACTTCCTAATTGTCTACTTTCTTTGCTGTATCACTAAAAAAAAAAAAACCCGAATTCAGTATTTTAGCCATTGTTGAGTAGTCATTGATTTAATGCCTGTCCCATTTATTTAGAGACTGTTTTCTCTTACTATCTTTTGATTCAAAAATTTTACATATGTTTAGTTTTCTTATTATTTTTTAATCTCTTTGGCTAGTACTAATGCTTCTATTTTTTTGTGTGTGGCCATTATTTGCTTTCAGCTGTGAGAAACTGATTCGTACTCTTCTACAATACACTATTGTTTCTTATTAAATGCTAAATAATAATACATAATGATGGCAGTGAAAGAAAATAGAAGATAGTTTCCTGCCCTTGCAGCCATCAGTCTAAAAGAGGAAAGAGAACACAGACTCAGACTCACATGACTAAAACATGCCTACCATCAATTAATTACTACTATCTAGAAAACACTAACTATTCAGAGATCTCGGGAGGAGAGGTTGGTGGCTATTTTAGTTGAGTGATTTTAATGACTGGAGGCAGATAAGTTTATTTGGGAGTATCTTCATGGAACAAATGAGTCTTGATGGAAGCAACTGTGAGTGTGGTTTAAGACAAAGGATTAGTGTGATAACCTTTGCATATTTGAAAATGTCTAAGCACCTGAATGCTGAAATTATTAGCTAGATATTTGATGTTTGGAGTAAGAAAAATAAAAGTGAGCCCAGAGCTCAGGATACATGATTCTTTGGTTGTTCAAAGAAACCAATGGCATATTTTGAAATATTTTAATCACAAATTAATGCGTGGTTTATTAGATTACATTTTTTTTTGTTCACTACAACTTTGGGACTAAAAGTAGAAGGTGCTGGATATTTTTCCTATCTACTGTCTTTGATCATCTTGACAAGGACTTGGAGTGCAGTATAGAAAAACCTAGAAATCTTTACTACTGTGGTGATGTTAGTTGTTCGATGATATTTAATACTGACACCATGTATTATATCAAGCCAAAACACTTACCTAAGTTACCTAAAGTATCTGGAACGTGGCTTCATCATGTCTATACAATGGTATTTTTAATTTCCTTTCAACACTAAATTCATTTTAGCCACTCCTGAAACTATGCTCAATATCAGATATTCTTTCCCTTAAACTACTCCTCTTTATCTTTTGAAGTCTAAACCTAGGACTTTAGGCCGAAATTCAAGCCTCATTCTTCAAAAGCTTTTTTCTTAATATTCTAAATATTTTCTTGAAATTATGTCTAAGAGTTACTGCCATATAGTTATACACTTTGTATATGTGATTGTTTTGGTCTTGAATTGCAGATTAAAATATGAACTTTTATAGGTAAGTACCATGGCTTCCTCTATATCTCACAGAGACAAGCAGAGGTATGAAATATAACAGATTTCTAATGAAAGTTTGTTGATTGAATAGTTGAAAAATAATAATTCCTTTATGTTTTTGAGACAGAAGGAGTCAAAGCAGCAGCTTGAGCCTCTTGTCCTTATGGATTCTGAAGATACGGATTTTACTTACTTGTTAAACATTAAAACAAAGCCACAGTATTTCTACTGAGTCTAGACAATCAACTATGTCTTCATGAACATAAAATGCTACTTACTTCTAAGTCCTCTTCCCACAATGAGATTCTATTCCCTCTTTTGAAGGCTTATAGCATTGTTTTTTATTGATTTCTGTCTGCAACAACCCAATACTATTTACTTGGTATTAAATAATAACAATGACAGCCACATATAACAAAGTGATTTATTCTTTTTAATGTCAGAATACTCTGAAGGGAGTTCAGCAATTTCAGTGGCTTATTGGGAGTGTGACCATATAATTTATTATTCCAACTGAGATACTTCTGACAAGGAAAATGAACTTTATTAATAATGACAATAGGATCATATACATAAACCAGGAATGTCTAAAACACACTTAAGCATATGATCATCCTATATATTAGAGTCCTGAAATTTGCTGTGGAGTAATAAGAAAAAGTGATTAGGATGGGATAGAGCTATTTATTTTATCTTCCTTCTTATCTCATAATCTATTTCTTAGTGTCTTAAGGGTTGCCATTAGGAATTCATGCATTAAGAATTCTTCCCAGGCTAGGCACCATGGCTCAACCCTGTAATCTCAGTGCTTTGAGAGGCTGAGGCAAGAGGATTGCTTGGGGTCAAGAGTTCAAGAGCAGCCTGGACAACATAGTGAGACCCTATCACTAAAAAAAAAAAAAAAAAAAAGCCATGGTTATGTGCACTTATATTCCTACCTACTAGCTAACTAGCTACCCTGAAGGCTGGGACAAAAGGATCTACTGAAGCCAGAAGTTCAAGGTGGCAGTGAGCTATGATTGTGCCACTGTACTCCAGTGTGAGTGACAGAGTGAAACCCCATCTGTATTAGTTCATTCTCACATGCTATTAATAACTACCTCAGACTAGGTAACTTACAAAGAAACGAGGTTTAATTGGCTCACAGTTCTACAGACTGTACAGGAAGTCTGGCTGGGGAGAGCTTAGAAAGCTTACATGGTGGAAGGCAAAAGGAAAGCTGGCACATCTACATGACTGGAGCAAGAGGAAGAGAGTGGGAAGGGGGAGGTGCTGTACACTTTCAAACAAACATGTCTCCTGAGAACTTTATCATGAGCGCAGCAAGGAACAAGTCCACCCTTATGATTCTTTCACCTCCCGCCAGGCCCCACCTCCAGCAAGTCCACATGAGCTTTGGATGGGGATACAGAGCCAAACCCATATAACCATCTATCAAAAAAAGAAAAAAAAATTCCACACAGTAGACTGGCAGCAGTATGGTCTATCATTCTATATTGTTTAGCTCTTAAAAATAATGGTTTATAATCATTATGTACAAGACCACTTTCCTCTTTTCAATTACAAACTTAACATACAATCCATTTTCATTAAACTTTTCAATAATGGCAGTCTCACTGTTCATAATTCAGGACCTCAACATTTGGTTTTTGCAACTACCTAGTGTTGAAGGCCATGATATGTTACTATCTGGATTTACTTAGGCCAGTGTTCCCATAGTATATCTATAGAAATTTAAGTATCCCTGGAATTATTATAATTAGGTTTATTGCCGTAAATGTATCCATACCAGAAAATTTTTTCTAAATTTGGCATTACTTAACACAGTCAACCTTTTGAAGAAGTTACACTTAGAAGCCTTTTATTTTTTAATTTTTTACTTTCAACTTTATTTTAGATACAGGTAGTACATGTGCAGATTTGATACATGGGAATATTGTGAGATGCTGGTATTTGGAGTATGGATCCCATCACCAAAGTTTTTTTTTAACCTATTGCCCCACCCTCTAGTAGCCTACAGTGCCTATTTTTCTCATATTTATGTTCACATGGGCTCAGTGTTTAGCTCTCACTTACAAGTGATAACATGCAGTATTTGATTTTCAGTTCCCATGTTGGTTTGCTTAGGAAAATAGCTCCATCAATATTGTTGCAAAGGACACAATTTTATTCTTCTTTGTGACTGCATTGTATTCCATGGTGTGTATGTACCACATTTTCTTTATCCAGTCTACCACTGATGGGCACCTGGGTTGATTCCATGTCTTTGCTATTGTGAACAGTGCAGCAATGAACATACAAGTGTGTGTGCCTTTTAGGTAGAACGTTTCATTTTCTTTTGGAGATATACATATACCCGTTAATGGGATTGCTGGGTTGAATGGTGGATATGTTCTAAATTCTTTGAGGAATCTCCAAACTGCTTTACACAGTAAGTAGCTGGACTCATTTACAATTTACATTATCATAACAGTGTATAAACATTCCCTTTTTTGTGCATCCTGGCCAACACATGTTGTTTTTTGAGCTTTTAATAATAACCTTAATGACTATTGTGAGATGGTACCTCATTTAGTTTTGATTTGCATTTTTAATGTTTTAAATCATTATGTATTTTCAGATATTTCTTGGCTGCTTATATGTCTTTTTTGAGAAGTGTCTGTGTCTGTTCTTTGCCCATTTTTAATTAGGTTATTTGTTTTTAGCTGGTTGGTTTAATTTCCCTGTAGATTATACATATTAGACCTTTGTCAGATGCATAGTTTGTAAATATTTTCTCTTATTATGTTGCTCATCTGTTTGCTCTGTTGATAGTTTATTTTGCTGTGCATAAGCTCTTTAGTTTAATTAGGTCCAATTGTCTGTTTTTGTTTTTGCTGTAATTGCATTTGGGGACTTATCCAAAAATCATTTGCCAAGACCAATGTCAAGAAGAGTATTTCCTAATTTGTTATACCGAATTTTTATAATTTGAAATCTTCCATTTAAATCTTTAATCCATTTTGAGCTAATTTTTGTATTTGATGAAAGTATGCGGTCCAGCTTCAGTGTTCTGCAGATAACTAGTTACTTATCCTAGAATGATGTATTGAATAGGAAATCCTTTCCCCACTGCTTGGTTTTGCTGGTCTTGTTGAAGATCGGATAGTTGTAGGTGTGCAAATTTATTTCTCAGTTTTCTATCCTGTTCCATTGATCTATATGTCTGTTTTTGTACCAGTACCAAGCTGTTTGTTTACTGTGACTTTGTAGTGTAGTTTAAAGTCAGGTAGCATGATGCCTCTGGCTTTGTTCTTTTTGCTTAGGATTGTTTTGGGTATTTGGGCTCTTTTTTGGTTCCATATGTGTTTTAGAATACTTTTTTTTGCTAATTATGTGAAGAATGTCATTGATAGTTTGATAGCAATAACATTGAATCTTTACATTGCTTTGGACAGTATGGCCATTTTTACAATATTGATGCTTCCAATCCATGAGCATGAATGCTTTTTTCCATTTACTTATTTCATCTCTGATTTCTTTCAGCAGCGTTTTGTTTTTCTTCTTGTAGAAATTATAATTAATACATAGCCCACAGGCTCTATGAAGAAACTACAGAATCAAGTCTACATAACAGCCAGCTAATAACATGATGACAGAGCAAAATCACACATCTTAATAGTAATCGTGAATGTAAATGCACTTAATGCCCCACTTAAAAGACACAGAGTGGCAGCTAGATAAAAAGACAAGACACAAACATATGTTGTCTTCAAGAGACCCATCTCATAGATAACAACACCCACAGGCTCAGAGTAAAAAGGGTGGAATAAGATCTACCATGCAAATGTAAAAATAAAAGGAGCAAGAGTTGTTATTCTTACACCAGGTAAAACAAACTTTAAACCAATAGAAATTAAGGACAGTGAAGGCCATTACATAATAATGATAAAGGGTATAATGCAACAAGAAGCCCAAACTATCCTAAGTATATATGTACCAAAATTGGAACACCCAGATTCATAAAACAACTTCTTTTTGGCCTATGAAGAGACTTAGACAATTACACAATAGTAGTGGGAGACTTCATACCCAACTGACTGTTAGACAGATCATCAATGCAAAAATCCAACAAAGAAACTCTAGACCTAAACTTGACATTTGACCAAATGAACCTAATAAACATATACAGAACAATACACCCAACAACCACAGAATAAATATTCTTCTCATCTACACACAGAACATATTCTGAGATTGACCACATGCTCAGCCGTAAAGCAGGACTCAATAAATTTTAAAATATTGAAATTATAATGAGCATATTTTCAGATCATAGTGCAATGAAAACAGAAACCAATATCAAGATCTCTCCAAACTGCACAAATACATAAATTTAAAAACTCCTGAATACAAAAAATTATTTGCAGTTAATGAAAATAGGGCACAACTTGCTGAAATCTCTGAAATACAGCCAAAGCAATGTTAAGAGGAAAATTTATAGCCCTAAATGCCTTAATCAACACATTAGAAAGGCCTCAAATTAACAATCTAACTTTGCACCCAAAGGGAGTAGGAAAAAAATGAACAAATCAACCCCAAAAGTAGCAGAAGAAAAGTAATAACTAAACTTAGAGAGGAACTTAATGAAATTGACATGCAAAAAATCATACAAAAATCAATGAAATCAAGAGTTGGCTTTTTGAAAACATAAATAAGATTGATGGACTTAGCTAGATTAACAAATAAAAATTAAGAGAAGATCCAAATGAGCACAGTCAGAAATGAAAAAGGTAATATTACAGCTGATCCCACAGAAATAGAAAAGATCCTCAGAACTAATATGATCAACTCTGTGAACACAAATTAGGAAATCTAGAGGAAAGAGAGAAATTCATATAAGCACAAAATCTCCCAAGATTAAATCAGGAAGATACTGAAACCCTGAATAGACAAATATCAACTTTGGATATTGAATCAATAATAATGAATCCACCAATCAAAAATAGCCCTTGACCAGATGGATTCACCCCTGAATTCTACCAGATGCACAAAGAACTGTTAATCCTACTGAAACAATTCAAAAAATTTAGGAGGAACAGTTTCTCACTAACTCATTTTATAAAGCAGCATTAGTCTGATTCCAAATCTGGTGGAGGCAACCCAGTCACAAGTATTTCTTCATAGCAGCATGAGAACAGGCCAATACAGATGCTCACTCTCACCACTCCTATTCAACATAATACCAGAAGTCCTGGGCAGAGCAATCGGTCAAAAGAAAGAAATAAAAAAGCATCTAAATAAGAAAGGAAGGAGTCAAACTATTTCTCTTTGCTGACGATATGATTCTATGCCTAGAAAACTTAAAGACTGCCAAAAGGCTCCTAGAATTGATAGACTACATTAGCAAAGGTTCAAGACACAAAATCAATGTACGAAAATCAGTAGCATTTCTATACACCAACAACATCCAGGCTGAGAGTGAACTTAACACAATTCTACTTACAGTAGCTAAAAAGAGAATGAAATACCTAGGAATACAGCTAACCAAGAAGCCAGTTTTGAACCAACAGGAGTCCTGTCTTAAACAGAATGCATGATTTTTGTTAACAGTAGGCTTAACACAATAATGATGTTCAATTCTATTCTTTCAATATTATTATAATTTTATATAATATATATTATTGCACTTTAGGTTCTGGGGGTACATGTGAAGAACATGCAGGATTGTTGCATAGGTACATACATGGCAATGTGGTTTACTACCTCCATCCCCATCACCTATATCTGGCATTTCTCCCCATGTTATCCCTCCCCAACTCCCTACCCACTGCTGTCCCTCCCCTAGTTCCCCACAACAGACCCCAGTGTGTGATGCTCCCCTCCCTGTGTCCATGTGTTCTCATTGGTCAACACCTGCCTATGAGTGAGAACATGTGATGTTTGATTTTCTGTTCTTGTGTCAGTTTGCTGAGAATGATGGTTTCTAGGTTCATCCAAGTCCCTAAAAAGGACAAGAACTCATTTCTTACAGCTGCATAGTATTCCATGGTGTATATGTGCCACATTTTCCCTGTCCAGTGTATCATTGATGGGCGTTTGGGTTGGTTCCAGGTCTTTGCTATTGTAAACAGTGCTGCAATGAACCTACGTGTGCATGTGTCTTTATAATAGAACAATATATAATCCTTTGGATATATACCCAGTAATGGGGTTGCTGGGTAAAATGAAATTTCTATTTCTGGGTCCTTGAGGAATCGTCACACTGTCTTCCACAATGGTTGAACTAATTTACACTCCCACCAACACAGTAAAAGTGTTCCTATTTCTCCACATCCTCTCCAGCATCTGTTGTCTCCAGATTTTTTAATGATCACCATTCTGACTGGTATGAGGCGGCATCTCTATGTGGTTTTGATTTGCATTTCTCTAATGACCAGTGATGATGAGCATTTTTTCATATGTTTGTTGGCCTCATATATGTCTTCTTTTGAAAAGTGTCTGTTCATATTGTTTGCCCACTTTTCGATGGCTTTGTTTGTTTTTTTCTTGTAAATCTGTTTTAGTTCTTTGTAGGTTCTGTATATTAGCCCTTTGTCAGGTGGATAGATTGTAAAAATTTTTTTCCCATTCTGTTGGTTGCTGGTTCACTCTAACGATTGTTTCTTTTGCTATACAGAAGCTCTGAAGTTTAATTAGATCCCATTTTTTCTATTTTGGCTTTTGTTGCCAATGCTTTTGGTGTTTTATTCATGAAGTTCTTGCCTATGCCTATGTCCTGAATGGTTTTGCCTAGGTTTTCTTCTAGGGTTTTTATGCTGTTAGGTCTTATGTTTAAGTCTTTAATCCATGTGGAGGTAATTTTAATGTACGGTGTTAGGAAGGGGCCCAGTTTCTGCTTTCTGCACATGGCTAGCCAGTTTTCCTAATGCTGTTTATTAAACAGGGAATCCTTTCCCCATTGCTTGTTTTTGTGAGGTTTGTCAAAGATCAGATGGTTGTAGATGTGTGGCGTTGCCTCCGAGGCCTCTGTTCTGTTCCCTTGGTCTGTATCTCTGTTTCGGTACCAGTATCATGCTGTTTTGATTATTGTAGCCTTGTAGCATAGTTTGAAGTCAGTTAGCATAATGCTTCCAGCTTTGTTCTTTTTGCTTTGAATTGACTTGGCTATGTGGGCTCTCTTTTGGTTCCATATGAAGTTTAAGGAATTTTTTTCCAGTTATGTGAAGAGGATCACAGGTAGCTTGATGGGGATAGCATTGAATCTATGAATTACTTTGGGCAGTATGGCCATTTCCACACTATTGATTCTTTCTAACGATGAGTATGGAATGTTTTTCCTTCTGTTTGTGTCCTCTCTTATTTCCTTGAGCAGTGGTTTGTAGTTCCCCTTGAAGAGATCTTTTACATCCTTTGTTAGTTGTATTCCCAGGTATTTTATTCTCTTTGTAGCAATTGTGAATGGCAGTTTGTTCTTGATTTGGCTGTCTTTAAGTCTGTTATTGGTATATAGGAATGCTTGTGATTTCTGCACATTGATTTTGTATCCTGAGACTTTGCTGAAGTTGCTTATCAGTTTCAGGAGATTTGGGGCTGAAATGATGGGGTCTTCTAAATATACCATCGTGTCGTCTGCAAATAGAAACAATTTGACTTCCTCCTTTCCTAATTGAATACCCTTTATTTCTTTTTCTTTTCTGATTGCTCTGGCTAGAACTTCCAATACTATATTGAATAGGAGTGGTGAGAGGGCATCCTTGTCTAGTGCCAGATTTCAAAGGGAATGCTTCCAGTTTTTGCCCATTCAGTATGATACTGGCTGTGGGTTTGTCATAAATAGCTTTATTTTGAGATACGTTCTACTGATGTCTAGTTTATTGGGAGTTTTCAGCATAAAGGGCTATTGAATTTTGTCGAAGGCCTTCTCTGCATCTATTGAGATAGAATTGTAGTAAATCCACACATTTTCTGAAATAACATTATAGAATACTATAGGAAGTATAAAAATTCCAAAGAAGGCATGAATTTACAAACAAGAAATATTATTTGAAAGCTGTCAGAATTAGAAAATTTTCTCAATTGAGATGAAATTATATTTTGTGAGCATCATTTTACTAAAATAAGGTTTTAAGGAGGTGTGCAAAAAAATTCTCCTACTTGGAATCTTGTCCTTATTGAATATGTAAAGATATCTTGGAGTCAAGTATTACACGAGAAACAGTGTCCCAGAAGTAAGGCAGAGTGGCTTTACATCAAGTGAAGAATCCAATGAATGTAGATTTGGAGAAGCCATGAGGTAGCTGCACACAGACATTGGGGCACCTTTTATCTCAGTGGCCCATCACATAATAGGCAACGCTGTACTTGGTGCACAGGAAAGACTCAGTTAGTGCTTGCTCAGGCACTTATACTTTGGTTTATCTACATAGGAATCTCTTTTCTTCTAATGGCAGAGGAAAGTTTGTCCATCCTTTCGCCTACAGCTAATCCTTCAACCTGGGACTAGCGTACTTTCCTTCCTACTTTTGTGGGGGAAACTTGCTGGTATCCTCTCATCTCCACCTCAGGCTCTTCTATCTTAATTCAAATAAAGAATAATATTGAATTATGTAGTGTTCATGAACATCCACATTATTTTCAAAAACTCATCCTTGTTGTCACCTACTTTGCTTAATTAAGTAATTTGTTGACATAAACAGGATCTTTGGTCCAGCAAAAGCTCTAACAGATGGCATCTAAAACCAAAAACAATCATTAACCTGTCCCATAGAAAGTGTGAAGCCGCATGTTTAAAAACAAGTGTGGCTGTAAGATGGCTCTTTATTATAAATGCCTAGGAAATACGTTCTTCAGACATTTATAGAACAAGGAAATGAAAGTGATGAACAGTGAGGGAAAAAGAAGACAACTAGACATTTATATTATGAGTGAAGGGCTGTGAGTTCTCAAGAGAGTAAATGTAATGAGTTCAATATTTTTTAACATAACATTAAAATATATTGTAATATTACAAATTTAGAACATATATTTCCAATATGGATGTTATGTTTAATATAATATATTAAATATGATTAAATATTGCATATTTTACATTAATTTATGATATTTGATATATAAAATAGTAAATATAAGTATATAAATATAAATATATTGGTAAGCATAAGTACAGCCCTTAGAAAATCAAGTATAAATTGATTTTTGGTTATTCTATGATAGGCCTTAATTCCATCAAGGTGGTTATCAAGCTTTTTCACCATTATTTTTGTTTCTTATTTTGATTTACAAACTCTTTCTTTTACTGTCTTCTAAAAGATGCTGTAAAAGTTAATTGAATCTTAGGCTAATATCTGTATAAACAAGTATAATTTAAGAAAAATATCAACTGTGGGTCAACCCTTATTGTGACAAATAAATACTGTGTTATTACAAATTATTTTACATTTGATTTTGTTCTTTTGTAGTTGTATTAAACTGTTATAGTAACATTATCTTGCTTAGATGTTAAACATAATTTCTTGGGTCCTACCACCCCCAACAAAAAAAATCCTTCAAAAAGAGGCTGCTAAGCATACCTCTAAAGAGAGCACACTGATATTGATGGGTAATTCTGGTGCCCTCTTGGCACCAACTATTATGGCCACTCATGGAGGCATCCGTTTCATGAACGACAGCACATGTTTTCTCAGTGATGTTGTTATTGTTGTGGATACCAGTTTTGTTGTGCAAAGTCAAACCTTCACTTTTAAAAATAGGTTCACACAAATGAAGATAATTTTAAAAAAATACAAGCAGATATACTGATCAACTACATGCTTTAAGATGCACTTTAGGTCAAGCATTCACAGAGTTATCTTACTCATTCAGGTTCCTATACCAAAAAAACATAAACTGGGTAGCTTATGAAGAATATAAATTATTTTTTATAGTTCCGGAGGCTAGGAATTTCAAGATCGGGGAAGTGGCAGATTCGGGGTCTGTTGAGCAGCTGTTTCTTATAGAGGTAACTTTTATCTGCATCTTTTACCTGATGGAAAGAGCAACACATCTTTCCAGAGTCTATTTTCTAAGGGCACTAATCCCATTCACAAAAGATCCATTCTTATGATCTAATCAGCTCCCAAAGACACTACCTGCTAATCACTATCACCTTGTGTGTTAAGATTCCATCATATGAATTTTGAGAGGGTTCAGGGGGCGGGGAATGGGGACAAAAAAAGACCACCCCATTCTTCCCCTAGCCTCCCAAGTTCATGTCCTTCTCACTTGCAAAATATATTTATTCTATCCCAGTTACTCCAAAACTCTTAACTTGTTCCAGTATCAACTCAAAAATGTGAAGTCCAGAGTATCAACTAAGTATCATCTAAATCAGATATAGATGAATCTCGATATACGATTTATTATGTGGCAAATTGCTCTTCATCTGTGAACCTATGAAATGGTATGCTTTATGTCCTTCCAAAATACAGTGATGAGATAGGAAAGACATTCCAATTTCAAAAGGAAGAAACAGGAAGTGACTTCTCGGTCCCAAGTAAGTTCAAAACCCAACAGAGAAAGCAACATTAAATGTTGAAGCTTCAGAATGATCTTTGACTCAAGGTTTTACCCTCCAAGTCTGCTGGGGTAGAAGTCCTGTCTTTGCAGCATTGCCTGGCAGGAGTGGGGTGTCTAAGGCTTCAGGCAGCATTGCACCCATGGCTTTGGGTGACCACCTCTGTAACTTTGCTGAGTACAACCCACACTGTAGCTCTCAAGGATTGCGGGCCTGCACCTGCACTCTCTCAGGCAGTGTCTCAGAAATGGCATTCTGGTAGCTCTACTGGTCTGAGGTTGTGGGAGAAGCCTCTTTCCCATGGCTTTATTAGGCATTGTCCTAGTGTGAACTGTCTGTAGTGGCCCCACCCTCTCACTGGAGTCTTGGCGTCGCTCCATCCTTTGGAATCTAGGCGAAGGTGAACATTCCTTCACAGCCCCTGCACTCAGTGTTCTGGTGCAAATGATACTGCATGGATGCTACCAGACTTTACCTACTTGCCCTCTAGAAGGGTAGTTAAGATAAGCTGCAGGAAACAGAATTCTGGAGAGCAAGACCTACAAATACCTTTTTTTCCTAAGGCCCTTTTATAATGGGCCTGTGTTGAGAAGTACAGCCCTGGGGATCTCTGATGTGTCATTGGGTCATTCTTCCACTGTATTGATGAATACTAAATGCTATTCCACAGATCCATACTAAATAGTGGCTTGGACACACCTTTAATGTTCTCTACCTAACCAGCTTTCTTATTTCTTAAAATATGGCCAGGCTAATAATTTTTCAAATCTTTAACCAAATAGGAACCTTCCCTTTTGACTTAGACTCTATCTTTAAATCATTTTCCTCTTCTGGCATTTTACTGTAAAAGTTAGGAAAAATCATACTGCACCTTTAAGATTTTTGCTCAGGAATTTCCTGCACCAAATGTTTTATTTCATTGCTCTCAAGTTTTACCATCCACAGAACAACAAAACACAGACACAATTCAGTGAAGTTCTTTCCCACTTTGTAACAAACATAACATTTCTTCTAGTTTCCAATAACATGTTCTTCACTTCCATCTGAGATCTCATCACAATGACCTTTACTATCCATACTTCTACCAACAATCTGTTCATGACCACTTAGGTATTTCCTTAGAAGATTGACGCTTTCTCCTTAGCTCTCTTCTTCTTCTAAGCTGCATCAAAATTGCCCTTTTCAGGCCTTTCACTGTAACATATGCTTGTCTAGCATGCACTTCAGAACTCTCACTTCTACTCATTACCCACTTCCAAAGTCACCTCCACATTTTCAGGTATTTGTTCTAGCAACTCTACCAATTATCAGTACCAATTTCTGTCATAGTACCTGTGGGTCGTTCTAAAAAAATATCTTAGACTGGGCATCTTACAAACAACAGAAATTTATTCCTCACAGTTCTGGAGACTAGGAAGTCAAAGATTAAGGTGGCAGCAGGTTAAGGGCCTGGTGAGGGCCCTCTTTCTAATAGATGATGCCTTCTCACTGTATCCTCACATGGTAGAAGGGGCAAAGCAGTTCTCTGGGGCCTAATTTGACTTGTGAGGGTTTTACCTGCATCATTTAACCACCTCCCGCAGTGTCCACTTTCTATCACCATCACCTTGGGAGTTAGGATTGTAGCATATGAATTTCGTGAGGACAAAAACATTTTTTCATATCATAACAAGTATAGGATAAGAATAAATGTAACTGGAGATTTTTATTGAATGTTTAGAGTAGATATTTTGCCTATTATTTATTCCTCATGAGACACTGCAAAATGGGCATGATTTCTCCCTATGATCTTTCAGATGAAGAAACTACACTCAGATTAGTTATGTGACTTGCCCAATATTATGCCATTAGTAAATGACACAACTTCGCAGGCTGTACTTTTTTAGGGACAGAATATTTGGCTATTCCATATTTGCTGTACAGCACCACCATTTTTGAGCCGGTGATCCCTGCATGAATGACTCCCCTGTGAAGGATTGTAAATTGCATTGCATCATTTGATTGAATTTTGTGCCTGTGTGGTTTGTGGGACTCTGAATTTTATTTTGCCAGAACATACCTTTCCTTATTGGTAGTGAAGTAATAGTTTACCAGATAATGAGGCCTAGTCTTGGGATCTGGTATCTTGGATTATAAAGGCAGAAGAGCATGCTGGCAAAGTTTCTCGACACACGTGTAGGTACACTACAGTCAGCGCTTAATCTGAGTCCGTCTTTCCTAGTCTCTGATCTTGGTCTCCAACATCATGAACCTCTAAAGTTGATTTACTTCCTTGAAGCTTTGTCTTGAGTGACATTTGAGCTCCAGAAATGATATGATTTCCAAAAGAGATAGCATAGACAGTTATAAATGTGGGAAATGAAACCCACATACTAGCTTATGCTCTCTTTCCTGTGTCCAGGTAGAGTACATGAACCTACTAATACTTACTGATAATACTTGTTTAAATATTGACCATCAGTAATACTTGCTAAGCCTTTCTTTAATAATCTCAGTTGATCTTCCCAATCCCCCTGCAATGAGGTCTTCACATTTATACATGGAGCAATGAAAACTAGGAAATAGTAAGTAGTGTTTCCCACTTATTACAAAGAGTTGGAGACCAACTTGGCATCAAATCTCTGATTTCAGGAGCAGCATAGTACACATTTGTTTCATTTCACTATACCACTCAGATGATTTCTGTGGAAAATAATAGAGTCTTTTGCATGTGACCAGCCGGGACTTCTTGTGAGCATTCTCAGTGCAAAAAGATATGCACCATTATAACTATGGCCATAAATTTACATATGACAGGGGTAACCATAGAGAAAGTAGCACAGACAGAGGAGAGGACTTTTACCTCCACACTTAAAGACTTAGATGACAGTATTCCTACTTTAAAACTGAGCTCTTATTTTATTAAAGGGCCCTAAAATGATAACTCAGTTGTCCCTGGGAATAAGGTATAAATCAGAATAAACTGTCTTCATCCTCCATTCTTGTATACATCTATCCAGGTATTATTTTTATAATGAATGTTATTTGCCAGGCATTTTTCTAAGTATCTTGTAAGTGGTAGTGAACAAAAAGAGTTTTAGTCACACAGTTATTCAATTATGGTTATAATTGAAGGCTATGATATATGAGGATGGGACACCTCAATGTGGTGTGATAAAGCCTTTTAAGCATCAAAGTATATAAAGTGATACCATATGTGGACCAGGTGACCATTGAGTAGTTCTCCTTGTTTGCCAAATCTATTTCTACCTGAAAATAGAACATTCCTTAGAACCCAGATAGGTAAATTTGAACAAAACTATGTAATTCTTCAGACTGTTCTAGTGCCAGACAGTCTTTGATTCATCTCAAAGGCAGATAAATCTGTTTCAGTACACCTTCCTTCTTAAGCTAGAGTCAAGGTTCCATAAAGTTTAGAGTGGAGAACCTATTCACATTTAAGCCAAGTAGCAGAGGAAGGATTCTAAACTCCAGGCCCACGTTTTACCCCAAATCATCCAGAGTGGCAGCACCTTCTCACATTCTCTACAATTTTATTTTTAGTTTTACTGATCTGCCCTATCTTTGATGGACTCTGTAAGGATAAACATGGGAATGAGGCTAGATTCTTGGTACTTAAGTATTTTCAAGATTAGACATACATATCTGTTTGTGTTTGAGCACGTGGGTCTTTAAAACAGAAGAACCGACAATATAAGTCATGCCCAGTGGCCTGAGAGGCTGTTAAAATGGAATAATCGCCCTTCTATTTAGTTTTAAGATTGTCTCTTTACATTCTGTAGATAATTCCCAGTGAATCAACAGTTGCTGTTTGACTTTTTAAAATTCAGCTAACCATGTTTTTCCTTTATTTTGTCAATGAGATAGATTCCCTGATGACCAATTTTTAAAAATTTCACCTATCAACTCTGAAGATATTTGAAATTTTATTCTTATCACTATTATCTGGCAAGTTACCTGACAATGTCTTCACTTGTGAAATTTCTTGGCCAAAATAAGTTCCACAGTTCAAAGTGGCCTATTTCTTCCCAGGGAACAATTTCTTTTTAATTACTTTTACATGTAAGGTTTTCCAAGTGCTGTAATTAAAGTTTGTAGGGAGTTTCTTGGGTCAAATACAGCTTCTATTCTCTTTCTCTGAGGGTTTAAGTGAAAGTGCACTAAAATCTGGACTTTTTTGCTGACTGTACCTTAGTTTCTTCCTGCTGGTGCTCGTTTTTGTTGATGTTCTTCCATAGTACATGCCTAAAGAAGAAACTAAAAGAAAAACTGTAGTTTTTATTGCAGTCTATTTTGTGCAAACAGACTAAGGGTATATTCAGAAAGGGAGGCCTTGAGGTCAGGCAGTTGGACAGTGTTAAGATCACATTCATCATTTGTTCTTTGCCTAGTTGGCCAGCCCATGGTGATCAGTTCCTGCTCTCTAGACGACATAATCAGCCCAGCTGTATAAGAGTGTGGCTCAGATGCTGCATTTGTATCTTAAGTTCTTTGAATTATCAGTACCTGTTGGGAATTTTTTTCAAATATTTGAGTTCTCTGGACACTTTGAGAAGACATTGCATTGCTGTATCTAATCATGATTCCCAATGAGAAGTATCCTTTCATCCAGTTCAGCCACTCCTGACCTCACTTAGACATAGGGATAGCAGATGACAAGGAGCAAAAAGTGAGGGGAGTAAAGGTATTATCAGATCTTGAGGGAATCATGAGGAGAGGGTAGGAAGTCAAGAGTATCACGTATATTCTCCCTCTGACTTTCTTCTCATTCCCTCAGTCCTTCATTCCATGATTTTGTAAACTCATGTCTCAAGAGCAGGGAGTGCTCACAGAGGGGAAATGCTTGCTTATAATTCAAGCTTTCTGGGTGGTGGGAGCACAGGAAAGAGTGAAAGACGGATTTCCAGCTACTTCAGAAAAAAACATCAGCCATGTCCATTCCCTAAATTTTAAACTGTGTAAGAACATTATTAACGTCAGATTATCTCCAACTTTTATTTGAGACCATAAACTTGATTTACCAGAACAACTTGAATAGCTTCAACCAATCTCATGCCTTGTTTGTGAAACATATGCATCTGGAGATGATGAACAAGAAAAAAGAAGGCTTCCTTTGCCCCAAGTTGACCCCTGCACCTCCCTACTTGAAATCTGACTTTTGTCTTATTATTTATTAATTGATCTAATCAACTTTGATTAAATGTTCGCTACATGCTGCCATACTAGGTACTGGGGTTGTAGCAGTAAACAAAGAAAACCTCTCTGCCTCCCATCCTCTCTCCCCACCACTCAGAGCTCACACAAAGATGAGGAGGACAAACTATATAAAGGAAAACCAAGTTATATAGCATATTATACATTAACTGTAATGAAGAAAATTCAGTAGGGAATGCTGAGGTAGGGGTTAGAAGGCCAGTTTTATTTATTTATTTATTGAGATGGAGTTTCATTCTTTTTACCCAGGCTGGAGTGCAATGGCACGATCTCGGCTCACTGCAACCTCCGCCTCCTGGGTTCAAGCAATTCTCCTGCCTCAGCCTCCTGAGTAGCTGGGACTACGGGCATGTGCCACCATGCCCAGCTAGTTTTTGTATTTTTAGTAGAGATGGGGTTTCACCATGTTGACCAGGATGGTCTCGATCTCTTGACCTTGTGATCCACCCGCCTCGGTCTCCCAAAGTGCTGGGATTATAGGCGTGAGCCACTGCGCCTGGCCCACCAGTTTTATTTTTAAAGGGAAAGTAAGGGAAGATGACATTTGGACAACATCTTGAGAAAGCTATGGGTACCAACTATGTTTGTATCTGAGGGAAAAGTCATCCAAGAAGAAGGGACAGCTATTGTAAAAACATTGAGGCCAGAGCATGCTTAGTGTATTTGCAGAACAGCAAGAAGACTACATAGCTGGCTCATAGTGAGCTAGTAGGTGAATAGATTATGAGGTTAGAGCAATAGGATTGTGTAGGGCCTTACAGACAATTGTCAGGTCTTAATTTTTTTTTCAGTGAGATGGAGAGCAATTGGAAGGTTTTAAGTAGAAATGTATCATATTCAGATTTAGGCTTTAAAATGATAACGTTGGCTATTGGATGAGAATAACTTGGATGTAAGCAAATGTGTGGCAAAAGTCGAAGGAGTGACACCTTTTAGTAGATACAGTTATAAAACTATTGCAGTTAACTCAGGTGAATATGATGATATTCAAGCTTTCTGGGTGGTGGGAGCACAGGAAAGAGTGAAAGACGGATTTCCAGCTACTTCAGAAAAAAACATCAGCCATGTACATTCCCTAAATTTTAAAATGTTTAAGAACATTATTAACATCAGATTATCTCCAACTTTTATTTGAGACCAGAAACTTGATTTAGCAAGGCCAAAGTGGTAACACTGAAAGTGTTGAGAAATGGTAAGAGGTTGAAAGTAGAGTTGTTAGTACTTAATGAGTCTGGGATGAGGAGAAAACAAGAAAGAGAGGCATTAAGTACGAATCTAAATATTTTGTTCCAAGCAACTCAAAAGAATGGAGTTGCTACGTTCAGTTAAATCTACAGGTAGAAAAGTGGTATGAGGGTGGGAAGGTGAGAGGGAAAGGGTCAGAAGATATTTTGACCATCAGAAACACCATTTTGTGAAATCAGGCTCAGTGTTGCTTCATTGTATTTCCTAATGATGATTGGGAAATGTTCAAAAAAATGATGTGAGGAGTGGAAGTAACAGAATAGCATAGACTGATGGCTTAAACAACAAACAGTTTTTGCAGTTCTAGAGACTGGGGAGTCCCAAAGCAAGGAGCCAGACGATTTGAGGTCTGATGAGAGCCTGTTACCGAGTTCATAATAAACCCTCTTTGTTGCTGTATCCTAACAGCAAAATAGGGTTAAACAGCTTTCTGGGGTTCTTTGTAAAAGGGAACTAATCCCATTCATGAGGGGTTCCATCCTCATGATCTGATTTCTTAAAGGCCCAACCTCTTAATGCCAGATTTTAACATACGAATTTCAAAAAGGCACAAACATTTACTCCATTTCTGTGATAATAATTTAGGATCATAACCTCTAGAACCCCAAAAACATATTTACCATCTTAGCAGAAGATCTGACACAGTGGATAACATGTGATTCCTGGATCCATGAGATGCTGGGGCTGTTGCTCGTCTTGGGTAACATACTCAGTCTCCCTGGGTTCCAGTTTTTTTTTTTTTTTTTTTTTTTAACTGCAACATTAAGGTTCTTAATGTCTATGACACATTATTCTGACATTTTTATGGCCACCAGTTAGAGTGACCCTATAAAGGAGATGGCAATAGAAGCTAAAAATAAAACAATTTCACGATTTTGTCCTCATTTATATACTACCAGTATAGAACTTTACTAGCGAAGAAGAATTAGGACGATTGTCTAGTTACCAAAATCAAGGCAGACAAACAAACAGGATAATTCAATATTTATAACCTACTTTGGTATCTATATTATCCAGTATCTATTTTACGCACTCTGCCTTGGTCAGATTAAAACAATGATTGCTAGATCTCCTCTTTGTGTGTGTGTTGAGCACACATAACTAGTGTTGTTTATCAAAGAATACCTGACTTGAAAGTTTGCTACTTTGTATGAAGACATAGAGCCTCTTTACATTTTGAAAAATATATTTTATGATGTGATGTAACTGCCCTTTGATGTAGCCTTAGTTGTGATGGGGTGTTTTTGGGCTATAAGTGAGAAAGTCCATCCCAAATATTCTTGTGACACTACCATGCCATTGTACTAAGCATGTCAGCTCCCCTGTTAGAATATGGGATATGTTAATCACAGGACACATGAAACACAGATTTCCTGCCATAGTCTGCTCTTAGCCTGTGGGTGTGCTACATATTTGTGGTTGCTGCTGTAGGGTTTTTTATTCCCTCCTTTGGAAAGTCCCATTGTATTGTATCTTTTGGGCTGGGGACTTTCCTTTGAAGCTACTGGTTGAGCTCTATGGGCTAGTGGAACAGACATGAAATCTTTATGAGTTCTGCAGTGCTATTAAACTCTGCATTTCTCCATTGCTCTGATGCTGACATTCCAAGCACACAAGCAGTTATGCAAGAATCGATTTTTGCCGTAGATGAGGTAGGGGTGTGAGCAAGCACCTTGGTCAACAACCAGCTCTGGAGGGGATGTGAAACCCATTATTGATCCAGGGCTGAGAAATCAGGGACTGTTGTATTATATAATTATTGATGGAGCCAGAAAATGCCACGGGCAAAGCACAACTTACTATTTGTTATGCTGGATTGTCTCTCTCGTCTATGTCAGGCTGCTGTGTTCTGCTCTCGTGTTCCCATACCATGTTTATTTATACTATGTGCAGTTAGCTTTCATATTTCTCTTGTGATTCCAGCTTGGAAAATGAATGCTGGTTCTGTTCAGGAGCTATAAAAGAAATAATTTTTTTCCAGACACTCCAATGGACCCACACTGAATACCAAAGTCTGGACACAGGAAAAATGGAGGCTCCAAGAGAGACAATCAGAAGTGTGATGGGAGGAAGCGCCACTTGTGTGTGTAGCTCTCATCCAGTCCTTTTTCTCACCACATGCCCCAAGCATGAAATGTGTAGGTGGTTAGCATGGCCGATTGTTGGAGAATGTTGACTGAGCATCTACTGTCTGTAAGGTCATGTAGTAGGCCCTTAAGGAGGGATAAGAAGGATTTGAAAATGAAAAGATAACATGGTTGTGGCCTAGATACTGGATGAATTGCTCCTGTGTAGTACTTTATAATGCTTTGTTTAGTTCGCCTACTGCTAGCTCCCCATCTTTCTTCCTTCGTTTTCTCTCTTGGGTGCTGTTCTTTTCCTTTTGTACTTACTAGCAAACTTATAGCTCCTAGATAAAACACTAACTTCCTTTATGATGAATGTGGTTTTTTTTGATTCTACAGCCATATATCAGGCTCATGAACACAACAAATGCCTACTACAAACAAGAAGGCTTATGAAGAAGTCTTGACCACTATTCAGCTATTTCTGTTGACATATCTCTGGACTACAGGGATGTGGGGAAGATATGGGCAATGAAAGGTCACCAGCCCTTATGGATGTTACAGTTAACATTCATCAACTGTCTTCTGTTAACAGATGGTTAGGGAAGCTCCTTAAATTACATTTAAGGTCTCAATCAAATGGTTTATTTAACTGATAGCTGCCAATTAAATTAGGAAGACAGTCTATTAAAGCTATCTTTCAAATAGTTAAAGAAGTAATAACTTGGGTAGAAAGTTGATTATTGAATAATCAAACAGTTTTACAAAGCCCTATGCTAAAGGAAGGGGTTCTAAATTAGATGTAGGGAAAATATTTTCTATTTGTTTGGATAGTGGTTCTGCTGTTATACTAACCGTGCAGTTTTTGTGAGCATAAAAACCTTTACTCTTATGAAGTACATATATAGAGATTTAAATTATTTATTCCATAATAGCTTATTTGAAATTTTTTGGAGGTGGAACTTAGTAAATATGTTTTTCTCAATATCAAAATCAATGTTTTAATGCTCAGCTGTTAAAGCGAGTGCTTTGGGATAGAAACAAGCTACAGCTGCTGCCATGTTGCATATGCATGGATAACACAACACTACTCTATGATTCCTGAAGAAAACCTCTTTCATTAAAATGTGAACTCTGTGTCTGTGAATACTTTTGGGTTTTTATGAAAACTCTTTCGGTTCAGAAACCATAGAGATATCTTCAACTTTTATTATGTGCATTTAACTAGTTCCAGGAATGATGTCTTCTGGACATCATGCATTGTTCTTATCTTTAGTTCCTTGATTTTTTTTTGTTGTTGTTGTTAGAATGTTAACTATATTGGGAATCTTATTATTTTAATAATAATTTCTTTCCTAGAGAGAAATTTAATGTTTTTCTCCTATTCTCATATAAGAAAAGAGTATACAATGAAACAGTAACAAATAACTAAACCATATGTCTAAATAAGGCAAAATATTTTGTTCTTTTATAGATTGTAAGAAGCTAGTTAATGATAAAGGAAGAGGCAAATCAAATTGAATAATAGCAAATTCAAGAGTTTTGGTAAGCAAAGCTTATTAATATAGCAGTCACAAATTTTACAACTGAAGATACAGGCAAAATTGTCCATCCTATATTTTTACCTTCAAAACTCAAATTCATTTCCAAAGTCATAAGTTATTACTTTTCTAAGTTATATCTCCCCTCTAGTTAGAGTATCACTTAACAAAATATTAAATGTGAGAGAGCTGAATTTAATCAAACAATTTGTTAGACATTATTTTTATCTTACTTTCCTGAACATTCCTTAAACCCATTTGTGGTTTGTGTGTTATATGTGTGTGTATTTAATTTGGTTATCATACAAGATATATCTATGCCCAAAGATAAATTTTCTGGAAATGTTTAAAACACCCACAGTTGACTTATTATTAAAACTAACCCAACATTATTACAAGAAAGTCACTTTTAAAATCTATTTGTAAGCTTTGTCAAATGCAAAAGGGAAAAGTAATCAACGCCTTGCAAAAGCAATGGGTCAAAGTTATTAATGAGGCAATTCTTTCTGCATAAGGCATCATAGAAAAAGTAATGAGAGAAAATGTGACAATAAATTGCAGGCTACTTTAGATTGTATGACATTTTTATTAATAAAAAGCCAACTTCAGTGGAAGAGATTGACTTTCTGTGCATTGCTAATACAAATTTCACTATTTATGCATTATATACGACCATGATCTATTATCTTGACCCAGGAACACAGTCAGTTTTTTGTGGCTTCCATAATTTGGGGACCTACTCCTAAGAAAAATAATACAAAAAATACTTTTGAAAATTTTACAAAAACTGAACATATTTGCTAGGGAATTTTCCAGGAAGAGAGAGTTCTGCCAGTGCCTACATTGAAACTTAACCTTCATTAGCTTCTTGATAAATCTGATCCTGTATTCATTCTCTTACTTAAATAATTAGAAATAAAACATTAATATCTCATATTGTGATTCAGCCATCAATTAGTTAATCAGTTAATCAATAGAATCATGTACTCATTTTATTAGAATTACGTTACCTGCTGTAGCAAATAGACACTTACATTTCGAGGTCTTAACACAGGAAAAATTCACTGGGAACACAATGAAATACAGCACCTGGATGGCCAGCCACTCCCTATTCATGTCCTCTTACCATGAAGAGTTAACAGAAATCTAATGATCACTGACAATCTCTGCCATATTCATAATGTTCCTTGTCTTTCAAACCTACCGTATATCAGACATTGCACTAGGTGCTGGGGACAAATATATCTGACAATGACTCTATACTCATAAAGAGCTAACCGTTTAATAAGTGAGAGATGAACACAAATGGCTCCAACAGCAGGGTGGAAGTTGATAAGGAATATAAGAGAATTACTATATTGAAACACAGAATCCCTTCATCCTCTTCCTTCACAATTCTTCCCTAATTTCCAACATTTTCTTTGCATGCTTCCTGTGGGAGTTTAGCAGCATTTATGTTGAGCTGCAGCAAATTACACCAAGTTATAAAGGAACTTCCTGGAATGAAGTTTTGAAATATGCTTTTTAGAGGAAACATGCACATTTTCTAAGCAAAGATTTTTCATATCCCATTTCAATGTAACCAGAGAAAACAGACCCTTTGACAAATAACAGAGCATTTATGTAAAATCAAGTTCTGCAAAAGGTCCAAACTCAGCAGTTCTTCTTCTCTTTGTTTCTCCATTCTTGCTTTAGTCAGATGCATTCAGCAGCCTGGACCTACTGTCCCAGAGGAGACTGGTCTTGGAGTAAGTGACTGCCCTGACCAAATGTAGGGAAGCTTTTTGGCCATGGCATTGTTACTTATATCTCTTGGGTCGCTAAAACCACACATTTAATTTCTTGTTCTCTTTGCCTTCACCTTCTGCAGATCACCTAGCTCCTGACTGATCATGGCAGACCTTAAGCAGACACTGAAGAGAGGCATTCTGGGCACATGAACAGCATAGCCAGGGAGAGAGGATAAAGGCAGTGAGATGATTGCCTGCTGAGGCTGGCATGCATCATCCAAGGCATTGATTGATTGGGCATGCCAAACTTAAATCTTAGAGACAATGGACATGGTTTCTGTAGCCACTGCCATCTGAGCAGTAAGTTTGACCAGCATGGGAGGCTCCAGAAGCAGCTTATCCATGGAAATGGCATCACTGTGTTTTTGGACATTCTCTTAGTTATGACCAGACTCTACCAATGGGCTGAGAGATGTTAACATATTCCTTGTGGTTTGTTTTGAGCATGGGGAGTTGCAATTCCAAATAACAGGACCTAAGTAGATTTTATAGACCTCAGATGAGTGGAATAGGATGCAGGGGAAAGCATCCAAAGCAAGTAGTGAGTTAAATCAAGTGTCCTAGTCCTTTGGCCAAAACTTGTAGCAGACAAGAAGTGCTAGATCAGTAACTAAAGGCTAACCCTGGAAAAAAATATTCTGGATCTAATCTGGGTAAATAATTTCTGAATCATGAGGCTGAGGCGTTCCATACCTCTATGCCCTAGTTAGTATTACAGCTTAGGAACTAGAGTATATCCTGGTATACAGAGGAAGCCATTAGTGGGAGGCAATATGGATATGATGAAAGAGCAGAGGCATTGGGATCTGAAAGGTCTGGATTCAAGTGCCTGTTCCAGCCTTTAATAACTGTATGACAATTGTCAAATCTCTTAACATCCAGGCTTTTCTTTGCTTTTCTATAATGTACAATTAATAATTTCTACCTCAAAATATTAAATAAACTAATATGTTTGCCTCCGGTGACTAGTAATGACTCAAAAGAGAATAACTTTCTTTTTTTCATTCAACTGCATATGCTTCTAAGAGATTTAAATAGTCTTTGAAGGGAGACATCATTTAATTAATTCAAACTGAGGCCCAGAGGCTTTAAGTGTAACTTATTAATGTCATACAATAAGGAAATGGCAGAGCAGCAATTCTAAATCAAGAATGATTGACCTCACATCTCAATTTTATTAAACTATGTTTAAAAATAAGTAAATATTGTTTCTGAAAGCATCGGAAATGAGATGTATTTTAAGGTTGCATGTCGTTTTTACATAATTTCTTAATAAAGTCCACAAGTAACAATGTTTAGTAGAGATTTGGCTTGTGGACATCTTGTCAGCTTTTTGAGTTTTCCAGGTAAAACATTTTCTAGGATTGAGGGTCTTTGGTGGCAGGGTACAGATAAGAAAGATTATTGAGTACGTGAATTCTGATATGGTTCTATGCATGATGAGCCTGGTGAATCTTTGGATGCAAAAAAGTGTGGCTTTCAGATAAGCCTGCGCTGAAGTCCTCTCTTTATGCAACTATGCAAGACCTTTCCCCCTTAATAGTGAGGTTCTGTGAGACATTAGATTGGATAATAAGGAGCATATATGAGTTTCCTTTCTTATGTCACTTGAATTTTAAAGCACATTTGTAATTTCAGTCTGAGCCAATCCTATACCTACTAATTTGGATACAGATTTTCAGCTTCAACATAAATTGTGCTCCTCAAGAAGATTAAAGTTATGTGAGTTACACTACTCTTGTCTTACATAGGCCTTCTTTTTCTTTCCCTACACTTTTATGGAGGTTTAAAAACTTTTCTTTTTTTCTTTCTTATCTGTTTTCAATATCTTAACTCACTTTCCTTTCACAGGTGCAAGAAGGCTTCTCAATGACCCTGAACCTGAGGAACTGACTAGTTTTTAACAGAGTTTTAGTCACCTTCACCAACCTTACCAACATCCAGCAAAACACCCAGACAACACTCTTTAATTACCATCACATATGTGTTGAGGTTACAGCGAAGGACCAGTACCTCCACAACTGCCAGCATGCCTGTTAGAGGACCATGACATATAATCAGACAAGACACATTACTTAGCATGGCCTTGGGCATAAGATGCATGAAAATTTGCCCTACAGAATTGGTATAATCCATTAAAATATGGACTTTGGGTTAGCAGTGTTACCATGGTGATCTCTTTTGTTATAAATACTATCAGTGACTCAGAGCAGGGGTCAGCAAACCTTTTCTGTAAAGGGCCAGATAATAAATATTTTAGGCTTTGTGGAACATATAATCTCTGTTACAATTAAACAACTCTGCTGTTGTAGCATGGAAGCAGCCAAAGACAATATGTAAATCAACGAGCATGGCTGTGTTCCAATCAAACTTCATTTACAAAAACAGGTGGTAATCTGTATTTGGTCCACAAGCCTTAATTTGCTGATCCCTGGCTTAATGTCATAGAGAGGTAAAACCAAAAACTCATACAATTCAGGCTTCTCATTTCAGAGATAAGAGAACCAAAGCCCAGAGAAAAGATGAATTGTCTAATGTAACCAGGCTTGTTCACGCCAAATGGAGAATTAAAACCCAGCTTTATAATTCCCGGACCAACAAGGTCTCCACCTTAGCAAATCATATTGTACTTTTTGATTCATCTTTCCCCATGACTGTCTTCACAGCTTCCAGTCATGATGTGCAGTCAGTTATATTGCTGATACTGACAAAGTTCTAAACCTGGATTACTTTTAAGGTCAGAGAGACAATGAGTTTTTTTAAGCATTTATTTATTTTTGAAATATATTTTTCATGTTGAAACTTTGAGCGGGAAAACCTCTCTAAATTAGAGTGGCAGAATTTTTTTTTAAATAGAGAACCCACAGTTCAGATTTATTCAGAGCAAAGAAAAAAGAAACTTAAATCATACTAGAAGAAACTCAGCCATAGATTTGGAATCTGTATTCAAACTATACATGAAATTAGTAAAATATGAAGTCTTTCAGGAAAGTTTTTGGAGATACTGCTTGAAAACTCCTTCCCTCTGTGTTTCCTATCCATGATCAAACATCCTAAGTATGATGTTAGTTATTTTTATTAACAAATTTTATTTAATTTTCAGTCAGTGAGGGGGACTAAGTATGCTGTTTATCTTAAGTCATAACTAAGACCTACATCATTTTTAGAATGAAATAAAGAATGACCCAGATTTGCCAAAGGTTTTGGTGCAAGGGCTTGAAAATCTTTTCATCTTACAACTTGGGCCTAATTATGGTTGATTCATTTGGACAGATAATAGTCTTGATGAAACAAAGGACCAGACAGAGTCAATGTGATTGCTATCTTCAGAGAAATTCTATAACATGTATGCGTTTCATTCATATAGCATTTTCACTTGACTTACTAATGAACAAAAGAGATTTTGGATAACTTTCAAATCTGTTTCATTGATGGAAAATGCATCCATTTCTCTTTTAAATTTGTACTTTGTCATCATTTTAGCGATGTGGATGTTACTATTAATCACAAAAGCATAATGAAGTGTTTCTCAGGCTGTGGGAGAACCACACAATGTAGAGTGCATTTTTGGCCAATGTCCAATTTATTTGGTCAGTGTAGACAGTCTATCTAGGTAATTGAGGACCTAAATTGGATTTTCTGGTCATAATTATTCCTGTTTGTCTATACACATCCATCACATTTATCAGATAATTGCCATATAGCTTCATTTTGTGTTCTCCTGACTCACCTTGGGTAAAATGGAAAAAAAAAAAAAAAAAAAAAAGATGCCTGGAGAATGAGCCTTGGGTTCAGTTTTGACTTTGTCACTAAGTTTTCATGTGACCTTTGGGCAAATTACTGAACATCTCTGGATCTTTGTCTCTTTCTGGATTTGGACATGTAAGGGCCTTGCCATGGCTGAGATTGTGTTCAACTTTAATGTTGCAGAACTGAATTAGTTCTACATGCTGTAACTTTTTTAACAATTATTTTTATAATTTTTAAATTATATACTTAAAAATGGAGAGGGATATTAATTTTATATTTTGTGTTTTTTACTATTTCTATTTTAAATTGATACAGGGGATCACAGAGCCCATCTTTCACTTCCAGACTAGATTATCTGATTTTGTGATCTCAATGACTAAAATAAATGCCCATTGTTTTAGTCATTAAGATAACGGATAAGATTAACTATTGGATATTTAATCTGTTGCCTTTGATTTGCGTACTTTTACTGAGGGTTAAGCAGACTTAGCCCTAATGGTTCTTTGCCATGATGTTCAAGATGGGCAGAGGAAGGTGAGACTAGATCCTTTGATATCTGTCAGTGTCTAACTTACAACCTGACAGAAAGCAGACCATGTGGCTTTCTCTCCAGGGCAAAAGTTGAAAGCTAGTATCTTGTATGTCCTGCCTGGGTAGGAGGAGGAAGGAGTAATTGGAGCAAAATAAGCTACTTCAAGATAAACACCAATATTCTAAAAGTCAAGGGTATAAAGTTGCCAAGTACTTCATACAAAGTAGTATAGTGAATCATAAAGTTTAGGACATGAATAAAAGTCTATATTAATTAACTTGCCAGTGTCTTGGAAATGACCTCAACTTAAAATCTTGATAACACAGCTTGCAGTGGGATTTAAAGGAAGTGACATGTTGTTCTCCCTCCCTAATAAATCCTAGTTCCTCCCATTTTTAAATTTCCCTTGGCTTCTTACCTCACCAATTCTGACTTCTTTGTTATTGCTTGTCATCCTCTACTTTCTTCCCTCCCAAATCTAACTAGCTTATCCCTGATTGCCTCATCTCTGCTCATTGCTGGCTGTCAGCCTCTGAATGAGCCTGTTTCATTTTGTACTTTCCACCTTCTGCCATTTTCTGCGCCAGCACTGTAAAATTCAGAATGCTGATATCTGTGACGTGAAGATCATTCTTGGTGGGGGTGGTATTTTTTATACCCTCTCCAAGAGTGGTCATTCATCTGGCTAAGGGCAATTAGAAGAGAAAGATGGGAGGGAAAGTGAAAGTGTCAGGAGGTCACTATACTACTTTTCAGCTGCTCAGAAGAATTAAAACCCCCAAGAGAAGTGAGAATATTATTCTGCCTTGCAGTTCTCTACCTAAACTTCACTGGAGACTTGTAAAAACAATGACTTCCTATTTCATTCTCAGGTCACATCAGAACTTCCATATTCCTGGATAGTTAATCTTATGTTGCAAAATCTTGACATTATCTTTTATTCTTTCTTTGATATAAAACCTGATAGATACGTAAAAACTAACATATGCTGGCTGTGGCTTAACTAGATAGAAACATTAAAGCATCTGGCTTATATCCTTGTTATTTAAAATTTTTTTTTACCATTGCAATTAAAATTAATACACTAACTCCAACAATAACCTAAATATCAATAAAATTTCTAAGTATTCTACTAGGGAAAATAACTACAACATTTTAATCAACAGGGTATGGTTGAGGACTGGAATATAACGTTAACTCAATTTTCCAGTGACAAGTTAAGTTAATTTCTATATGGAAATAGCCTGGAATAAATATGCCTCTGAATAGAATTTAGAGACATAAGTTCTTCTATAACACTTCTCTTTAAAACGCAGGTTGCTGGGCTCCGTCCCTAGTGTTTTGGATTAGCTGTGAAGTAGGATTAAAGAATTAGTGTTTCTAACAATTTCCAGATGCTGCTGATGCTACTGGTGTGGAGATCATACTGAGAGAACCACTGTTCTATAGGTACATATACTGTAATGTTTTCCAGTAGGTGTCATTTTACTGTAACAGTATATTTATGAAGTCATTTACAAATCTTTAAAAAGTAATTTATTTGTAGAATGATTTTTTTTCTAATAATGGTCTCAGTTAAGCTAACTTACACTATCAAGCAAATAATATTTCATTTAATTTGGGGAGCAAATGGCCTGGCTTATCATTGGGAAGTCTTGACTCTTTGGCTTAATATTCAGCTAAGTGTCTTTCAAGTATTTTTTCCAGTTTTATTGAGATATCATTGACAAAATTGTATATATGTACAGTGTTCAATGTGATGTTAGACCTACACATACACTAAGAAATTATGACCACAATAAAGCTCACTAACCTATCCATCACTTCATGTAGTTACTTTTTTTGTGTGGTGAGAACATTTAAGATTTATTCTCTTAGCAAATTGCAAGTGTGCAATACAATATTATCAATAGTAGTCACTGTGCTGTTTATTGGATCTCCAGAATTTATTCATCTTATAACTGAAAGTTTGTACTCTTTGACTGACATCACCCATTTTCCATTTTTCCTTCCCCCAGTCACAATCCTGGAACCCACCATTGTACTCACTGCTTTTATAAGTTCTACTTTTTTTAGATTCCATGTATAAGAAAGATAATACCAAATATGTATCTGTGTGCCTGGCTTATTTTACTTAGCATAATATGTCCTCCACATTCATTCATATTGTCAAGAATCACAAGATGCCCTTCCTTTTTAAGGATTAATGATATTCCATAGTGTGTGTGTGTGTGTGTGTGTGTGTGTGTGTGTGTGTGTGCGCGCGCACGCGTGCGCGTTACTTTTTTTTAAATCCATCTGTCCATGGACACTTAGGTTGATTCTGTGTCTTGGATATTGCAAATAAAGGCCTCTAATTTCCTACATTTCACCAATAATAATAAGTTTACAGATTGACTCTGGTGATGGATAAAGTTTCCAAAAGGCAAGTTACACGCAAATCAACACACATATCATTTGACTATCCTCTGCAGCCAGACTGCTCTATTTTCTGCCTCTTGAACTTGATTTGTGCCCATTTTCATCACTCCTGTTGCCTGGGTACCAGTTAACCAGGAATTTCATGTGCTTGGATAATGCCTTCATTCTCAATTTTAGTGGCTATGGAACAGAAATAAGCTGATTAGAAATAACTTTTGCAGACTGGATTAGATCAGAAATACAGGACCTAAAATTGCTTAGAGAAATATTGCACTGACCTGAACCATATTTCCCAGAAACCAGCAGAAAGCATAAGTGATTTAAAAAATATACTACACTGTCATTTATTTTTGGGCAAGTTTTTACAAATCACTTACATTAACAGACAGTATTTATTGTCATGTTGTTCTGGGAACATATCCGTTTTCATAAAGTCAGCTCTGGTGCAATACGGTAAGAGCAGATGCCTCAGCAAACTTGGGGCCCTCAGGATCCTTTGAGATGAGTAAAGTTTTGAAAAGCCTGCTTGTACCTTTGGGAAGCCTGGTGTAAAGACTCAGACTTCTGGGGTGACCCAGAGGTGCCTCCTATACTCACAACATCTGTGTATGTCATTACACAGCCACCTGTCACCCTGGAAAACTTCTGAAAAGTCCACATTGTCTGGCTTACTTTGTGGGAAAAAATACCCTAGCTACTAAGGCTAAGACTTTCTATTCTCATTTGTAAATGATTTCTCTTTATTTGACGTTACTCCATTTTCAACAAATCCATTAGGACTAGGATAATGAACCATGAGGGTTATTGACGACAGCTTTGCGCATAGGAAAAGGGGATAGTAAGAAATGGGCTTATTTAAAAACAGAAATTAAATTGGTCAGGTTAATCAAATGAGAAATTCAGTAGGTTGTGCTACTCAGACTCCTATTTATTCATAGACTAGAATAGAAAGACAAGAGCTTTCTTGTCTTTTCAATTCCTTAACCGTTCTCTCTTAACTTGGAAGACATTAATCCAAAATAAAAACAACTTTGCATGCCTACTGAAGACAGTATTGCAATTTAAAATTGTATCATCACTTCACAAGTCTCTTATGAATCTATTTGCTTAAGTGACTCCCATCAGTTCCCTGATGTAATTTCTTTAAAACCTCATCAGCAAACATATGTTTCTTGGATGGTTCATATCTTAGCCTTAAAATGAATTGTAGTTTGTAGCTTTGGAGGAGAAATCGCTTTGCATTTGTATTAAAATCAATTCCTTGGTTGCAGTAAAGGATTGACCTTATTTTATTTTTTTTTTTTTTCTGCTTTTAAGCCTTATCATGCTTGTGTCTCCATTGGCTTTAGCTTTACTACTACTTTCAGTGGCAAAAACCGCAATTACTTTTGCGTCAGCCTAATAGCACCTTAACTCTCCAATTAAAGCAAGATTGGTCCACAGTAGTTTTGTTTTGGAATTGAATCTTTTGGTTTGGTTTTGTGTGTGCATATGTAGAGACCTAACGAAGTGACCCAATTCACAGGAGGTGATTGATTAGGCATAGGATTGGTACAGTTTGGGGATGGAACAATCTCATCCTCAACCAATGTTTTCCACACTAAAAGTATGTTCACATGAACGTGAACCAGAATTGAGTCTTCATCTGGGGCAGCAATAGGTTAGCTGCCCAGGAACCTTGGGCAGGCTTTGATCATTGATCTTACAAGATTTCATCTTCTGGTGTATTGCAAATTCAGCCTGGAATCCCTGATTGACCTTATTATTGAAAATGATGGCAAGAGAACAAGCTGACAGTACATGCCGTTACCATTCCCCTACCTCTCTCAGCCAGTCAGTGGTAGAGTCCAAATCCCAAGCGAGATCTTCTGTCTTCAAATCTGAGGTGTTTTACAGTCAGTCATGTAGATACTTTATCCCTGTCTGCAGAGGGCTTACACAACCAAATGGGACAGAGGGAAAGCAATTGTATACACACAAGTCAAAAATCAAAAGAATGGTGCTATAATGTCCACGAATATGAGCCAACAACTATATGCAGAGGAGTCTAGGGATTTATGACACCTTATGAAGCTTAATTTATTTCTGGCTTTGATGGAAGTTGATGTTCCTTCCCTTTGAAAGTTTAGTGTGTACATTTTGCATATTTTCTAAAAATCCAACACATTTTAAATTATTTCATTGGTCCGTTTTCCAGATCTTTGATCTACCTGTAGTCCCCTAGGACTTTACCAATCCCTTCACTTTACAGATAAACAAACACTATTTTCATATCCCTAAGTCCACAACAGATAACTGAAGTATTTAGAAAGTTATTAGTATGTACTAAAAATATTGTATATCTAAATCACTTTGCACAAAATTGATGATGGAAATTAATATTTATTATTTACACATGCAGAGAGAAATACATATTTATTTCTCTTTAATCCTATCACTGTTTCATAAATATTGTACTTAATCCATCAATAATACAACATGCTTTCATTAATCCCAAGAAATAATTAGAATACATTTATGATAATGATAATATTACTTTGTACAAATATTATAAAAACCCATTAAACCCATAGGGAAAATCCCAGCTGGTAAGAATGTCAGATGCCCTGTCTGCTCAGAAATAGAGAGTATGCTGCTTATATGATATTTAATGGAAAATTAAGCCAACCAAGTAATATTTAAAAGCAGGTATTTTTTACCTGGTCTTTAAGCCTTAGCTAAAACAGATTGTCCTTAACATTGAATCTTACCTTCTAAATTGTCTATTTTTTACTGATTTCTGTAATGCATTCTAGTTTTATATCCTATTAAAATTATGTTCTATGACTTTTAGATGTTAACAGTGATTTTCAGTGATGGGTCAAGTTCAAGGTTTTTCACTGAGCCATTGCTGCTTGCTTTTCTTGGTGGACCATGGATTGCTGCTGTACTATGCTACTTGTTTTGATGTGTCTTAGAAAAGTAGTGACCCTGCTTTATGTCACACTATTATTTGAATATGTTTCCACGTGCCCATTTAGTGACTGTAAAACTACCATGGTGGATAAACATACTGGTGGCTATTTAAATGTATTCATACCAACCCACTTAAAGATTTATACTTGCTACAGTAGTTTGTATAATGTGGCATTTCTTGCATAGTTAGTTATAGGTAATAAGTATTATTTCTGGAACTACCAACACTAACTCATATTTTATATTGTGAACATTTTTAGAAGAGTAGATATATAATATTTATTTCAAAGTTCAATTTAATTGTCTCATCCTGGAGGCTTCATGAACTCCTGCTGTCCCATTGACATCAACAACTTGGAAAAGTTAGGTACTTTCTGGAGTTGCAGTTTTAACATCTATATAAATGGAAAAATAATTATCCTATAGAGGAAATGTAAAATTGAAATTAGATAATTCATATAGAAGCATTTAACATCCCAGTGAGAATACACCAACCCCTCTATAGATGTAAGACTTTTTTCTTCTTTTATTTGCATCTATCTTTCCTTCCTTTCTTCCAACAGAAATCTATCTCTTCTTTTTGCTTGTAGTTCTTTTAATGCACTTGACTCTGTTTATGTTGTAGTATTTCATATACATATCTCTTTAAACCTTGAGAGCAAGGGACTGAGCTTGTTGCCCTGCACTGCACAATGGCTAGCACGGTGCCTTTTGGAAAAAATTTATGTGATAGATATTTGTTTTGAATACATGAAATTTTTCAATTCAGCCAAATTAATGAGTATTTCATACTCATTTGTTTTAAGATTCAATTGTAAGATTCGTTGGTTAGGGATATTTTCTCCTCTCTCACAGTACCAAGTAAATTATTGTAATCTCACTATGTACACACACGTGTGTATGTGTATGTGCGTGTGTGTGTGTGTGTGTGTGAGAGAGAGAGAGAGAGAGAGAGAGAAAGAGGAGGAGAAAGACTGGTAAAGAAGTATCAGCAGGCCTGTCACTTACTGGGTAAGGAGTGTGATTGGGGAATTCTTTCTACTGTAGGAAGAACATTTTCTCTGCAGAGATTATTGGAAAAAGAAATATCAGTGTGAGGAAGATGCAATCAAAAGCTAGCAACTGAGATGAGCCAAAATACAGAGATAGGGTAGGTGCAGGTAGAAGCATAGAGAAGCATGTGACATGTTGAGCCTCTGAGAGGAAGCACTCCTGGGTCTGGTATTTGGGAAAGATTTCCATGCCGAGGGCACAAAGAAGCTGCATTGACCTGAATACTCAAAGGGAGGAGGGTGGGACTCGGAGTTGGCAGCACAGCTGCCCAGTGCTTTGGAGGCCCCACTTTATTACTTTCTAACCAAGTAGGAGCATGCTATGCTTCGTGTTTGCAGTAGGTTTAACAATCATGTTTTATTAATTAATCCTTACAGCTTTGCTCTGGGCTACATCTGTATTATTAGCTTCACTTCATAGACAAGAGACTGATGCACAGTGGCATCCAGTAAATACATATATGCAGAAAATCAAGGGCCTTAGTCAGACAAAGCAACAGGAGCCCCCTGTACTTTGATATCTTAAAAAAAATACAAAGTTGATTTAGGCTATTCTACTTTCCCCCTTCTCAAGATACATTTCATTTTTTTTTTCTTTTTGTCTACTTGACTACCTCTTCAGACTCAGTATGATAAGAATGGGTAATCCCATTTTATTAAAGTTAAGAGAAAACGAAGAAGCGTACTTCAGAAGTGTCATGAGAATCCCATTAATCATCCAAGCAATCAAATCATAGGGCACTGAAATTAGTATTAGTGACTGATGTCCAAAACTGTCCACTTAAGCTCGTCGTGGGCGACATCTCAGCCATCTTTTGTGTCACCCAGGAAGTTGCAGGTAATTCTGTCTGATGTGGAGGAGGCAGTGTGGACGGGAGGAGTCAATGCTTTCAGCTCTGCCTGAAAACTCTGGTGGAAAGGACTCTGCAGTGACTGTACTTTCTAGGGAAGAGTGAGGAGATTTTAAGAATTATTTTTAAAAGCAGCAAATAAACCTATCTAAAATTCCCAGCTTATTTTATGAATGTCCTCAACTTATTTTGTGAATGGCCTCCAGTGAGTGACTGGATTTTATTCACTGTTTTCAACCCCCCCGAAATGCCCTTTCCCTCTTCATTGCTTAGTCTATTCTTTTGTCTTCCTTGAAAGTCCAGCTGAGTGCCATAAACCCTTCAAGGTATTTCACTGTCCTCATGAATAGCTACCATACTGTGTACGTCTGTGTGTGTGTGTGTGTGTGTGTGTGTGTGTGTGTGTGTGTGTACGCGCGCACGTGTGCGCAGTGCTTTCTTTAACTTGGTATTGAAATCTTGCATCACTTATTTTGTAAATATTTGTATTTTGCCTTCCTGTATTTTGTCTTAAAATATTTTATTTGAGGTAAAATATGTCCTGTACTTATGTATAGTCTGAATTGCATCTGGCACAAAATATCAATGACACACCTTTTCCTCCTGAGTCTTTTCAATTATAGGTGTGAGGGAGAAAAGGGTGGATGCCACCTACCGCATTCCGTGTTTGAGCCTTGAGAGAAGGCTTTTATGTAGTCTTAAGGTTGGTGACAGGTAAGTAGATCAGAAAAAATATGGTTTGAAACTGTGGAGGAACATTCTGCAGTATCCAATTCATTCATTCTTTGACAAATGAGAGAATTTGAGATTGATAAAAATTACAGATAGAAAATCAGAGTGTTATAGAAGTGTGTTCTCATGGTGTATTACTGGAATCTCTGTCATTCCCTTCAATACATGCATAGAACACAACCTGGAAGCCTGCCAAAGCCTCTCAGGGGTGTCGTTTGTCACACCTGAAGAAGAAAGAACTGCCAAGATAACCAGAAGATGCAGCAGTGGTGAGACTGCTGTCAGACTGCCCATTCTTGGGCCTTTGGCCTCAATGCAAATTATTACATGTTGATGGGAAATGCACACAGGAATTTAAATAGGACCCATACTCTGAGTGGCTTCTTGCTATAGTGTACTCCAGGCTACACCCCTGTCTCAACAGGGTACTGGTCAGTGTTCCAGCATCAATATCCCACGGTATTTTAAATAAGACTTTATTTTGTCTTTTCTGTGTCAGGGTCTCTGGTTGTCAGATTGCTGAGCTAATTAAAAAGAGCACAGACAGGTCTTGCATTTTTTCTTCCTTAGGAAGTTATTGGCAGGAGTTCCGGTCTTTCAGGTCAGAGTTTGTAAAAACAAGTCAGAAAACATTCTGACTGACTGGCAGATCCAGCCACTATGATGGTAATCAAAAGGCCGTGTTGGGAACTCTAAAGGAAATGCTGTTACTCAGGCAACACCTCCTAGAGCCATGGGGACCAGCCGCTCACTTGTGGTATTACAATATTTCATAAAGGGATCCCCTACATTTTAGAGTCAGAGATTTGTAACCTATGCACTACTCTATTCTCTTTGCCTGATGTAGTGATTGGCACAGAGAAGATACGTCAAAAATACTTGAATTGAGTTGATTTATTTTAGTAATCTATCTGCAGAAAATGTAAATTGCATGAGGAACGTGTATCTTAACATTGCAAAAATGAAGATAAGGAAGGATACCTGACATTTGCTTTCCACCTTGATCTCCGTACTGCTAGAAAACAATTTGATGTTACTAAGCAGGTTTTCTTTTTTGGTGTTTTTTTCCCCTATGCCTGGCTGTTGGTAGTATTCCAGGCCATCTGTCTGCGTAAGCCAGTTTTATATTGCAGCACCAGAGATTTTCCTGTGCATAGAGGTCATAGTCACAGAAGGAATAAGGTCAGGTATTGTAGGACGAGCTCTGAGGAACTGCTAAAAGTAGATCTGTGTAGAGCAGTTTGCAGAATACAGGTTTGGGGAATGGGAGGCTGGACAAAGACATGGAAATTGGGCAAAATAAAGATAAACACACAGCTAAACACATATGAGAAAGAGTTCACAGTATTTTTGCTCACAAAAATGGTCAGACACTACTTTGTTAGACTCTTTCCAGGCTCCATAGTTATTTGAATCATTTGTGTTTTCTTTTAATAAAATATGCCCCTCCGTCCATACTTCTTATTTTTAGCCAGAATCCTATAGTCTAGTATGATTTTAGACTGTTCTTTTCTAAAGAAACTCATTGTAAAAATTATTTTACAAAAATTTCCATCACCATATCGTCTTTGTGGTAACCCTAATTTCTCTAACAAAGCTTTTAGCATTGTTTATGCAGATTAAGATGTGAGTGACCCAAAGTGATACTTCCCTTAGGTATATTTTCATCTCATAAGATGAAACACAGCAATGATTAAACCAAAGATATAGGCTGCTAGTGGCAGAATTCAAAGTGTCAACTATTGATCAATGGGGAGATATTTTTATAGCCTGGATCCTTTCATGATACTCATCAGTTCTCACTACTTAAGTTTGTCTTACTAACATAAAAGAATAGCTTAGCCCATACATAAAGCAAAAGATACAAGCATGTATTTATGCTAAAATGTCAGGGATATGAATTTTAAGAAAACCATTAAATATCAGCTCAATATATATTTGATTCAAATATTAGCTAAATATTATGCTTAACTCACAGTTACTTTCCCTGTTTCAACTTTACCACTTCAGTGATGTCTCTGTAGGTGCAGTGTTGACTCAAGTTATAATCACAGAAAATATTAATTCAGTTAAGTTATACCAGACCTGTATTGTGTCATCTATTTTATCTCTAGTTACAGGAAAGGGGTATATCCTACATTAATATGTTTTCCAACAAATTGAAGTTCAATTTGTAAATAACAACTATTTGTTGTAACAATTTTAATGTTAATTTTACAAACTATACAGTGCTCCCCCCCGCACTCTAGGGTGTAATAATGCTATTCAGTGTTTAATGATCAATGACCAACACTGTCAGTGTAAATAGGAATTGTACTCTGAGATATTGTACAAATGATTTCAGGTCTTACGTTGCTTGAATGTGTTTCCAGGTGGCCATTTAGTGACTGTACACTAAATTTAGTGACGCAGTTAATCACCTGCATGGATTAACATAATGCTGACCATTTAAAGGCATTCACACCAATCCATTCAAAGATTTACATTCACTAATGGCAGTTTATGTAATGTGGCATTTCTTGAATAGTTATGGATAGTAAGTATTATGTTTGGACCTACCAACAGTAACTGAGATTTTATATTGTGAACATTTATAGAAGAGTAGATATATAATGTCTCATAGGTTACTGAAACCTTATATTATGTATAATACCTTACAGGTTACTAAAGCCTGGTTGTTCCTACTCTAAGTGCTTCATAAGTTATTCCATTTGTTTTGGCGATTTCTCTGCCTCTTCCCAATGTTCCTACTGATTCTTAGGATTCTCATTATAAGTAAAATACATGGGCTTTATTACATGGATTCCTTGCCCTTCCCCACTTTTTGGTGGCTTAATTTTCTGTTCATGCCAGTTTTGAACTGGCAATGACTTAAGTTTGCTTCCCCCTTGGAATAACAATTTGCAGATCGTTTATTTGAGAGATAATCTCAGACAAAAATGAGCAATGAAGTGGGGAAGTATGACCAGGCATGGAGGAAAACCTATAAAGCGTGTGTTGTGTACCACTAGTGATGAGACCCAATGGAAATCACTGGAACTCTGTGAGAAAACCAGTGTCAGAATCTTCCTACATAAAGACGAGGAAGTGAGGGAGCAGGGTCTTTATCTCCAGCTTCTTTCTGTCATTGGATGGGAGCTCTTCCTGAGGGCATTTGCTGCTCAGCACTTTTAACCTGCTACATAAAGGCCAAAAGAAAAGAAAGACCTCAGGTGGAGAATCACAGGAGCTTGCAGGTGGGCATGAACAGCAATTTCTGAAATGACATGTCCCAGACGAATGTGAGTAGTTTATCAATAGCATCTGCAACAAGCAGATCACCAGTGGGGAATCTTTGACTACATGGTAGCCCACTGTATTTATTTACTACCTCTTTTTTGAATTCCAAACTCTTTATGACTAGTTATTATTTAAATTTTTCAGAACAACCTGTGATTCTGACATAGGCTAGAGCTGCATGTGGCCACTTTATTAATAACAATTCAGCTTAACTTTTCTTCTAGTATCATAATAATTTATTTCCTTTCTGATTTTAGTGTGGATATATTAGATGAATAGCATCATAAATCTGATTTGTTTATTGGAAGTATTTGACATGAGTTAGCCAGTTTTCAACAGGGTGCCCTATATGTGGAAGACACAGTTAAGGTCTTGTTTACATCTGACAGGTGACTTGCACATGCCCTGTAATATGCAGTATCTCACAACTGTATTCATAGGTCATTTTGCATAGTCTCTGCCTAAAAACCATCCTGTGGCTTTTCTTTGGTACCATGCCAACCTATTATAATTATATATGGTAACTTTCCACTAAATTTCTTTGCCTTTTACCCCCTAAGTACATATCTTGTGTATACGATAAAACCATCTTTTCTCATACACAGGCGGCAGATGTGATTAGAGGGAAATCTAATTTATCTGGAGTACTCTAGAAATGGAAGGAAATTACTTCACAGCAGTATTTGCAAATGCAGTCATCATAGATACCCAGGCATTCTGACACTACCGAATGATAGCTTTGTGATCTCTATGTGGTCTGTTTTGAACTGCTTACTAATGGTCTATATAAATTCATTTTATGCTTATGTGTTGTGCTTAGAATACAAGACAAATGTGTTGGACAAGGGGAGGTTGGTGTGGTATGGACAGAGTTTTATCTTTTGAGTCTCTAATAGCCTTCCTAGCTGGTGTAGCAAAGGCCTCGGAATTATTTGTTAGGTTTATCTAAGTATGACTGTGTTTGGATAAGATATAAAGAATGGCTTGTTATCCCTTTTCTCTTGATGTAATAACATTTTTAGATCTCAGGTTGCCTTGAATTGATTGATTTGCACATTTATGCATTATTCAAGACATATTTGATTATATACTGTGTTAGGCATAAGCTATCTGTGTTCTCTGGACACTTAATACCCATCTTATTTGCTATTTGTATCTGTCCTCTGGTGATTAAGCAGGAAAATACAAGAGGGAAAAATGTAAAAGAAAAATGTTGACAGGGTCCTGGAAACTGACAGGGTCCTGGAAGTGGGGTGAAAAGAAGAGAAAGTAGATGAACTTAGATTTTAAATGCAAAACAGAGTGGCAAAGCCACAACCTAAAAAACCTTCTGTTAAAAAAAGTAGCTGCCTTCTGGTCCAGGAGCCCAGGGTCAGAAATGTGACATGATACTGGTCTATTAGTTCTGGGTCCAGATATGTGTCTCTTTGAGACGATAGATAAACCCCTCCAAGCCTCAGTCTCCTCGTCTGTGAAAGGAAATGTGTAGATTCCAGTTTCTTCCAGGACTAACATGAGGCCACCTGCTTTTTAAATGCAGGCATATTTATATTTTTCTTATCTTCAATTCATTTTCTCCCTTTTTTTCATCTTATTTCTCTCTCAGCCACAATAAAACACAGTTTAGTGATGCTTGTTATAGGCTCACTTTTCTTAGCTGTAGCTAATTAATAAGAGGTCATATAAACAAATATAATATTCTGAGAAGCAGAAAAATATCTGCGTGGCAAGACTGATATCATTATTCATACCAAAAAGTTCAGAGTACAAAGAACATACTACCATTTATAAACATTATGGGGCAGGAAATAAATGTCACTGATGGAGATGTATTTATACACATCAGACTATATAACCTGGCAGTATGTATTTCGTTTTTGCATTTTACCTTTCTTATAGACGTTTCTCAGAATGTTATGGAGATTGGAAATAAATGAATGCCCATAAAAATAATATCTCCAGGCAATTGCAATGTCTGATGTAAAGAGTATCTGCAGGTTGCGAATTTTAACCACAGTCGGATTCTAGCTTCTTCTGCAAATGCTTATAACAAAACCAAGAGGCACTTAAATCTGATATATTCAATGGTTTGGGGACCAAGTGGATAGATGCTCTTAATGTATATTTAATTGATACATAACAGATTTAGTTGTAGTCAATTTCACTTTGGATAAGATGGAGCACATCCAATTTTTCTATGTTTTCTTAACAGTTTAGAAAACTAGCTTTGGGGAAGGAATCAGGGAAACAAAAGGTAAAAATACTAAATGGAAATAGAATTCAGGTGATGTTAGGTTTCCTAATATCAGAAGACAACATCAGTATGTTTTCTCTCTCTCCAAATCTATGTATGTTTAAACTTATTTAAAAACCAGAAAATGTGGGTATCTATACATTGAAAACAAAAGTGGGATGTGAATGTAAAACAAAATTCACATAAACAGACAAAATAGACAAAAAGTAACCCTTAAAAATAACCATTGTTATTTTTTTTTATCTTTTCAACATTTTATTCATAGACTTTATTTTTCAGAGCATTTTTAGGTTCACCGCAAAACTGAGTGAAAGTACAAAGATTTCCCATTTATTCTTTGCCCCCACACATGCAAAGCCTCACCTGTTATCAATATCCCCCACCAGAGAGGTCATTTGTTATAATCAATGAATCTACAATGACACATCGTTATCAGCCAAAGTCCATGGTTTACATTAGGGTTCACTCTTGGTGTTGTACACTGTATAAGTTTTGACAAATGACAATACATGTATCTATAATTATAGCAATATGTAGAAGAGTTTTATTGCTATAAAATTCTGGGCTCCATCCATTCAGCCCTTCCTTCTCATAGTCTCTTGAAACCACTGAAACTGTTTCTGTCTCCATGGTTTTTCCTTTTCTAGAATGTCATATAATTGGAATCATACGGTAGGTAGCCTTTTCAGATCAGCTTCTTTTACTTAGTAATATGCATTTCAGGTTTCTCCATATCTTTTCATGGCTAAAGACATCATTGCCTTTTAGCGCTGAGTAATATTCCATTGTCTGGATGTACCATATCTTATTTATCTGCTTATTTGCTGACGGCATCTTGGTTGCTTCCAGTATTTTGCAATTATTATTATTATTTTTTTTTTTGAGACGGAGTTTCGCTCTTGTTGCCCAGGCTGGAGTGCAATGGCGCGATCTCGGCTCACCGCAACCTCTGCCTCCTGGGTTCAGGCAATTCTCCTGCCTCAGCCTCCTGAGTAGCTGGGATTACAGGCATGCGCCACCATGCCCAGCTGATTTTTTGTATTTTTAGTAGAGACGGGGTTTCACCATGTTGACCAGGATGGTCTCGATCTCTTGACCTTGTGATCCACCCGCCTCGGCCTCCCAAAGTGCTGGGATTACAGGCTTGAGCTGCCGCGCCCAGCCCTATTTTGCAATTATTAATGAAGTTTCCATAAACATCTGTGTGCACATTTTTGTTTACTTTCACAATATTGGGTTTTGAATCCAACCAAACTAATAGAAAAAAAGAGACACTGGATAACCTGTTAAATATTTATTTACTAAAAACATAATTTTTCAGAGGGCAGTCAGGGAAGACAAAGCTGTGTGTTAAATATGAGCTCCCTGTCCAAAAGAGAATATACACTGACTCTGCTTAGCAGCACCCCCCACCCCCACCCCCAGCTGCTGATGAAGAGCTGAGACCTTACACACATGCAATTATTAACACTCCCAATAAATCCTCAAGATCCTGGTCCCGTTGATATATGTCATGGCAGAGATAGCTCAGTACACGAAACGACAAGAAATGCTGTTCCTGTCAGTGGAGAGATAGTGTCGTCCACATTAAATCACAGGCAGATGGAGGCACTGAGAGCCTGAGTTCATAATGCCAGGACTTCATGTCTACCAGGGTTCAAACTCTGTCTCAGACACATGTTCCTCACCATAGCTTTGACAGAGGACACTGCATCTGAGATAATATTGCCAGTGATCTGATCCTATGCCTGACTGGGTTTCTGACTGATTTTTGTCTGTTTGTTTTGTTTTGTTGGCCTTGATGTAAACTTTTGACACACTTCTATGACCTTGATCAAGCCATTTTATCTTAATTCTCTGCCGTTTTATCATCAGGGAGACAAGGTATAGCATACTTACTTTGTTCTACAGGAGCACTAGGGAAGTTATGCAGCCTCATTCTTCTACAGTCACTAGGGGATATAAGTTCATCTGTCAAAGGGAAAAATATCACCTTCAATATTGCTATTCTTGGACAAGGCTCATTCGTAGCCTAAAAACAGAATCACTGAGATCTTGAGAGAGGACTTTGACCAGGACACTTCAGTACCTATTTCCTGTTGGATCTGAAGTGACATCTTGGGAGTAGAAAGAAAGCTGTAGGGACTAATGAGCTTCTAAAGGAGATGAGATGATTACTTGTAGTCATCAATGGTGGTGACTCTCCCCTACTTTGCTTCCAGGAGCAAGAAGTGGTGCATTCAATTAGTGGACAGTTATTTTTTTCTCTCAGATACCCATACATGTCCTGCAAAGTGAACATCACAACTCAGCTGTTAAGTATTCCCCCAAGAATAGAGTGCCATGGGGAAGGAGAAGAGGAAGGGAGAGGGCAGTAGGAAGGCAAAGCAAGCTATAGTTCAGTTAGCTATTCTGTGACAGAAAGAGAAACCACAACTTAAGGATTATCAACCACGTGCTGAGTGCTGAGCAGAACATATGATTTGCAATCAAAAGCAGACAACGTGCTGTCCTCAAATGTCCAAGGCAGGGCTTCAGTTATTTTATTGAAGGTAAATCTGGAAATGTCATGGAAAAAGACAGTCTCCCTGTATGAGAACCATGGGATTTTCCACTTAAGACTCTGCAAAACAACAACAACAACAAAACACAAAACAAGAACAACAAAATGACCTTTCCATGACAGCCTGGTCCTGGCCTTCCAGTCATTCCAGGGCTATGAACAGGCACAATTTTGCAGTGCAAAAAGAAAAAAAAAAAGTAAGGTGGAGATTGTTTTTAAAAGCGAGAGTGCATCCGTAAACTCTGAAGGTAGACCTGGTACCAGTCTGAAAAAGAGATGAGATAAAGGAGGAGAAATAAAAAGCCATGGACTTGAGAAGGGAAAGTCAAGTGAGGTGCAGCCTGGATGCTGATGTGGCGTGTGCTTGGACAGCATATATAAGCAGACACCAAGCACAGTTGAGATTGCACTCCCATCGTTTTTATAGCTCTGTTAGGAAGGATGCCACTTTCTCTTCTTCTTCAGTATTCTTTTTTTTTTTTTTTTTTGCCAGTCAGGCGTGAAAGCCCAAGGTGCCTTGGTACTAACTTAAATTGCTTTTGATTTATTGTCTGAAGCCAGGTTTTCAAGTTCCAGAGGCACTTGCTCTCTCCTAGACATTAACTGTTTGGAATAGTAAACTCAGTGTTTTGTGATTTTTTTTTTTCTAGTTCCAGATGAATGACTTTGACCTCCGCTCTATATTGCCAAAGAATTAGAAAATATAACCCAAAATGAAATAAAAAAAACCACACAGGATATTTGGAATAAATGCAGATAAGAGGGAGAGTATAGCCTGGCATTTTGTAGAAGGAGATGTCTGCAAAGACAGGACAATACAATGGGCTTGGGACAAACGGAATGCACTAGGAGTCTGTGGGTGAAAATATAAAATGGTCAGGCAGTCCAGTTTCAAGCCGGTGAGAAACACTCACATGCAAGCTGACATTTCACATTCTTGAAATGCAATATTGCTATTTTCAAACTACTGAGGTTCATTATTGCGAGCATGGTAGGGCCTTTGTTGATGCTGTCGCAGCGTCGCGCAGTACTGCCTTTAGGAGGACCCATGTGGGTCGGTTTCTCAGTCTTCAGAACTATGTATGGGAAACAGGTTTGTTTTAGGCGTGTCACCAGTGTGAAACTTAAAATTAACCATATTCTCCCACTAACCTGGAATTCTGGGGATTTCAAAGCCTAATTCAAATGTATAGAAATATATGACATACTGCCATTTTTTTCAAGTATTTTTTGTCATATTTGATCTATTTCTTTTATATATTTGTGTATATATTTGAAACCTGACACAAATTTTTGGAATGAGGCTTATATAAGTAAATCAAGTTAAATTGCTAAATATTAAAGGTATAAGGAGGGAATAAGGATACTCATGAAAAGGTATACCTGAGTATTGATGTGGTTATGTGATACTGGCTCTCATATATTACGTATTTTAACTATTATATTAACTTTGACTCTTACTATGTATAAGATGCAGTATTAAGCACATTATATTACTAAGTACTTTATTTTCATAATTTCATTTCCACTTCATTGCAATTCTATGTGTTATGCACTTAGTGACAAAACAGATTCAAAAGAGTTCTATGCTTTATCCAAGATCAATAATTTAATAAGTGATAGAGCTGGGTTTTCAGCCAGGGCAAGTCTTGCCCCAGAGTATTCTTTTAACTTTGGCGATAATAGATCTGAGTTCAAATCATAGTTCTATCATATAGTAATGATATAACCCTGATTAATAACCTAATCTTTCTCATCTTCTGTTTTTCCAGTCTCTAAAATCTGAATAAGAATAATAATAATACTTAAATCAAGTAATATTTAAAACTTTTAGAATAGGGCTTAGAAAGTACTAAATAAATAAAAAATGTTGGCTATTGTTATCATATTTAAAGAGTACATACATAGTATACATGATTAGAATTCTTTTCCTACCAGAGGAGACATTTCTTCAATATTCAATTAATCACATCTTACAGCTCCCTGCACATGTGCCCCGGCAGTGACTGTTCCCATGAGAGCCAGTGTTGGAATGCACATGTCGACATTTCAAATGTAAGGTACTGCAAGGTCAGTGTGTCCCAGGAGAAGGCCAGCTGCCAAGAGACCTTGCAGGGCAGCATTTCCAGGGCGAATTCATCACAGCTGGAGTCCAGACCTCAGCATTGCAGGTCCCAGCACTTGGTCTGGTTAATGCTCAGAGCTGATTATTTAGGGGGGATGACTTGTACCAAATCACAAAAGACCGAAGCATATAAATTAGAAAGCCACTGTATTAATTTACAATGAAAAATATTACTGTTAACTGGACCAGACATTTGCATCAGTCTGGCCAGTGAATTCCTGCCCTATACACAAGCTACAGAGGGAGTCACATTAACAGAAGGTTGCTTGGTGAGCAGGATGCTTGTTTCAAATGCTTAGTCTCATCAGGTTCTAATGGCAGCATGCATCCATCTCCATCTACCTGCCAGATAGAACAGACATTCTGAGAATCCCAACAATGCCAAGATGTCCCTTCCTTGGACAGAACCAGAATAGACCTTTGTGCTTTCCTATTTCTAGAGTACTATGGCTGACCAATCTGGGCTTCAGGTTATTATTGTCTTTATTTAGGCATATTAGTTACCACAGGGAAGCTTGTTAGGGTCCAGAAACCATCCTACCTCTTAATGGTAATGTGGCATGATTTCCGCTTACTTAATAGTTTAACATTTAGAGGGCATCTTCATTGTTAATCTTTTCACATTCTTGTGGGTTCTTCTTAAACTACATACACAATGCACAGTCTGCCGAATGTCACTACAGCATCATCATTATCTGATAGTATTCTCACCATCCATGTAAATTCCTACTAAATGAATCAATGCATCTCCTTCTCTCTAATAAAACACACTAAGAATTTATGACAAATGCCAGTGTTACCAGTGCCCAGTAAGTTGTTACTAGCCTTCTTCAATATATTTAAACAGTAGCTCTTAATTAATATGTATTACATAAACTTGACAATTTGTTGATATAAATGTATGGAATTATTCTAATTAATTATGAGACCACGTTAATCATCACCATGTTAGTAAGATCATAGCACTGGTTTTTGATCCTTTTCTTGCTTCCCATCACATCTAGAATAAAATGAGATATCCTGGATGGTCAAGAAGAACCTGTATGATCTTTCCCTGGCTGCCTCTCTGAATTTACTTTCTCCCACTTCTCTTTCTCTCAGACGGACGCCTCAGTGGTTTTGGAATATGCCAGGTGTATAGCTGCATCACATCCTTTGCCCTTGCTCTTCCTCTCCCTGGACGGCTCTCCCTCTAGGCAACCAAATCCGCTTCATTATTATCCCTATTCAATTCTGTTCAAAACTGACCTTCTCAAAGAAATGTTCTGGCCATCCTATGGAGCATAGCATCCTCTCACACTTTATTCCTTTATTCTGCTTTTTCTTCTTTGCAGCCATCACTTCCTGATATATTATGTGTATTATTTGCCTTTCCAAACAGGTTGTATCTCAAGAGGCAGAGGATTGTTTGTGCTGTTCACTACTTGGTGAATACTGGGTACTTAGATAATGTTTTTGAATGAAAGAATGAACTTGGTAATATTTTGGTGATAATCAGATTTTCTTATTGTTCATGTTGTGTCAACCATACAAGCTTGCCTAGAATGTTGTATTGGTGCTAACTTTGCATTTCCATGATATTTTTATCATGGCTACGTCAAAGGAAGCCAGGGTAATGATCAGAACTGCCCAGAAGCTCATTCAAGGCTGAGTATCCAATTCTTATTTACTGTCAAGCAGCTTCCATGAATTGTTATTTAATTCTGCCCATCTCGTTTCTTTTGCAACTTACTTATCTTTACATTTCCTCACTATTAAGTGATCTCTTTTATATCATCCTTCAAGTAGTCATCAATATTTTTTGGCATTTGTTCTCATGAATGATAAAATGGTGAAGAGGCACTTCAAACACTCAACAAGCAATTATGGTACTCATGTCTCTGCATCCTCCAACAGCTGATCTCCTGCTCTTGCCTTCAGGCCTTCTTACTACCGCCTCTTTTATCACTAATCTCGTCACCTTATGCTGTAAGTGAGAAACTGCAGTGTTTGCTCTCACCTGACTTTGGGAGGACCTGTTATAATGTCCCATTAAATATCACAGTGTACATGAGTAGAACTATAAGATTGTACTGTCTTTTTAAAACTGATTCTCATTTTTGTGCTATTTTCTACCTTTTCCCACCTTTATTTCTCAATGATATTAACATGAAGAAAGTTAACTAGAAAGCCTAACACTTTTAGTTTTTACTCTCCTATCCTTCCCAGGGCAAATTAGGGATTTTGAAAACTGTTGACATATGCCATGTATAGGTGTGCTTGGAGAATCTAATTCAATGTGATCATTAAGGAGAAAATTAATTTTAAAACTACCTTTGAAGTTAAAATTTTTGGAGGGAGGTATGTGAAGCCAAGACTTGATGGCCTATTCAAACTCCACAGATCAGTTTATAGATTCTTAACTAGGACAACTTTATTCTTCAGATCTGTCTGTACTGAGTGGCATGACATTTTGCTAGACAGCAGGTACTAAAAGATAGACTCATCCTTCAGATTCAATCATCCCCAGACTACTCAAGATATGCCACTGGGGTGTCTTTGAGCAGGTTTATTGAGGCTGCTTGGGATAGTACACAGTATTAAATGCAAAAAGGAGATGTTTAAAACCATTAAAAATGCCATGAACTGAGAGAAAAATATGAACTCTGTTTTAAAGAATCATGTTTGTAAATGCACTGGCACCTAAGAGGGAGAAAAAGAAATGTCAACTTTATTCTGCAACCCTTTATATATTAAAAAAGTGCCTGTTTACTCTCTCTCTCTCTGTGTGTGTGTGTGTGTGTGTGCGCGCATGCATTCATGCATGCGCGTTTATTTCTTAGTATGTATAACTGAACCCAGGAATGTGGATTTGTGAGTTTGTTATTATATTCATGTGTCACTTAACAATGAGGGCACTTTCTGAGAAATACACTGTTAGGTGATTTTATCATTGTGCAAACAGGATATGTGAATTATATGTACACAAACCCAGATGATCTAGCCTAGATACAATATAGCCTAGGCCTGTAGGCTAGCTTATTGCTCCTAGGCTAAAAAACATGGAAAACATGTTATCATAGTGAATACTCTAGGCTATTGTTAACACAATGATATGGCGAGAATTTCTGTAACTAAACATGTCTAAACGTAGAAAAGGTACAGTAAAAACATACTTTAAAAGATAAAAAATGAAACTCCTGTATAGGGCACTTACCATGAAAGGAGCTTGCAGTACTGGAAGTTGTTCTGGGTGAGTTAGCGGGTGAGTGTTAAGTGAATGTGAAAGACATTACTGCACACTACCATAAACTTTATAAACACTGTATGTGTAGGTTACACTAAAGTTATTTAAAATTCTTTCTTTCTTCAATAATAAATTACCCTTAGCTTCCTACAACCTTTTTTACTTTATAAACTTTTAAATGAAAAAAATTGACTCTTGTAATAACAGCTTAAAACACAAACATTACACAGCTGTGCAAATATATTTGCTTTCTTTATATCATTATTCCATAAGCTTTTTTCCATTTTTGAGTTTTTAATTTTTTTTAACTTTTTAAACATTTTTGTTAACAACTAAGACAAAAACACACCCATTAGTCTAGATCTACATGGGGTTAGGATCATCACTATCGCTGTCTTTGTATGTCCACATCTTGTCCCAGTGGAAAGTCTTCAGGGGCAATAATATGGATGGAGCTGTTATTTCCTATGGTTATAGTGACTTCTTCTGGAATACCTCCTGAAGGACCTGCCTGAGGCTGTTTTGCAGTTAACTTTAAAAAATAGGTAGAAGGAGAACATTCTAAAATAATGATGAAAATATATTCTAGTAAATACATAAACCAGTAACATAGTTATTATTATCAATATTATGTACATAATTGTATGTGCTGTACTTTTGTATAACTGGAATACAGTGGGTTTGTTTACACCAGCATCACGACAAACACATGAATAATGCATTGCAATATAGGATTAGGATGGCAATGATCTCACCAGACAATAGGAATTCTCCAGCTCCATTATAATTTTATGGAACTACCATGGTATAGGTGGTTCATTGTTGATGGAAAGGTCGTTGTGTGACACTTGATTGTATATGATACAAGGGTAGGCTGCTAGACTGCTCTTTGGTCTTGGATGGTAACTCCTACCGGGACAATTTTCATTGTTATTGTTTGACCTCTTTGCTTGGTTACAGGCTACATAAACAGATACATTCTCTCTGAGATTGATTTAAACCATCCCTTCCTGTACATTGCTGCTACAGTTTCCCAGCGTTTTGTGTGGAGGGGATATTATTGAGGTTGTGTTTTAATATGGAGCCACACTGTTTTCTTTCTCTGACCCAGTCTATAGTCAGCCTGCCCCATGGCTGCCATCTAATCTATTCTCTGTGCTTGTCCAGCTCATCTGGACAACTCATCTGGAGAAGCACAGAGAATAGCTGTGTTGGAGCTGTGTTGTGGTGGGAATCACTTCTGTGCCAGTAGATTTTCCAGGACTTCATTGATGATGATCCTGTCTTTCCTTTCTGTGTGATACCTGAGATAATCTAAGTCAGCCTCTCAGATAAGGGAAGAAGGTGGTAACCTGTATGATATGATTTGAGAGATAATAAGAAAACTATTTTACTCTGATTAATTTCTATGTAAGTATCAATATACTTCAAATTTCATTTCTGAGAGCGTTTCTTTTCATGTAATGTTAGCCCCTTACCTCTCTGAAAGGATCTAACGCTCTTGGAAAGGGTTGAACACCGATGTGTTAGAGTCAGTGATACTATTAGCATCATTTGTAAGAACCTGGTTTCTGAAGAGGACACAAATGTGATGAACCGTTTACCTCTTATAAATTTTAGGCAGAAGTTTTCCTCATGTTACAATTATTAGTTCAGGTAAGAATCCCATGAAGATGGAAGCAATACGTTCACAACATCCACCATATGTATTTTTCCACTGAAGCAGATGAGTTCAGATGAAGCATAGAACAGTAGCTATGTTGAGACAATAACATACCAATTTTGCACATACTGAAGAGGTAATGACTACTGTTATGGCCCTATCTGTTGGTGTTTTCAAACGGGTGGGAAAGGATGGAACAGTTTCAATTTCTGTCTATTTCTTCAGTATGTGGCATCCTGAAGAACTGAGAGCAGTTAAAGCATGACTTTATTCTCACCATCATGAAGAATTAACATGAAAGCACTTATTATGAGTTATTCATGCTTCTTGACTATTAACAATATCTTAGCAAGAGTCCACCGTAGATACCCAGATAATCAAAACCAGAATAAATGTTTTCTGGTCTTCCCAACAGCCTTATTATAATAGACTCAACAGCTTATCATACCAATAATAAAATTGTTATTCAAATTTTATTTAGTTTATTCATATTAAGTGATTCACCATAAATTTTATACTAATTGGCAAAGCAAGACTTGATTTCAAGTATTTCTAATTCCAAATCACATATTGTCAAAAACCACACCACATTGCCTTCTTAAGCAAGTTTGAACTGAGAGCTAAAGACATACTGATCATTAAAGATAATGATTTCCAGGGGGCAGGGGGAAATGAGAGAACTGCTATTTATTATGTATACAGTTTCAGTAATGCCAAATGATTAAGTTCTAGAGATCTACTCTAAAATAATATGCCCATAGTTACTAATACTATATCATACACTTAATCTTTTGTTAAGAGAGTAGATCGCATTTGAGAGGTTTTTACCACAATAAAAATAAATGCATACAAACAAGTATGCTAACAATGGAAAAGGTCAATAAATTACAGGTGCTATGATGGGAATGTGTGTTGGCTATCGTGGAATCACAAAAGGTTGTGAGAGCGTTTCTACCTACCATGATGTAAGGGGAGTTATGGAAAGCTTTATTAGAGAAGTATACTCAAACTATTTTAAAAGATGTGACAAACTGTGAAATATAACATTCCACACAAAAGGACCAGAGTGAGAATTGCAAAAGAGCTTATGTAGTACTGTTCATTTGAAAACTGAAAATAATTCATGTGAGAACATGAGACACTGCTGTATCTACCAACAAAATATAGCTTAACAAATAGATAAACAGATTAACAAATACATAAATAAGCTGACACCAAGTTTCCTTATTTGGTAGGATAGCTTCCAATAAAGTACTAGGAAGTAAAAATTTGAGTAGAGAACAGCACTCTTAACACTTGGATTATAGAACTGGCTAGATTCACAAGATGGCTGGAGAATTTTCTAAGCATGAGCATGTGGCCGCATGTGTGATTCTTAGACTTGGATATTTGGTGCTTAAAACATTTCTTTTGACCTAGTCATCATCAGGGCAATTTAATACTTACTGTATGCTCCGCCCCAGCACCTAAAACTCTTGTACTCAGAACCACATCTTATTTTCAAGTTTAATGAATTCATCTATCATACTTCTCCTTACTGCATGTGCACACCACATGGTGTCTTGTTTGTACCTTTCTATTGAAGTATTTCCCTCCAAATGGAATGAAACTATGTTCATTACAAATTTAAACCACAGAACTTTATAATAAAGGAAATGAAAGCCTTGTAAAAAATTAATCACTGCTAACATAATTTTGTATGACTTTCCAGTATTCAAATGCATATTTTACCTATTTGAAATTGTATCAAAATATATTTTTTCTGATTTTCTTCCATGTTAGCATGATAACAAAAGCATTTCACATCTTTTTAAATCCCTCAACAAACAGCATTTTGATGGCTGCATGGTGGTGTGTCTAGAAGAGCTATCATTTTCTTTATTATTGAAAAATAATGAGACATCAGATGTAAATATTCTGGGGCCAGCCAACAATTACTGTTGGCCCTTTGTGTGTGTGTGTGTGTGTGTGTGTGTGCGCGCGCGTGTTTGTGTGTGTGTTGTGGCAGTTGTTGGTAGAAGGTTTAAGCTAAGGAAAATATGCTGTATCTCCTCCTTTCTCAATTTAAATAGGTTTTAAATTAATCCTTGGCTAACTCTCTGACATGAACCCTGATACTAAGCTACGAGGGGGGGTTGTGGATGGAGCTAAGAAGAGATAGAGCTTGAGGAAAAGTGAGAAATAAAAAAGTATAAGAGAGGAGAGAGAGGCAGTAGGGAAAGAATGGCGTCAAGTAGAGGGAAAGAAAGGAAGATGCTAGAGAATACATGAAATATTTTGCCAATTATTTCTCCATGACTTGCCACAGTGGCCAGGATGGAATTATGCTTTCAGAATATGGCATTCTGTTTGCTACCCATATCATTTCCTTATCCCAAATGCAACTCGACTGTTTTACAGAAGCATGTGAATGTATGTGTGACATATTCCCTCTTCTGATATGGGTAATTATAACATTTTAGAAGCTGGCCTATTGAAAAAAAAAGTCTGTTTTCTGTTGCAAACCTTTGGAATTAGATTTACTGCTGCCCTTTCACCTCCTCAACTGCCTGGTACTACCGCAGCCATCTTTGTGATGGCAGTCCTGAATCCTTGGCCTTGAACCAGCCATGCTCCCCTGGGACTGCACACAGCAGTACTCTGAAATTCCTACTTACTAGTTCCTTCAACAAGACTGATGCTGAAAGGGTTTTGCTGCTGCTTTCAGCAATCATTACATTCCTTATAAATGAAACATGAATGTAATTCATATTTCTTCTAGGGAGAGAAGTTTTAGAGGCTTCATTTATTCATTCATTCAACAAATATTTATAGGGTCCCTTCTGCACTAAAATACCATGGCAGGCATGGTGTGGGATACAGAGATGCATGTACAGTTTCTACCCTTAGGAGTTTAGTCTACCACCAAATCCTGTTAATTTTGCCTCTTCTATATTTCCTTTGCCATCTCTTTTGTCCACCCTAATTGCGAGTGTCCTAATTCAAGCAACCATTATGCTTAATGCGTAATAGCTTATATACTGGGTATGTAACCTGCATTACTGCATGTTAAGAATTTGATGAAATTATTGTTATGCTTAAAAACATTCATTGTCAGGCCAACTTTCTAAATCCTTATTATGAACTATATGGCCTTATACGATTCTGGACCCAGTTAAAACTAAGATAAAATATCCTGCTTCTCCAAATTCTAGCCATCTTGGACTTAGTTCTTTGTATGTGCAAGTGATTTTGTATGCTGTTTCTTCTTCTAAGAAATTCCCCACCTCACATTCATAACTTCCTCCCCTATTTGCCTACCAAAGTACTATTTATTATTTAGGTCTTAAATTAGATTAATTTTTTTTTTTTTTTTTTTTGAGAAGTGGTCTCACTTTATCACCCAGGCTGCAGTGCAATGGCGTCGCCTTGGCTCACTGCAACATCCACCTCCCAGGTTCAAGCAATTCTCCTGCCTCAGGCTCCCTAGTAGCTGGGATTACAGGTGAACACCACCCCACCCTGCTAATTTTTAGATTTTTAGTAGAGACAGGGTTTCACTGTGTTGACCAGGCTATCTGAAACTCCTGACCTCGTGATTTACCTGCCTTGGCCTCCCAAAATGCTGGGATTACAGGTGTGAGCCACTATGTTACATATAACTTTAAGCAATAATATTTTCCTATGTGCTCATGTATCTCTCCTATCTGCAGACCATATTTGGTACCTCTTCTTTGTGCTCTATGACACCTTGTACTACCCTCTTCATACCATTAATCATGCTCCTTTATTGTTTCCTTGCATGTGCCTCTATTAGGTTAAACTTTTCATGGGCCAGCTACAGCATCTATCTTGTTTTCCATTGTGTCCTGATAATGTAACAGAGTGCCTGTTACACTACATTTGTAACTTGGAACATTTTAATTAAATTGTATTAATAAACCTGTAATACCATTCAGGATCCCTTGTATACACTACCAATGCTCCATATACCATACACATTAGTAGGTTACATACCGGGTAAAAGTATATATGATTAAGTGGTAGATTCACAGCAAGTGTTATAGGCCAAAATACATCTCCATGAAATCATGAAAGACTTGCCTGGATGAGGAGGAGGTTGAATAGTATCATGAACAAAAGAGAGACTTTAATAGGTAAAAGAAGATAGTGGGCCATTCCACACAGTGGCATGTACATTTGTGATGTGATGAACAAATCATAATTAAATGCAATCCAAACTTTGACTTTGTGTATGGATTGGGTAGGAAAAATTGTGTTGAGAAGAAGCAGGTAAGAAGATTGAAAAGGAAAAGTGAGATTATGAAAGGATGTGAGTGCTGGGCTCTAGAGCCTAAATGCTCTTCTGTAGGCGTTGGAGTTCCATTTAACGCCAGTGATTATTGAGCAAGAGAGTGAAATCTGAGAACAATGTTTTCAGAATATTGAATTGGCAGTTGTGTGTCTGTTGGATTATGGAGAGAGAAGGAAAGGACACACTCACTATAATGACTGTTCTGATTCTCATTAAGGGGTGGGGATGAAAAGATTGTAAAGAAATATGACATAATATTCAACTTGACTTGGAAGATGAGTTCAGTGCCTAATTAGGTAATAGTGAATAATAAATAATTTTCTCAGAAAATACGAAACTAATGGACAGTTGACAAATATTGGGATATTAGAGAGGGAATGGCAGGAGTAATACAGATTGTCTTAGAGTAATACAAAAATCATAGATTGACTTGCTCGCAGGGTCTCTGGAAATTATTTAGAGTAAAATACTTTTTACAAGTGAGCTACAAAGGACTTGTAATAAATTGTATACATATTGATAGAAGCTTTCAGAAGTTATTGAAATTAAGAGTGAGTGCTGAGACAGAAATGGGGGTGGACCTGCGCATTTGGGAATCATCTCATCGTTTGTGGGCTGGTTGTGAAATCCTGGAGTGAGTGTCTCTTGAGGGAGAAGGCACAGATCTCCAAGTGCTAACTTTATTCACAGTAGGTATAATAAAATACTCCGTATTGTCCAATTGATTGATGGTGGCTTGTTAAGTATATAATTTTAAATTGACAGGATGGAGGGCTATTTGTAAAAGACGCAAGGAACAGAAGAGTAGACATTCAAGTTTTGAGGATCTAACACTTTTCATTTACTTTTTAATTTATATATAATAATTGTACATATTTATGGGATACAATGTGATGTTTCCATATATGTTTGCATTGTGTAATGATCAAATCAGAGTAATTAACATAACTGTCACCTTGAAAGCATATTGTTTCTTTGTGGGGAGACCATTCAAAATCCTATCTTGTAGTCGTTTTGAGATATACAATACCTTATTGGGGCACTCAGAGTGTGGAAAGTTTATCTCTCTGAGAAGGGGTGGGATAAAAAATTTGGGCCATCAGTTTACGGAATCTTGGAGTAACTCTGAATGACTACAGCTTCTATGGCATTTGCACTGATGTGTGAAGATGTTGTTAACTAACTCACATATTAAATGAGATTCTAACAAATCATGTTGAGCGATGTGATCATAGACTAAAGAGATAAAGAAAAATAAGAGATGGTAAAAAAGGAAATATACGTGGATCTAAATGAATGAAAAGCTAATGTATACTGACTAGTTCCAGACACACTTTTTATGTACATTATTATAGTAATCTTTACAATAATATGGCAAAGATGAGAAAGCTCAAAGCCCATAGATGTTCAATAACTTGTATAAGTTAACACATGTAGAATCTGGCAAGGATGGGGTGCAATGGAGGCTGTGTAACTGCAGGGTCTGAAACCTGAAGAACTTCACTGAATGGAGGAATTAAAAAGGAGGTAAAGGAAGAAAGGGAGGGGCAAGGATGAAGGTAAAAGAAAATGTGTATTGGCAGAAGTGAGAGAATCAGAAGAGAGTAGACTAGAAGGATTTTGACAGTGTAGACGAGAGAACTGTATATGGCCATCAAGTCCTGTACTCTCAGGATATCTTCATCACTTGCCAGACATCTTAAAAGCTGGCACAGTTCACTCTCATGAAACATCAGAAGCCTGGTAAGTGGGCAGGAGTGTTTTCCAAGTGGAAACCAGAAGCCCACTGCTGACATGTATGAGGTAGTCACAGGGAGCTTTTCAGAATACCTTCAGGCACTCAAATCTCTGTATGTCCACGTAATATATGAGAAAATGAAAATGTGGGGAAAAATTAAAAATAAATTAATATCGGTAAAGTCACATATAAAAAGATATAACTGCAAATACTATCAGTAGTCCGTGCTTCAACTGGAATGACAGTACCTTGAAAGTACAACTTACAATTTCCTCAGCCTGTGTGCCTCCTTTAATATGTGGGTGAAACTATGTAGAAGTCCCTTCCACTGAGAAAAACCATAGGAAGGAGGGGAGAGAGACCTTTCTGGTTCCCAGTGACCTAATAACATGAAAAGTGAATTCAGACCATGGGCAGTAAATCTCCCTGGCTAAAGGGATGAGCACTAAATGAATTTCTTGCTTGACAGCAGCACACAGCAGAAACCTTTAATATGTGTGGGGCCATTTCTGAGTAACCCTTGCCTTCTTTGACATGCCACTATTGGATGCTGGTGATCCATGTTGCTGCTGTGCTGCATAAGGGCTGGCCTAGACTGGTTTTTAATTAAATCCCCCTAAAGGATGGTCAAATCGACCTGTCTTTGCTGAAAGAGTAGTTGTGATCCAGTGTCCTGAGAATACATACTCCCCTTTATGGCCTCCCTCTCTCCCCAGAGGCTGTCTCATTGCATCAGTGATCAATGTCTCTCTCTCCAGGGCTTCTGAGCAGAAGCATGACGAAGACAGAGAATAAAAACCCAGTTTGGTTACCATAGCAACATTTTCAGAAAGAAAGGAATGAGAGAGAGAGAGAGAAAAAAGGAACTCTACTATGATTTAAGTCCTGAACATCAGTGAATGAGCTGCCTTTCAGGCAGTCAGTGCCAGGGTTTTTTTCCCTAAGAACCTGAGAAATAGGATAAGAATCCCTTCAATTCCAGCTTTTTCCAGTAGGGGGTGAAAACATTAATAGCATGAGGTTTAGATGAAGAAAAAAAACAGTCATATAGGTATATTCTTTCTCTGATATTGGTCACACTATTAAATACAGGCATATTGTAGAGATATTGTAGGTTAGGTTTCAGACCACTGCATTAAAGAAATTATCACAATAAAGTGAGTCATGTGAAATTCTTGGTTTCTCAGGCTATGTAAAAGTTATATGGTAATGTGGTGTATTAAGTGTGCAATAGCATTATGTCCAAAAAATAATAATATACATATCTTAATTTAAAAATAATTTATTGAAAAAATCCCTAAAATATGCTAACATTTATATGAGCCTTCAGCAAATCATAATCTTTTTGCTAGTGGAGGGTCTTGCCCCTCTCTCTCTCTCTCTCTCTCTCTCTCTCTCTCTCTCTCTCTCTCTCTCCATGTGT
>NW_022436980.1:3272789-3335211 GCF_009761245.1 Sapajus apella
CTCTCTCTCTCTCTCTCTCTCTCTCTCTCTCTCTCTCTCCATGTGTATATATATATATATATATATATACACACACACACATATATATATACACATAATATATATATACACATACATATATATACACACATATATATATGTATTTTTTCTTATTGTACTTTAGGTTCTGGGGTACATGTGTATATCATGCAGGATTGTTGCATAGATACATACAAGGCAAAGTAATTTGCTGCGTCCATCCCCCTGTCACCTACATCTGGCATTTCTCTCCATGTTATACCTCCCTGACCTCCCCATTCCCCCACTGTCGCTCCCTTGCACCCCCCCAACAGACTCCAGTGTGTAATGCTCCACTCTCTGTGTCCCTGTGTTGTCATTGTTCAACACTTATCTATGAGTGAGAACATGTGGTGTTTAATTTTCTGTTCTTGTGTCAGTTTGCTGAGAATGATGGTTTCCAGATTCATCCATGTCCTTACAAAGAACACAACCTCATCATTTCTTATGGCTGCATAGTATTCCATAGCATATATGTGTCACATTTTCCCTGTCCAGTCTATCATCGATGGGCATTTGGGTTGGTTCCAGGTCTTTGCTATTGTAAACAGTGCCGCAATGAACCTACGTGTGCATGTGTCTTTATAATAGAACAATTTATAATCCTTTGGATATATACCCAGTAATGGGGTTGTTGGGTGAAATGGAATTTCTATTTCTAGGTCCTTGAGGAATTGCCACACTGTCTTCCACAAAGGATGAACTAATTTACACTCCCACCAACACTATAAAAGTGTTCCTATTTCTCAACATCCTCTCCAGCGTCTGTTGTCTCCAGATTTTTTAATGATCACCATTCTAAATGGCATGAGGTGGCATCTCAATGTGGTTTTAATTTGAATTTCTCTAATAATCAACAATGATGAGCATTTTTTCATATGTTTGTTGGCCTCATATATGTCTTCTTTTGAAAAGTGTCTGTTCATATCCTTCACCCACTTTTGGATGCGTTTGTTTGTTTTGCTGTTGTAAATCTGTTTTTGTTTTTTGTAGATTCTGGATATTAGCCCTTTGTCAGATGGGTAGATTGCAAAAATTTTTTCCCATTCTGTTGGTTGCTGATTCACTCTAATGATTGTTTCTTTTGCTGTACAGAAGCTCTGGAGTTTAATTAGATCCCATTTGTCTATTTTGGCTTTTGTTGCCAATGCTTTTGATATTTTTAGTCATGAAGTCCTTTCCTATGCCTATGTCCTGAATGGTTTTGTCTAGGTTTTCTTCTAGGGTTTTTATGGTGCTGGGTCTCATGTTTAAGTCTTTAATCCATCTGGAGTTAGTTTTATTGTAAGGTGTCAGGAAGGATTCCACTTTCTGCTTTTTGCACACTGCTAGCTAGTTTTCCCAACACCATTTATTAAACAGGGAATCCTTTCCCCATTGCTTGTTTTTGTCAGGTTTGTCAAAGATCAGATGGTTTTAGATGTGTTGCGTTGCCTCCAAGGCCTCTATTCTGTTTCTCTTGGTCTATATCTCTGTTTTAATACCAGTATCATGCTGTTTTGATTACTGTAGCCTTGTAGTATAGTTTGAAATCAGGTAGCATGATGCCTCCAGCTTTGTTCTTTTTGCTTAGGGTTGTCTTGGCTATGCAGGCTCTCTTTTGGTTCCATATGAAGTTTAAGGTGGCTTTTTCCATCTGTAAAGAAGGTCATTGGTAGCTTGATGGGAATAGCATTGAATCTATAAATTACTTTGGGCAGTATGGCCATTTTCATGATATGATTCTTCCTACCATGAGCATGGGATGTTTCTCCATCTGTTTATGTCCTCTCTTATTTCCTTGAGCAGTGGGTTGTAGTTCTCTTTGAAGAGGTCCTTTACATCCTTTGTTAGTTGTATTCCTAGGTATTTTATTCTCTTTGTAGCAATTGTGAATGGGAGTTCGCTCATGATTTGGCTCTCTGTTAGTCTGTTATTGGTATATAGAAATGGTTGTGATTTCCACACGTTTATTTTATATCCTGAGACTTTGCTGAAGTTGCTTATTAGTTTAAGGAGATTTTGTTGCCTCTGTATTGATGGCTGCTGATTGATCAGGGTGATGGGTGCTGATGGTTGGGGTGGCTATGGCAATTTCTTAAAATAGGACATCAAAGAAGTTGGCTACATGAATCGACTCTCCCTTTCGTGTAATGTCTATCTAGAGCTTAAAATGCTATTTGATAGCATTTTACCGACAGTAGAACATTCTTTAAAATTAGAGTCAGTACTCAATCCCTGATTCTGTTTTATCAATTAAGGTGATGTAGTATTTCAAATGCTTTTTTGTCATTTCAAAAATGTTCATGACATCTTCACCCAGATTAGATCCATCTCAAGAAACCACTTTTTAAATTCATTCATAAGAAGCAACTTCTCATCCATTCTGTTCAAGTTTTATCATGAGTTTGCAATAATTCAGTCACACCTTCAGGTTCCACTTCCAATTCTAGTTCTTTTGCTTTTTCCACCAGATACGCAGACACTCCCTCCACTGAAATCTTGGATCACCCAAAGTTCCGAAAGGGTTGGAATCAACTTCTTCCAAATACCTGTTAATGTTGATATTTTGACCTCTGACCATGAATCACAAATGTTCCTAATGGCATCTGGAATCGTGGACCTTTTCCAGAAGGTTTCAAATTTACTTTACCAAGTTCTAATAGAGGAATCACTATCTATGGCAGCTATAGCTTTACAAAAAGTATTTTTGAAATTGTAAGACCTGAAAGTTGAAATTGCTCATTGGTCCATGGGCTGCAGAACGACTGTTGTGCTAGCATGGAATAAAACAGCATCAGTCTCCTTATATGTCTCCATTAGAGCTCTAAAATGAACAGATGTATTGTTAATGAGCAGTAATCTTTTGGAAGAAATCATTTCTGAGCAGTAGGTCTTAACAGTGGGTATACAATATTTAGTAAACCATGCTGTAAACAGATGTGCTGCTATTGTTGAGGCTTTGTTGTTCCATTTCTAGAGCATAGGCAGAGTAAATTTAGCATAATCCTTAAGGGTCTGAGGATTTTTGGAATGGTAAATGAGCATTGGCTTTAACTAAATGTTACCAGCTGCATTTGCCTCTAAGAAGAGACTCAGCCTGTCCTTTGAATCCAGACTCTGGCTGTGAAAGTTCTAGATGGCATCTTCTTCCGATAAAAGGCTCTTTTGTCTACATGCAAAATCTGTTGTTGAGTGTAGCCTCCTTCATCAATGATTTTACTGTATCTTGTAGGTAATTTGTTGCAGCGTCTACATCAGCACTTGCTGTTTTACCTTGCACTCTTATGTTACAGAGATAGATTCCTTCCTTAAACCTCGTGAACCAACCTCTGCTAGCTGCAAACTTTTCTTCTGAAATTTTCCCACTTCCCCCAGCCCTCATATAATTGAATAGAGTTAGAGCCTTGCTCTGGATGAGATGTTGGCTTAAGAGAATGTTGCGGCTGCTTTGATTCTACCCAGGCTGATTCTACCCAGGCTGAAAGTTTATTCTACACTTTCCCTGTATCAGTAATAAGGCTGAATAAGGCTGTTTTGCCTTCTTGTTATTTGCGTGCTTACTGGAGTAGCACTTTTCGTTTCCTTCAAGAGCTTTACTTTTACATTCATAACTTGACTGTGTGGCATCAGAGGCCTAGCTTTCATCCTGTCTCTGCTTTTGACATGCCTTCCTGACTAAGCTTAATCATTTATAGCTTTTGATTTAAAGTGAGGGACATGTGATTTTCTCATTCACTTGAACACTTAAAGGCCATTGTAGGGTTGTTATTCACCTAATTTCAATATTGTTGTGTCTCAGGGAATAGGGAAGCCTGAGGAGAGGGAGAGAGATGGGAGAACAGCCAGTCCATTCATCAGTGAGAACACACACATTTATGAATTAAGTTTCCCATTCTGTATGGGTGTAGTTCATGGCACCCCAAATCAATTGCAATAGTAGTATCCGAGATCAATGGTCACAGATCACAATAACAGATATAATAATATTTAAAAAGTCTGAAATAATGTGAGAATTACAAAAATGCAATGCAGAGACACAGAGTGAGCTCATGCTATTGGAAAAACAGTGCTTATAGACTTGCTGCATGCAAGGTAGCTACAGACCTTCAATTTGTAAAAAAAAAAAAAAAAAAAAGTAGTTATCTGTGATGTGCAATACAGAAAACACAATAAAAGGAGCTATGCCTGTAGTGTAGTAATCTATGAATGTTTATTCTGCTATCCTGAAACCTTCACCAGCTTTGGCAAAGACATATAAAATGTTTGTTACCTTGATTCATAGAATGTATTAGCACCAAGAGTAAACAGATAATGAATAAATTTTCTATGGAAAGGATTATATAACACACAAGTAAAAAGCAAACTGAAAACAAATGTTTTGAATGGCTATAGATTGAAAAATCTCATCACCACTGAGGGGTGTTAATTTGAAGCCATCAAGGAAAGCGTGAATGGTTTTGTAAAAGGAGAGAAACATGAATTGACAATAGCATAATATGGTTTTCCTGGGTAGGGTGAGAAAGCATAAAAACTTCATAAACTTGCAGGTGTGATAGGTAAAGCATGCCAAGAATAGTGGGATAACTTGGCTCTCCTATTATAGAATATCAATGAAAGGTAAGAAAAGAGTTTGGTAGGACAGGTAGAACAGACGAATTAGTGAAGAGCAGATAAATTTATATTTAGTTTGAAAGCCATAGGGAATTATAACATGTTCTTGAGTCCCTTGGGGATCTTAAGTAGGAAATTCTTGAGAAGAAATTCATGTAGCAGTGTATAGAATAAATTTGTTGACTAGGGGATAGATTATACTAACGACAGAGAGAAGAAACTGAAGTAAATTGGATGTGCTTGTGTCATTTGTGGGTAAGGTGAATCTAGCCCTTTTAATAATGACAAGATGAGAATTAATTGAATACCTACTATAAATGGGCTTTACTTATGATAATAATGGCCACCACCATTTTTTAAGAGCTCACAATGTACTAGGCAATGTATTAAATGTATTTTAAGTGTTATCTCATTTGCAATCTTCATGATAAACCTAGGAGATTTTGTTATGATGACCATTTTGTAGCTAAGAAACCAAACATCAGGGAGGTTAATTATATATAACTGATAAGCATGAGACTTGCATTTGAACCAGACTCTAAGATTACGATTCTTCCATTGTAGCACATTGTATGTGATTCATGTGTAGCACAATGTATGTATGTGTATGCAACAAGTTGTAAGACATGAACCTAAAAGAGATTGCCATGGCTTGAACTTAAATAGACATCGATGGTAAAGTATAAAACCCCAATGCACGAGGATAGCCATAGTGCTATTGGAAGTGAGAAAGACATTTAGGAGATGATACTTTATCAGGGAATTTTTGCTTTGGGGAAAGACTGTCCCTGTTATTGATTACATTTTAACTGACAGCAACAGGGATAGCACTGTGTACCTTTGGGTAAGCTTTCTACATTTTGCAAATTCTCAAATATTTCATGGGCATGGGAATGCCCAAGTTAATGCAGTTTCTGGACATGCTAATGTATCCCTCCAGGAGGCAGAAGAAGGTCAGCCTAAAAAGAGAACCACCAGCAGCTGTGGTTAGATCCTTCTTTCCACCAGCCTTCAGCAAAATGTCCTTTTAATTTTCTTTAACCCTTATCTTTCAAAGTTGAAGCCTTTTGGTTTGGAGTTTAAAAGAACTTCCATCACCAAGTGTTTAATCCTTAAATCTTAATATACGTGTCTAAAATTCATCCAAGCCTCTATATAAAGTCATGTGAAGGAAGAAAGCGTTTCATGCCCCTTTTCATATTTTCCTCAATTCTTTCCCAAAATGATAACCCTAGGGTCTAATAGCCTGTTTTCTGCTTCTCTACCTAATTTGCATGGCATATACTTTATAGTACAAAATGTCTATTGATGGGTAAGAAAAAAAATAATAGTGACCGTTTCATGTCAGCAACAGGGGAATATGGATTTGGATTTAGTCTAATTCCGAACCAGTGATAAGGTGGATTAACACTAAAATGCAACAATGCTGACATTAGCAGCTTCTCTACTCCTTGAGGCAAAGCAAATGTTGATTAGCAGTGTTTAGAATTCGGATTCTAGAAACAAAGACCTACATTACAGTCCTGGCTTTACAACTTTTAAATTCTGAGACCTTGGGCAGGTTTCTTAACATACTTCAGCCTTTGTTTCCTCATCTGAAAAACAAAAATAATAGCAGCCTCAATGTATATGTGTAATTACGATCAATGAGATTACATGTCAAATGTTTAAAACAGAGCCTGTATCATTATGTGGTTAGAGACTGATGCTGCTATTAAGAGCAAACTTGGCTAGATGGGTAGTGAATTTAACATAGTAGGAGAGAGAAAGTGCTCTATACTCTTTCAGAGCCACAGCAGTGCCTTCCAAATGGAGAGACATGAGGTGGGATTAGAACAAGCTGCAGAATGGACTTTCTCATATTTGAAGTACTGTGCACATATGTAGTATTTCCTGGAAGGCATAGGGAGCAACCGAGTCTAGCAGGTAGATTATAGGTACGGATGTGTGGAGGATGAGGAACGGGTGTACATGCACGTGCACAGCCTTGTACCTAATACTAACGCTAATTTGCAAAGGTAATTTTTTCCTCCTTGCCTCATTCTGAATATAAGTGAAAACAACGACAAAATATCAGAGGGAGGTTTTGATGGCTTTAACACCTTGACATGCACATATACAGAACAAGCTTTCCAACAGGAAGCAAAAGCGACAGCAGCAACTATTGTTGGAATCATGCTCAGTGGAGTTACAGGAGACTTTTGTCATCCTGCCTTAGATTCCGTTCATCACTTGGCCTGTCAGTTACTCTTTGACAAATAGTTTCTCTAATTACTCTGGTTCCTGTGAAACCACAGCCTGGGTTAGATTTGTTTAAATATTACAATGTCTATATAAAGTAGAGTCACCCTTTTGTCTAGGAACAAAACTCTGGAAGGTCTATTATTTCAGAGGTAAGCAGTTGAGCACTTTAGACCCTTGAATAATCCGAAGTCTAGATGTCAATGACTTCAGGCTGTCCAGGCATCTAAAATTTTGTCCAATTTAACAATCTGTAACCATTTATCCTTCATGTGTTTTTATTCCCATGTTTTTAAGCTTGGGATTGGATTCTCTCTATGGTACATCATCCTTTGGTTTTTCAAGCTAATTATCTCCTTTCAAGTTTCAATCCATTCTTCATATGGGCTATAGGTTTTATACATGATACAGTATGTTCCTTTCAATATCTTCTAAATAATTAATTAAATGCTAATATTGCCTTTTTTCTTAACAATTGTTCTTAAGCATTAAATAAATCACAGATTAATTGAAACTTCCTCACTATTTTCCCTTTTCTCTCCATAAATTAGCTTTTACTTTCATTTTCTTTCATGGACCTTTTTCCCCCTTCTCCTCAGGCATTCTCAGAGGGCATCTAAAGTTCTTTGGCTCTGTAGTTTTGAAATGTGCAATTTGGAAGGAATGTGGGTCTGGAGGGAATTAAATTAACTAGAAGCACTCTGATTTTTTATTAAATTGCTTCTTTCAAAGATATTATAGAACATTCCAGGTATTCATTTTTAAATTTTCTTAAAAAAAGGGAAAAGGCATTAAAGTTCAGATGATTTTAGTTACTTTTTTGCTTAACTTTTACAGTCTATACTCAAAACTCACCTTGATCATGTTTTTAGTACAAAGTTCCAAACATTAGGAAAATACATTTATTGAATTTAATTTGGTGAAAATTAGAGGTGGGAAATAAAGAGTGCAGAACAACCATCAAATGAAAATAATGTGAGAAGCCAGCACAATAAGGCATGGGTGAGCTATATCCTAAAGCAAAGAGTGAAAATTCCATGTGATTGAGGATTTGGACAGCAATCAGACATCAGCCAAATAATGTGCAGAAAGAACAAAGAGCACAGTCCCGTGGAGGGAATTCTGAGTGTGAGACAGTAAGAATGAGCAAGACTATTAGAGCTTTGTGCAGTTTGGGTTAGAAAAATGTAGAAGGACACAGCGGGTAACAAGTAGGCCACCAGTCAGCATTTTTTTTCCTCTGGAGGACTCATAAAAAGCAAATCTGTAATTGTGAGAAATGAATGAGAGCAGCCCTTTTGAAATAGTCAACATGACTCAGGCCTTGGCTGGATCCAGTCCTGGGACTCAACTGGAAGCTATGCCTCACCAAACACCACAGTAGAAATGGAAAAACAGAATCAGTCAGCCGGCGGCCGCTGAACATCTACACCTTTGACTTTGTAAATCATATCATGTGAATGGCTAGTTAAAGGTTTCAATTATTCTCATCAGTTTTAGTTTGCTTGCTTCAGGTAGGCATCCAAAAAGGTACAGAACATTCAGAAAGCTGAAATGATGGTTACAATTTAGAAAATGCAAGACCGTTTCTGCTGCCACAAAACTTATTCTGCCATTGTCTTCTTAAACTGTGTTAGTGGATTTCAGCGCTCAGTGTAAAACCCAAGCTTCTTAAGTTGACTTGGAAAGTCCTCTTTTGGGACTTGACGTTTCAGATGGCTATTTTTATTGTTTCTTCACAACTTTTGCTTTTAATCATTACTGAACAATTTAAATTTTCTTAACAAGCACAGTATGTTCCACTATGATTTGAGACCCTTTGGCATGCTGTTCCCTCTGCTTCATTACCACCTTGTGGTCTGGCCCCTCCTACTCTAAATTCAAGATTAGCCTCAAGTATTAGGAAACTCAGAAAACCTTACCATGTGTGGTCCAGTGGCCTCTCCCTAGTCTTAGTGCTTACCCCCCATTGCATGAATGCCTTCTTATTTGTTCCTCTCTCCCATTAGACTGTAAGTAGTTTTAGGAAGATACCATGTAATCCAATCCACTTTTTCTTTCCATTGCCAGATAAAATGGCTGTCATCTAAGTATGCATATTAAATGTCGGTTGAGTGGAATGTCAAAGGAATAGGATAATTAGGATTATTATGTTAGAAAGTGCTATTATGATTGTGCACCCCTAAAATTTGTATGTTGAAACCTAATCCCAATGTGATGATATTGGGAAGTGAGACCTTTGGGATGTGATTAGATCATAAGGGCAGATCTCTTATGAATGGGATTAGTGCCCTTCCATTATTTGAGTACACAGCTGGAAGTTACCATCTATAAGGAACAGGCTTTCGACAGACACTGAACCTGCCAGTGCCTTCATCTTGAACTTCCCCGCTTCTAAAACTGTGAAAAATAAATGTTTACTGTTTATAAGCCACCTGGTTTATGGTATTTTGTTATGGCATTCCGAATGGACTAAGACAGAAGGGAAAACTGAAAGTATAAATAACAGCACTGAATAGAATGAAAGACATACACTGAGAGCATTAGCAAATTCATTATCCGATTGATTGGTGAAGAGCACTGTTCTATAAACTAAAAAAGTCAGTGCTTTCCTAAAAAGGGTAATCTTCCTGTATAAAGTTGCTTCTTCCACTTTATTATATGCTTTGACGTGTGTGTGTGTTAACTTTTCTCTAAGTCAGAAACTTACTATTTATTTATTAAAAAAATATTACAAAGGGCCTGACAGAGTGCCATGCATACAGTAGGCCTTTTATAGGCTTACGTTTAATAAAATATTTATTGGATGAAATAAGATTAGAAGGAAGACTTTGCAAAACTGTTAAAAACCAAACTATGTCAAAGCTATAATCTATTTTTTCTGCGCACCAGTCATAATATTTCTTCATCGTATAAAGAAACTGACATTATAAAGGATGAGGCTATCCCCCATATTTCCTTTTATCTGTCAGTAGAATTAAATGTTCTTTAACAAAAGGCCATCTGTAGTTGTGTGTATCCATATCAATGAATTTAAATACTTATAAAAATATGAATGTTTGATGTGAAGCAGAGAAAACTCATTAAATGTTTAATTTTTGGTTCCAATTAGTGGTGGCATTATATTTTAAACATGAAGATGGAAATTGATTATTGTGGAACCCAGGACAAGATTGTTCTGGCAATCTGTATGTAATTGAATAGAATAATGATTGGCAAAACCTAGTTCTTGGACCAGAAGCATGGGCATTCTAACACCTTGTCAGCAATGCAAATTCTCAGGCCCCCTCAGACTTACCTTACCAACTCAGAATCTCTGAGGGTGAGGCCTAGCAATCTGTGCTTTAACAAACCTTCCAGATGATTCCAATGCAGTATAAACTTTGAAACCCATTGGGATAAGCCTTTCAGAGTACCACTAGGAAGTTCAAAGGGGACCATGCTTATAGACCTCAGGATTTTCTGGCCTTGAGCATTCTCTGGAAAATGGGCTTTTCCTAGCACTGAAACACATTTCAGTGCTCCCTTCAAATGTTGGTCCAAGACTTGATCTGATGGCTAGAAACTAAATTCTATACACTAATGCCATTAGAAAACATCAAGAATTGTTTATAATAAACGGGAAAAAGGCCAAATCCTACCTGACCTCTGTGACTTAGCAAGTGTTAGAATGACTAAGAATAGACAACTTGTACAGTAAGTTGCTCATCAAGTTGAGAATGATCATAAATGTATTTTCCATTCTTTTATGCTATATTATTGCAGATAACATTATCAAACGACTGGACTGTTGACAAATTTATATGTTTTGATATAATATCAATCAGACAATTGTTTTTATTCTTTAGTGCCTTTGAGACAATGAATACCTGCCTTCTTAAAAATGCCAAGTATCTATACAACTTGTTCCTTTTTCATTTTATTCTCCTCCTTATACTGTTTTGTTATTCTGTTTTCTTCTTGTTCTGATTTCTCTGATGATCTCTTCAAGGAAGTTTAATAGATTATTAAGGTTATATTTAGGGATCATATCAAACTGAGGGCCACTCAAGGCTTCTGAATACCCTAAAAAAAGTTGTCTTGGACTATGATTTCAGTTCTCTGAACCCTTGTAATATTATATGCTGTTATTTTTGGACTCCCCTATTTGGAGCATCCAATGACAAAAGTCACTTGAGAAATAATACATTGTAACTGGAGAGCTCTATTTTGGTGGATGATTTTTTCTTCTTCTTTTTTTTTTGTGGGTGATTTTCATGTCTAATTTCTTTCTTTCTTATTTAAGTACCTATGGAAAAAAATCTGGCTTTGTGAATAGATAGAATCATATGGAAAATAATCTCTACCCCCAGATTAAAGATCTGAAGTAAAAGAAACCTTTTTTTTGATATATATGCATATTCTTATACATATCAGACATGATAGAGAGAAAATGAAAAGTTATAGCTCCATTTTCTTGTATCTCTGGGAAGCTATAAAAGTGCATATGTGACTCAGGTCATCTCATAAAAAAATAATATGCAACATATAAAATACAGAGATATTTAATAGGGTTATAAAATCTGGGCTACCTACTTATTTTCTAGTAGCAAATTTATTCATTATTGTTTTTATTAATAATAGTAATATCATTACGAATCTGTGCATATATTAAAACAACATTATTTGCATCATCCACAGAAGATAATTTTCCCTCTGGGATTTAATCGTGGCGTTTGAAGGAGAGAAGTGCAATCATTATGAAATGCTGAGAGAGTCATACCTTTCTGCTCATGGGTCTAACACTCATTAATATTTATGTGAAGATTTTCTTTCATGTAGGAGAGGATGGGGTTAAATAGAAGACTCTGTGATGGGTACAACATGTGGAAATGTGTATGCAGCACAGATGCTGACATGTGGATTAGTAGCCACGTTGAAAAGAGGAAACAGTTCTGTCTTGAATAAGAAAAGATAACATTTCCATTTTGTGTGTGTGCCCAGAAGTGGGGATTCCACTAGTAAAAGCTCTATTCGTATAACTTGTGAGTCCTCTGGTGTGCTACCTGAAGAAAGATTTGGAGACTTGGGATAATTGTGTCCAAGTGGCAGGTTTATTCTTGCTCCGTTATTGTGACTGTGCTTACTTACTGGCACACAGTACACTTTGCCCTCATCTTGGACCTGTGTGGCATTACCTTCTGCTTGGTTTCTCTCACCTGAGTACACCCTATTGAGGATGCAGCAACAGACTATTCTTTTTGAAGTCAGACATTTTAAGCATTTTGGTGTCTTTTGCTGGAGCACACACCCAGCCACATTGCGAGAGTTTCATGCTATTATGAAGTGATTTTGTGAGCAGTTGTGAGCTAGTTATTAGCTGGGTTTAACTGGGTCAGCCCTAAGAGCAAGGCATGTGATTTTTACAGAGAACACAACCTCTATATCAACATTTAAATTATGGTGTTTTGTTGTTGCTGTTATTTTTAAATAAAGAGTTTTCCATTGGGTTACCTCAGATAACTCATCAACTGATTGAATGAGGAATCACCAGGACTGGGACAAGAGATGACAATAAAGAAAATTCAGGATGGAACTGTGTTTCATGAGTCATAAACTAAGGTCTTGACATACTACCTTGGACAATTTTCTGAGTCAGAACTGCACCACTGCCCTGTTGCAGTAATAACGTGGGGATAAAATAAAGCATCCTCCAAGGAGGCATTTAGTGGTGAGCTAAGGCTGAGAGCCTTCAAGGACATTTATCTCCATAGTAGCAACGTTTGACTTGTTGTGGTTTCCACAAATCTCTGTAAAAGGCATTGATCGTCACTGACACTATGATTAGAGGAAGCACTGATGCATAGCATGTTTATGATTAAAAAAAGAAAAAACAACTCACGTACGTAACACATGTCATGAGGAGGCTCTCATTCTCCTGAGAAAAGAGAAATTTTACTTATTTAAGAGATACTTTTTTTTAAATCTTTTCTTATATAATGTTAGCTTTGTTTAATATGTAGGCCAGTCTAAGGACTAAGAAAGTGGCACTTTCTCTGTGACTTTAGTCAATTCATTTTACTTCCTTGATCCTCATTATCCATGCTTTTAAAATGAGATTGTTGTTCATCTGATATGTTGTCCACCTCAAATCTATAGAATTCTATAATGCAGTCACTGTTTCACATAGCTCTTCCAATGCGCCTTTCAGGATTTACTCTAAAAAGTCAAATGTCTATAGAATGTTCATAAATCATACAGCCCCAAACCTTATTGAACACCTATTATTTGGAACAGTTAGTCACTGTTGAAAAGGAAAAGGATATATAATATAAAATTGTGTAAGACATAGCCTGTTACCTCTGAGAATATTCTATATATTATGTAATCCAAGGGGAAAAGTGTTAAATTCCTTTAGCACGTTACAAAGATGATTATCATATACCACAGGGTTTCTCAACCTCACACTATTGAGACAGGATGGGTAATTATTTGTTGTGGGAGGCTTTCCTGTGCATTGAGTATGTTTAGCAGCAACTGGAGTCTCTTCCCAGTAGATATTAGTAGGATTCCCCCAGTTATGACAACCCAAGATGTCGGTAAACATTGCCAGATACTCCCTGGGGAGAAAAATTGCCCTGATGCAGGAGCAGTGCAGTAGCTATCACTACACTAGAGGAGAACAAGAACTTGTGTCAAGTTTACAGAGAGGATGCCAAGAGGATTCATTTGACCTGAGTCTTAGAATATAGGGAGTAAGTAAGACTAGAAATACAGGTCGTAGTCACAGTTAGCAGGACCTTGATCTCGCCACTGGGAAACACCCAACGTTTTGAGGTGAAGATTCAGATAGAGAGTCATTATAAATAGGATAGTGGTCAATCATGAACTTTGCAGTAGGAAAAATCTGGTTTTAAATCCTGGATCCAAAATTTCACTGTTGTATGATCTTGGGTAGATTAATATTTCTGACTATGATTGTGATTAAGTGCAATATGTAAATTTCTTAGCACTATGCCTGGCATACAAGGCATGTGGTATAATCATCATGTGAAGCATGCATCAACCATAGGGTCTTCACCCTAAAGTCTGTTCATGGGTTGTGAATTGTGTTGTAAATATCTTCTTATTCATAATGAAATACTAACACATGTGAATTGTTTAATTTTATATTCAGTAGAAAGGAACAAACATATTTCTAATAAGCATTCCAGCTCACTGATTTGCTTTCTTGACTATTAGAGTAAAAGATGGAGTTAAAGCCAGCATATGAAAATTGAGACTTCTGTGTGTATTCATGGAGGGGGGTCATAAGAAAATGCCAATCTGAATGTATGTCAGACTTGCTACCTAGGCAATTGCTCAGTCTAGGATTAACAACTGCACTTGCTTAGCTGACCAAGTGTATCAGTTTTCAGTGCCGTGATGATGTTGGAACTTGGAAATCTGCCCTCAGCTATGGGGTCTTCCTGCAGCTGGACACAGAAGCTTGGGACATTTAGATGTCTGTCCTTGGGCTGCTGCTTGGGCACTAGCCATCAAGGAACAATAGGACTTAGAACTGGAATCTTGGATAATAGATAAATATAAATGTGTATATATGTGTATGTGTGTGTATATATATATATATATATACACACACACACACACACACACACACATGACACAAGTGTACGTGTGTGTGGGTATGTGTATATACACATATGTATGTGTGTGGACTCTATAGTGAGTTTATATATATGTAATACATACATACACAGTGACACACGTGTATGTGTGTGGGTATGTGTATACACATATATATGATACATATATGTATAAACGTGTCATACATATTCACATATATACATATACATATATACATCCACACATATATACATATGTGTCATATACATAGATACACATGCACACATATACATATACACATATATACATGTGTGCCATACATATACACATATGTATATACATATGTGTCACATATACATGTTTCATATATGTATATATATGTATATATACCATACCCACACAAATGTACACACGTGTGTCACGTGTGTGTATATATATGTTTATATTATATATATAAACTCACTATAGAGTGCACACATACATATATATGTATATATATAAACTCACTATAGAAATCTAGCTTTTGGCCAGGCATGGTGGCTCACGCCTATAATCCTAGCACTTTGGGAGGCCAAGGGGGGTGGTCATGAGGTCAGGAGTTAAAAACCAGCCTAGCCAACATGGTGAAACCCTGTCTCTACTAAAAATACAAAAATCAGTCAGGTGTGTTGGCGGGCGCTTGTAATGCCAGCTACTCGGGAAGAGGCTGAGGCAGGAGAATTGCTTGAAACAGGAAGGCAGAGGTTGCAGTGAGCTAAGATCAGACCACTACACTCCAGCCAGAGCCAAAGAGTGAAACTCCATCCAAAAAAAAAAAAAAAAAGGAAATCTAGCTTTTAACAATTTTCAATAAAGTTTATTATTTAGCCTTTCAAATTATTTTACTGGCCCTGCCTTGATTCATGTATTGTAAGGATTGAAACTGATAGTATCTAGTTTTGAAACTTCCACTTCTGTGATATCAGTGTATTCAAGCCTTGAAATATACTGTTATGTTAGAGCTAAATTAAGGCAAATTTATACAATGCCATAAACTGATAGCAGCCAATTTCCCAAGGCCAGTATCTCTTCCAAGCATTGAAAGTTTTATACCACTAGGGAAAGATTTTGCTGCATCACCTGTTAAGTTTGAGCCTTTTTTCAAGGTTGGCTACTTCATGTGCTTGCTGCACAGGTCTGATGCTTCATTGGTGCCAGACCCTAAAACATTCACATGACTATTGCTGGTAAGTGGCAGCTCTGGCAGTGGCTACTTAGCCATCTCTGGGAGAGGCCTGCCTGAGAAAGGTGGTAAATGTCACAATAGGAGATTAATTGTATATGTTCTGTGTGACATGACATCCCATAGGACTTAGGAAGATGTTTGCGGTTGTATAAAGTATACTGTAAATATCAGTCTTGGCTCTGGCTGTGACCCTGCCAAACACCGGGCTAATGTCATTTGTCATATTCAGACATTGCCTTTTAAGAAACATCCTTGTACAGGCTGTTACCAAGGTTTGATGTGTTTGATGGCGGCTCCGAGGAAATTGTTGTCCTTATAATAGGAGAATAGAGAGAGACGGGAAACCAGCAGGGGGAGGGAGAAGAGGAAGTGAGCCATGGGATGGAGCAAAAACATGTCACTCAGGGGAATGAGTAAATTATGTTCTTGCTTTTTGATTAATGAAAGTTACTAGACAGATTTCCTTTTGTCTTCCAGGACTTTCATTTATTACCCTATTTTTAATGAAAAATCTGTGAGAAAAGATAACCTGAGAACTTGCTGGGGAGAAATTAGATACTTCCAGTGTTTAACTTCAGCGAGGTTTATTGACATTCTCATTGAGAGACGGAAGAATGAAGTGAAGGGAGAGGGGAAGATAATGAGAAGGAATAAGGACACCATTTCACTGTGGCCTGATTATTAGCATACTAGATAGTTTCACAGCTATCTACCCTTGGGCTTCAGATTTGACCCACACATCAGTATTTGAGTTAAATCTTTATCTTGTTTTTATCATCTGAGTGATCTTTCGAAACCCCAACATCCTTTTGTTGCAAAGCCTTAATGACTGGCTTGCATTACTGAATTTCTAGTTCTGGTTAATCCTGTGTATATAATACCCTTCTCAGACTAAGTAGAACTAGAACATATTCTTGCTTGCAGTAGACAGATGTTCAGAGCACAAAACCTCATCCAAAAGAGGAGCTACAGTACATTACCATACATAGGGCCATGGCAATGACCAGTCACTGCCATCAATTGAATAATTAGCTTTATTTTGGAGAATACCTCTTCCACCTGGGATTCTGAAGGCATAATTCTATTATTACCTTTGCTCCTTTCTCTTTCTGTGAGTTAATACAATGTATAGCTTCTTACGTCTGTCAATTTAAATCCCTAGTGGCAGTAGGGAAGGCATGTGTGATGGCAAAGTGCTTCTCAAGGGAATTGAGGCTTAATGTCCCCTTACTTGAGTTATGATAATCATGTGTATCCTGAGCTGAAGCCACATATGAGGATCCTATGTGGAAGTAGTTTGTGTCATCAGTCTTCCCCGTTGACAGTTTTATCTGCCTTCCCCTCTCTGTTTCTTTCTGTGTTTCTTCATTTCTAGCCTCTTTATTTTTTATTTTCTATCTTTTCTTTTCAAACTTGCTCTCAAGTTTTGGATATGAGAATTGTGCTGTCCCAATAAAGGACAAAAATGCTTCTAAGATTCAGCCACATTGTAAGCAAATAATTGCCTCCGGGATTGTCTTTAGTTTGATTAAAAACTACTTATTCTTCCCATTAATTTGTTCATTCATTTATTCATTCTCAACAGTTCTTTACTGAGAATTTACTGTGCATTAGATACAGAGCTGAGATGAGAAAGAACAGCCTGTAAGGCACTTATGAATCATTACAAGGCAATATAGTGAGTGTTATAAGGGGAATATTTGCCAAGTGCCAAGAGATGCCATTAGAAGAGATTGCTAACAGGTAGGGATGGGGAAAGATGATAGAAAGTGCCATAGAGCAGCAATGTTTTAGATAAACTTGATGAATTAGTAGCTGGGTATATCCATTCCAGTCAGAAGCATGCACAAATGCATAGTAGCATAAAAGAGCCTTGCACTATGGCATGCAGTGAGAAAAGTAATTTAATTTGCTCTGTCCTGAACCAAAGATCAAAATGGAGTGACTGGAGAAGGGGTTAGTTATATAATGAGTTTGCCTGGGGCTTCCTATCAGTTTTCTTTTGCAAATTTAGCAACGATAGAAGTGTGTCATGTGGATTCAAAAGACGAAGACATTCAAGGCATGGAAATCTACATGGAGACAGTTGTAATAATCCAGGTGTAAATAGAAAATTATAATCTGATATGTAAATAATAGATATATGTAGGCAATAATGTGAGAGCATGTGGTGTTTAGCCTTTTCTTGGAAGGTTAGAAAATGATTTTTGCATGAGGATATATTGATGTGAGATTTTAAGGATGGTGGCCTGAGGTATAGGTTAGGGGAAGTTTCTACATAGGATAGGATAGGAGGGAGGTAAGATCTGGTTATCTAGAGAGATGGGCTAACGCTGAGTTGAGAGAAGAGAGTGAGATGTTAATTTAATTGGTGTTGCTGGAAATAAACATCGAAAATTAGGATAAACAAGGCAAAAAAGGTAGGTAAGACTAAATCTTAATAAATATTAATTCCATCCTCAGTGTTTGGGCTGTGTCTTGTAGGTGATGGGAGATATTGAAAGGGTTCAGCCAACAGAGACACAGGAAGACTGCTTATAAAGACCTCGCTCTTTCAGCAGTTAAGAGGCTGGATTTGAGGTAGACAGGCTTAGAAACAGAGGCATGAATAGGAGGCTTTTGGAATAGCCCAGGCAATAAATGAGGAAAAATAGAATCGGGACACAGTTACTAACTCAAGTGTTTGATTACATATTCACATAAAAGCTGGTGCTTTGGGTTTTTTTAGAAGCAGAAACTGAGATCAGAATTTAAGTAATTTAGTTTGTAAAGGAGGAAAATACCAACACAGAAAATAAGAAAGTGAAACAGAGGAGGAAATTCAGCAAACAAATGACATATTTTCAAGCCAATCACCAGTGTGGGCAACTGGCACTTATTCCTGCTGATGAACTTGGTAAGACATATAGAACACTATACTCATTATATAGATGATGGGATCATTTATTTACATCCCAAACCTCAGCATCACACAATATGCTCATGTAACAAACTTGCGTGTATACCTCCAGATTCTAAAATGAATGCTGAAATTATTAAAAAAAAAACATGTCTTATAAAATATGTAAACACATCCTAGCTAAGGAGAATGGAGGTAGGATATTTACAAACCAACTCTCGGTCATGATTCAAAGAGAAGGGCGGTTAATTCCCTGGCACTGCTTGCTCTGCTATGTAGAGAGATAAGCAGATAATGACATTAGCAAGTGAAGCCAGTACACACTGAAATGGTAAGGCAGTAGAATAAAAGCAGGACAACAGTATATTCTACCAAAGTCGGAAAAAAACTGGGATCACTCCCAGATTTTTGTCTTTGGGTCAATCATTAGATGGTAATTCCATCAATTGAGAGATTATAGGAAAATAATGAGTTTAAGACAAAAAAAAAGAAATAATTCTGGACATATTGTCTTTAAGGTCACGACAGGATATTCTCTACAGGTGTCTATGAATTTCAAGCTCAAGGAAGGTTGCACAGGATATTTAAATTTGGAAGTCATCAGTATATAGGTAACGTTGAAATAATGCAGACAAATGAGATAACTCTGGCACACTGTGCAGTGAGTAAAAGAGTGGGCCAAGGAGAGAGCCCTAGAGATCGTGAACATTTCAGGGGTGTTGGGAAGAGAGAACTACAACAGAGACAGTGTAAGGTGAGGAAAGTGTAGAGTCACAGACACCAAGAGACTGGAGAGTTTCAAAAAGGAGGAAGTCAGCAGTTTTAACTGCAGTTAAGAATAATATAGAGGTTTAATAATATACATCTAGTAGATATTTATTTGGCCTTTAGTGATCCTAGTAAGAATAGTTCATAGTAGAATGATAGATGCAAGATTATACTGGGCTTAGTAGTGAGCCTACTTCTCTTCTGTGGATGAGATGGAGATTAGATGGTAGCTTTAGGGAGATTTAATTTCAAGGTAGGCTTTGTGGCATATTTATAAACTAGAGGAAGAAGGAAACGGTAGCGAGCAAGCAATTGAATGCAATGGGACGAGGATTGCCTCGCAGAGCAACATCCCAGAAGAGGCAGTATAAATGGTTTAGGTGAAGGGAATAGCTGACCAGAAGTATGGTAACCTCAACATATGAGACAGGCAGAAAGGAAATAAGGAGGAGTGTGGGTAAATTTAAGTTAGTAGAAGGGGGCGAGTGTGAATATATAGAAGTGTATACCCTAGTTCTCTTGAAGATTTAAGAGGGCAGATGCTTTGCTGAGACTTCATGGAGCAGAGTTCAGTATGAGGCTAGGCTAGAGAAGAATGCCTAAGGTTTGCAAGAGTTGTTGTGGAAATTGCAGAGGAATCTGTCTGAGTTCAAATAAAATGATTGTTGAGGGCCTGCTGATTTTACAGATTAAACCTTTGTAGTAGCCAGGAATGGCGGCTCACCCCTGTAATTCCAACACATTGGGAAGCTGAGGCAGGTGGATCACTTGAGCTCAGGAGTTTGAGACCAGCCTGGCCAACATGGCAAAACGCCGTCTCTACTAAAATTCCAAAAGTTAGCCAAGCATAATGGTGCATGCCTGTAATCCCAACTACTTGGGAGGCTGAGACAGGAGAATTGCTTGAAACCAGGAGGTGGAGGCTGCAGTGAGTGGAGATCATGCCACTGTACTCCAGCCTGGGTGACAGAATGAGAATCTATTAAAAAAAAAGAAAAAAAGAATCTGTAGCAATGTACCTGATTTTTCTCAGCAGTGCTCAGCCACTTGAGTTTAAGAACAAAAAAGATTGAATTGTAATACTTGTCTCTGCTTTATACAGCCAGAGATCCACAAGGAAGGGGTGCAAAGGACCCTTACATTTTCTCTTAGTGTTCTTTTAATTACCAAATTTATTATATGAGTGATCTACATTGTTTCCTTTGCTTCCTTAATACCTTCTCCTCAAATCCTAAAGTCTGTATTTTGTCTTTTATATCCATCTATAACTTCTTCCTTTCAGATCAATACTAACGTGTTACTCATCAAAGCCGATGCACATTTTCCCCATTCTTATAGCCTTTTAGAACTATCTGCAACATATGCCAGCATTGACTATCCCTCGTTTCTGGAAAAAATCCTTACATTAGTCAAGTTAGCCTAGGTTAAATTGTGGAAGCAAACAAATCTGAAGGTTCATTGTGGCTTAACACAATGAAAATGTTGTTTTGCATTCATGCTACATGGTCAATATACGTTAGGAATTGAGGCACTGTGCATGTAACAAACACTGCAGAGCTCAGGTTTTTGGAGAATCCATCTGCAATCACCACAAACTTCCACAATCTCCACAATCACTACGGTAGTAGGAAAGGATTTTGGCAAGTCCTATACTGTTTCTTAGAGCTTCCACCCAAATGTGACACACATTAATGCTGTTCACATTTAAATGGCCAAATTAAATCGCTTAGTCATTTCTAACTGGAAAGTTTCAGCAAAATGCAGTACTATTTTATACACAACAGGAGAGACAGGATATTCGGGAACAGTTCAAATGACTACCTTTATTTCAGCGTCTATGATAATGTAAATGTATTTTAACATTCAGGTTCTCATACAACCTTTGCCTCCTCCAACCCTAACCTCTTTGACCTACTAAGTGCCTGTATATGCCAAGTTTGGTTCTCAGCCTGGTGTTCTTCAATTTATTCCCAAAGTACTCTGGCATCCCTTTAGGTGATTTCCAGATTCATGATCCTTGACCTGACTTAACGTCTTTGTCTTGTCCCATAGGACTAAATGTATCCTGAATGTTTCCACTTGCATGTTTTGCTGGCATCTCAGTTGGAGAGTATCCAAAACAGTATTCAAAAACTGACTTTCACTTACATTTCCTATTTTTGTTATTTCCTTCTCTGGGAGACTCTGTCTCACAGCCTCAGAAGCCCATCTAGATCCTCTTTTTCTTGAGGTCGTCAGGCATCTGTTTTTACTTCGTTATTCATGGATATATACCTAGTAGGTATTCTAAAATTACCATTTGGTGATTTTATTTTTCTAATTTTTCCTTCTCTAAAGGAAACCCTTTACTCATATTATTTTGTACAGACAGTGGCATTCCAGAATGTAATTGAAAATATCGAGAATAGGATTCAAGAACATGTGGTTGAAATCTTAACTATATCACTTAACCAAGCGGCTTTAGATTTGGCTCATCACTTTTTGTTGTTGTTGTTGTTGTTTTTTGATCTATTTCCTTATCTTTTTAGTGAGAAGATTATACTAAGGGTAACTTTATGAATTTTAGATACCTTATTATTGTCCAGCTGAAATACTTGAAGCTATTGGAATCTAATTTTAAAGAGTTTATTCAAGCACAAAGTTTGAGACTAGCCACTTCAGAAACACCAATTCCAAATAAATGGGATCAGTGCTCTAAAGCAGAGTAAAGGTCTCACTTACATGGGCAGAAACAAAGAAGTTTAGCAGAGTTGCAACATTGTCTATACAAGGCTGGTTCATGAATTTCAGCAAATTGATTGGTTATAGTCTGTTCCTTTTGGGGAAAGGTGTATTTAACATTGCATCCCAAATGATGTCATAGTCGTGGGAACTATTAGGCCATCTGGTCTAAGTCAGATGCAGAAAAATAAATGAAGGAAGTTAATCTATAATAAAATATCAGTAACTAAAAAGAAGGGGGTCTCATCCCTGGTGCAATTCAATCTCATGTTTTACAAACCAAGAAATACCAGAAAGAAGGTTAATGTATAATCAAAGAAGCAACAGTTGCCACTGCTTACTGATGACTCAGTCCCCACAATCACATTTTCTTTAAGGCACAAAATAATTTCAAGTTCCAACAGCTTTATTTTGAATTATTTATTTTTACATTAGAGAAAGAGATAATGACTTTTTTAAAAAATTGACAATAAAGAGGTAGTGAAAATGTAGTAGTTGAATAGTCTGTTCTGTATCTGTAAGAGTTTGTTGTTTCAGTTCTGAGAACATCTGAAAAAAGGAATGAGAAAGCAAGATTCTATTTAAATTATGATCAGGCTACTTATTGGGGGTTATGTGTTCAGTAAAGGTATTCCATCGTCAAAGACAGAAGTCAGAAGCAATGACTATCAGAGTCCAAGAATGATGTAGAAGACAGCTTTCTTTTAAATAGTAGCCTCTCTTCCTGGCTACTCTTGCCAGAAGAAAAGGAATTAGAGATAAGTACCCTAACAGACAGACTTTTTAAAAATAAAGAGAATTGTTATTGAAAAGAAGAGAGAACATTACGAAAAGACTGAATACAGGAAAAGTTCTACAAAGAGGGACTACAAATCCTCAAGAATTTTCACCTAGGTAAAATAGAAAATACTGTATAGATGGATTAAAAGGAAGGGGAAAGTGGAATGAATAATTACAAATGTGTGAGCATGAGGAACTGGCAAAGGAAAGAAAACTAGCCCAAGGCTGAATAAAAATGAGGGGGATAGTTATGGGACTGTGAATTACAGATAGAACTTAAAGTGAGGCAGGGTGGGACTGAGAATATGGGAAGGAGAAGAGAGAAAGGCAGTGGATTTATGAGTTACTCACTCGCTATGAACAGAGCAAGTTCCTGTCTTTAGGTGAGCCATGATGGATAACTAGTGGGAAACTGGCATTGCTTATATGTTAATTCTCCTTAAATCTATCAGGATGAGTTCTTCTTTCTGTTGGAATCATTTCAAAAGCCCCACGGCCTCTGCAGGAAGAAAAAAGAGAAAGAGGCATTGTACAGTAGGAGTGAGAATTAGGGGTGGAGAACAGCTTGGGGGAGGTGTGCTGTAAATAGAGTCTCATTACCACAGTCTAGCTTGGTGCCTGATTAATTATGGAGCACTTGATAATGTCCTGGAGTCATGGAAATCAGGAGGAAAAGTACAGATAATTGAATGGAATTGAAGAACTGGCAGTGTTGAGAGCATCATTAACATATTTTTGCTGTTGTTGTTCTTGGCATCTGCCCTTGTCACAATTGACTCTGGGCTTCAACAGCTGCACATTTTGGTGGAAGTGAGGAAGGAGAGATGGGAAGAAGAAGGGCAAGTGGAAGCTGCCGTCTTTCATAGAAACCCAGAGGTCTACTGGTGTTTGTAGCCAGTCCCATTCTATTGACTAGGACTCGCCTTTATCTCTTTGTATTATGAAGAATTAACTTTTGCTTAAAGCACGTCAGGGCCAGTTTTCTATAGAATTCAGCCTAAGTACGTGATAGTGGTTTACAAGATAAGTCACTAGGACTTGTGTTTAGAAAGCTAATACAAATTACAAATCTCCTCTGAAGCAATACCTACTGGGATAGCTTTGCCGGCCATGCTGAATCAGACAAGTCAAGTTCTATTTTCGACAATGAAATAAAGCATTATCAGTGTGCAAGTTCTGAGTAGATATCCCTTTGCATGGCGCTGTGCATGTGAATTTTTTAGTTGTCAAACTTTTTATTCTCCCTGTAGATGTCTGAAGTTGCTTGTTGATTAAAATATCAGTGATAAAATTTAGAGGAAAAATTTACAATGTAAAAAAAGTTTACTAATTTTCAGATTAGTCTAGAGCAAATTTGACAAAACAAACTGAGAAGTTTGTACTCATTTCTTGTCTCTTCCTGGATGAGGAGAGTGGTGTACACCTAGGGACTACGGCACAGCTGTGCATAGAGACTGAGCTGCCTTCTGAGACCCAGTATATGTTCCAGGTCAGTGGAATATTGCTGGTCATGCTCAGTTCTGCCTGTGGCCTGCAGCAGGCTGGCGTGGAGCTGGGAGGCTGCACAGAGAATGCCAAGGTCTGAGGAGCAGCAGCTGCCTTTGCTGGCATTTTAGTACAGATAATAAAATAGCTTGGAGAGTATCACATGAGATAGAATTGTTCTATAGAAAATACTGCCACTTGGGATACTGCCAAGCTTTATCTATCCCAAGTGTTTTTCTACTCCTTAAATTTTTTTTCTCTTCTCTCTTTTTCATTTTTGTTAAAGAAATAGAAGAACCAGTCCAGATTGAATAAAAATTGACCTAAATGCTCATTAGAACACAAGCTTACTAGTCCCTCTTAAGATTTATTCTATTTGCACAAAAATCACAATAAAACCTTCCTTATACAATAGCCCTGGGGCATGGATAAACTAAGGGGCTGGACTATAAAGAGAGCTCCCAGGCAAATGGATGAAGAAGCACATGAGCTCCATTAGTAGCAGTTTCTCTGCATTTTTTTTTTTTTTCTTGAAACTATTTACTGAATGTCTGCTTTGCCTCAGCCAGGAACTCTCCTTTTGTTTGTATTTGTTTTCCCATCTTAGTAGAAATTCTACTTACAGGTGGTGGTTGTTGTTGCTGTTGTTATTAATTATTATTGAGACAGAGTCTTATTCTTTTGCCCAGGCTGGAGTGCAGTGGCGCTATCTTGGCTCACTGTAACCTCCACCTCCGGGGTTCAAGCGATTCTCCTGCATCAGCGTCCTGAGTAGCTGGGATCACAGGTATGCACCACCACGCCCGGCTAATTTTTTGTTTATTTTTAGTAGATGTGGTTTCCCATGTTGGTCAGGCTGGCATGGAACTCCTGACCTCGTGATCCGCCTTTCTTGTACTCCCAAAGGGCTGGGATTATAGGCGTGATCCACCATACCCAGCCCACAGATTATTTTTCAAAAGCACTCAAATATTTCTCTTGGTGTTGAATAGTAAGGCTTCAGGAGGTTTTCCCAGGTGAATCACACATTTCTTTCATAGTGGTAACTGGTACGACCAACCAGAAGACCTAGAATAGTTTGTATACAAAAACTGGTAGGTCAACTCATATCAAACATCTACTCTCAACTGGGCAACATGCTGTGTTCCAAGAACTACTGAGCTGGATCCTGACAAGATGAGTGTGCAAAATTTCACAGATACCTGATAACCTAAAATATTGTAGACTAACCTTATTATTCAAGCAAAAAAATTTAGGCAGAAGTTTTGTGATTCACCCTATATTCTTTGGTTTTGTTTTTGAATCTAGGTCTAAAAATCAGGCTTAGACAGCAGTAGTGGCTACTTCAATTTTCTTTTTGTTCTTGTTTTTGTATTTATTCAGTTCTGGCATTTCACAGCTTATCAAGAGACATAGCTTAACAAGAGTCTCTGAGATGAAACTTGTAAATTAGTCAAATTCATTCTTGTTGAGCATCATGCTTGCTTCACTGATTTGTTCTAGAGTGCCAATGGGAATTTCTAGGACAATGCAACTTCATCTCACAACCACCTTGAGCCACTAGGAAAAATAGTTGCATACAATCTGTATATGAAGGCCTGAGCAGAAAAGTTATTCTCTTATTGATTCAATATTCACAAATTACTTATGGCACCTAATCTAATAAATTACAATTTCAATAGATTACATGTTAAATTGATGAGAATTGGGAGGAAAAGAAGTTGTTTTATTGTTTTTTCAAATTTTATTAGGAATTTTGAAGAAAAGCATGATTTCAACTTAGACAATGGCTTTTTGAGAATATTTATTTTTTCCTTTAATAGCCTGCTTCTTTGTTGAAATTATTGCATACCTAAAGAAATTCTCAGGCAGAAAAACAGTTCTCCACCAGTGATTTGTCAAATCATTAGCATAAACCTACTTCTCAGTATGTACTTCTTTATAACTCAGGCTGATCTTAAGTTATAGATCAGCATGATTTCATATAACTTAATATGGGAAAGACTACAGCTAGACACTGCTGTGATAAAAATGTAACAGATACTGAGAGAAGTCAGATAAGTTCTGCTCAGTTTCTATATCTTGAACATCAGAGTATTATCTTCATTTATAAATGATATTACATTGCACATATTAGTTTAACTTATGGTTATATGTGCATTGAACCTCTCTTTGACTTTAACAAATTCATTTGCTAAAATTTTTCTTTTAACTCCCGTTTTATCCTCTTTTATTTGCAGGAATAAAATCATTTAATACTTTAGGAGATTTGATAAGCACACTTTGTAATTTGAATGTAAGTGAAATTGCTGTTAGGATTGACACCTCTGAGCCAAAACTCATGGCTATGTTTTATTAAAGTAAACATCTAGAAGATAAGAGGAGTACACAATTAGACATTCAGATATTTTGTCAACAAGCTGTTAAGTGTCCAAATGTCTTATAAACATCTGATGCTTGATGATTTTCTTTATTCCCATGGCTGTTTGGTGTTTCATAGGTTCAAAGACATCCTGTCAATTTGGAGACCCTGATAATATGACAGTGGATTTCAAATTGCACAGCAGAATTCATAGCAGGAAATGTATTTCATATTGTAACCCCCTGTATTTGTGCATATTCACACCTACATCCACATCCCTCCCAATACAAATAAATAACTGAAACAACAATTTTACAGAATAATACATGGCCTTTCTATGTGGGATTTCTATTATACTCTATTCTCTTTTATTCTTTTCATTATATTGTATTCTACTTCATTTCATTCCATTATTTGAAAACTGAATAACTCTCTGTATTAATTCCATCACAAGTTGCAACTCCTACTTGGAAAGCTTTTTATTAGCTTGTACCTCAACTTTGGGTTTCACCCTTATAGGCTAGTATGGATATGACTTAATGGTATATAATCTTCCATTGAAGCTCAGAAAAACAAGCTTTGATCTTGACGAGTACACTATGTGTGTTCACAATGTACATCCTAACATAATGTAAGGATCTTTTTAACCCCTGTTGCCTGCCCCCAAAGGAAAGAGAAGAAAGAGGAGTTAGGGGGCAGGGTCTCCCAACTTTCATTGCTTTTCATCAGTTTGAATTACCAACCTTAGTTAGGATTCTTCGAGAGAAAATCAGCTGTCAGTAGCACGAGGCAAGATGTCATTGGCTTATTAGCTGTCACCTCCTTATAGCCATCATTTCCCTGTGTCATCCGTTACTTTATCAGGATGGAGAAAACTCAGTATGACACATTTGGCTCTGCAGGTAGGGGATAATTTATTGCCTTGGTGTGGACTCATTATTTGCGTTCCCTTAAAATTAATATGTAGAAATACTACCCCCGAAACTGATAGTATTTGGAAGTGGGACCTTGGGATGTGATTAGGCATTAGGGCAGAGTCCTCATGAATAAAATTGATATTCTTATAAATGAGGCATGTGGGAGCTCCCTTGTTCCTTCCACCATGAGAGGTTAACAGGGAGAGATGGCCCTTTCTCAATGAGAAAGTAGGCCTTCACCAGACACTGAGTCTGTGGCACCTTGTTGTTGAACTTCCCTAGGTCTAGAACTGTAAGAAATAACTTTCTGTTGTTTCTAAGCCACCCAATTTATGGTATTTTGTTATAGCAGCCTGAATGGACCAAGACTGCCCCATTGTCTAATGGCTTTTTAATCTTGTCTATATGAACACTTGCCATCTTCAAATCATCTGCTAGCAGTAAGCATATCACTTGCTTCATGTCTTGGTGAACTAAAGGTGAAAATGTCGAAGGACATCTTATTTCTCTGGCAGCCTCCTGTCCAAAGTGTTTAGACTTCTCATTCGGCTCTGACCATTAAACTGACCACATTACTTTTATAGACTGAAAACAAATCTCTCTAGGGTCCTCATTACCTTCGGAGGTCACAAACAGTGAGATCTTTAAACAAGGTTACTCTTACCAGTCCTAGAGAAAAAATAAAATCTCTCCTGCCTTTAATGATTTCTATGGAAGAATAAACCTCAGGCCATCATAATATACAGCAGTATTTTTTCTGAAAGATTTTATTTGCTTCTTTCTTAAATCATTCTTACTTAAATTTAAAAATATTTTCTTATTTTCTTTCTATGGTAATGGAAAATAACAGTTTCTCACATTTGCAAAAACAAAAACAATTTGAAACCCTACATATTTATGCATTTAATTGCAGGATGAATAATAACAACCTCTTAAGTTATTCCTTGAATATTTTCAACAAGTATTACCTTTATAGTTGCATGTCTTTTAAATTATTTTAATTTCCTCTTTTATATTATAGAGGCCAGAAGTCTAGCCAGTATGGTAGCCAGTCTATGGCATGACTGTGAGTGTCAAAGTTCCTCACCTTCCAATCACACATCCCAACTTTTAAAAATAGCCCTGACTTAAATTGTGTAGCTACAAAGTACATACTTCTTCAATAGATACTTTTGACTGCATAGCTATTTGGTTAATAAATATTCGCTTTGTCTGTTTTTTTCCTTCCTTTTTTCTTTAGTTTGTTTTTCCTTTGTAACCACAGCATTGCTCATGTTTATTCCTAGAAATTTTCATTTGTGTGTAACTACTACTCCAATTTCTCAGGATAACTTTGATTTCTAATCTGATTGTTTTATTACTACTAAAGTTTATATAAACTGAAATATTAGTAATCATCTGTATTCCATTATTCAGATAATCAATGAAATAGTCTTATTTTCAAGGCTAATATCCCGAGCACCAGTTGTTAAGTGTTTTCAAGATATTAATATCAATTGATGGATTTTTAGCATATATCTACAGCCAGCTGTGACTATATCATGCAGGAAGCTAGTAGTTCTATGATCTTGATACTCTTCAGTATATGGAATTCCCGTGGCAGTTTCACACTTACCAAAATTCATTGAAATATGTTAAGAATTACAAAAAGTTATGCCCATATGGAAAATGCATTGGCTGCCATTTGGTTTTCAGCTGATATACTGGAGACAAAATTGAATTTAGGTTGTTTCTTGTTCCTTTTATAGAGTATCACATTTGGTCATATTTAGCTCGTTTAAATGTTATTGCGAAGTTATCTAACACACTGCAGGTACTAGCTGTACATGCTAACTGAACTCTTGGATGGAAGTGTGGTTAGGTGGAATATTTGATTGTGTTCCATAGTTACACTGGAGACCAGGTGACGGCGACATCTGGTAATGAAAAAATACAGAGAATAAAATATTCTCCTAGTTTGAAAATGTTATTTTAGTCTTTCACCTGCTTTCAGGATAAAATGTACAAAATGAAAATGAAAAGATACAAAGGAAATCAAACACAGCCTTCTGCTATATAATGTTATTATAGATAGTTAATGGTCCCTGGACTGGGGTGAACAGTGGGGAGAGAATCATTAGGAGAAAGCAGTACTTTGTGGGTCCTAAGTATTGAAGGAGTAATAATTTAGAAATGACACAAAGTAGATAATCTCCACATGTATGATGGAGAAGTTCATTAATTAGCTCTCAATAATTTCTCCAAATTTCTCTAAAAGAATCTTGGCTGTTTATAGTTTTTATTTATGTATATTATATATACACTGCAACATATATCTTGTACATAGTTCTTTTTCTTCTCTAGGAATGACTTATTTCCAATTATGTTATGGGCAGGAATGCATAAACTTGCTGATAAGGGAGATATAATGTAAGGATTCATGTAAGGGGAACCCAGTGGAGCAATATTTAGAGCTTTGTTCATTCTGTTAGTCCAGTTTATTCTATCACTCACTAGGTATTTATTAATTTCATATTTTGTACCCCTGGACATGGACGGGAAAAAAAGGAAACATTGAATACAGAGTATGCCTTCCAGAAGTATACTGATTACATAGGAATACAAGTCATATTTTTATGAAATAGTCCATAGTAATAAGAGCTGGTGTGTATTTATGCCAAAATTAGCAATAAAGAAAGGGATAAGAGCTTCTGTGGTCTTCAGAATCACCCACCTAAAACTGTGAGCTTCCCCAGGGCCAGATTCTAAGACAGTTCTCTTTTTAGGGAAGAAAATTTGTGAAGCTTCAGTCCATTCATCCATTCATCCAGATGACTCTGAATCATGTTGGTCTGGCTACAGGTCCTGCTGTGTCCTGTGCCCAAGTTCTAAGGCTTGGGTCCTTGTGCTTCATCTGGGATAAAGCCATAGTCATGTACTATCCTGCCAATTATTTAATCTTGTTCTGTATTTTGCACCTTTGATATTCAAATAAGTGATGTGTAATGTAATTGCCAAAGTAAAGAATGAATTATATTTTAGGTAAGCATGTTTTTGCAGAATTTGTGAACAACATGTAGGTTAGAGATTCTAACCTAAACCCCCTTAGGAGGATAAGCCAGGGTAGTAGATTAGAAGATGAACATGTTGGAAGGCCCAGAGCCTCCATTTATGATACTTTTATTTCTGAAATGTTTAATCATGTTTATTAAGTCAACTCAGGCAGAATTGTGCCAATGGACTGAATAAACAATGAGGATTAAGCAACTAGAGGACAAGAGGATGAAAAGAACATTCTATGAGGGGAAAGCAAGACAGATCAAAGGATGGGACTGGTACTGGAGGGCAGATACTGTGCTGTGTTTTTCATTGTGTTCAGTGCCTAACACAGTAACTTGAATATAGCAGGCACATAACAAAATCTGCTTAGTGACAATGTGAGAGAGAATATCAGATCTGGGATTTTTGCAGATGATAATTTTAAATGATGATAAAAGTAAAGAGCTGGTACTACTAGTGGATGCCATGACTGAGGAGACAGGACACCAGAGCGTCTCTTGGACATTGAACCATTGCAAAGTCAGAGTGTTGCCTTTGGGAGTTGAGTTCATCACCAATAAAGGAGAATGGAAACCTCAAATATAGCAATGCAGAAAATAAGTTTAAAGCCCACTGAAGACCAAGGAATAAAAAGATCACTCATCCTAACCCCTAGGTGGAGTGGTGGGATAGAGGGGAGGTGCACGTAACAAACTTAGAAAAGACTGGATGTTGCATGGTAATTTTGGTAAAAGATATTTAGCAAGATAAACAAGTGGTCCTAATAAAAATATGAGAATTTGTTTGGAAGAAAGTAGATGTTCCACATAAAATAGGAACACATTGAGCCAGTCTTGGAGGAAGGAGCCTGGGAGGAATGAAAATGATCTGAATAAGATTAGTTGAAAATCCAGGAAATATAAAGAAACCCTGAAAGTAATAATAGAAATTAGGGAAGATACTGCAAGGGAAAATGGGAAATATACAGATATGTATTTTGCTACAATTACTAAGTATCCAAGTGGAAATATCCAGTGAGTAGATGAACAAAAATGAATGCAGTTATTTCAAATATTTTATAATATATATCATTTTGAATACTTTCTTTTCTATTTTAAATGTTTTGCAAAAGAAATGGGCACTGTGACAAAGCAAACAATGAGTCAATATTGGAGACAAATTTAAGATTAAGATATTAGAGATAGAATTTTGTGAGCGATTATTATGTGTCAGGCAGGGATTGAAGAGGTTTCAAGGCAATTCATGTAATCCTCACAAAGGTATTGTTGTTAGGCATGTACCAGTATTGTCTCTAATCCATGGGATGCAATAAAGGTAAATAAATCAGCCTACATTTGCCCAGAAATGTAGTTATGGAGCTAGAATTGGAGCCTAACCAACGTTTCTAACCACCATGCTATTTTGCTTCACTATATTAATTTTTTTTTAATATTAAACCTCTCCAACAACTATCGAACGTTCCCTTTGACTGTGGCATCTTCTTCTTGGCAGAGAGTATTCATTTTTCTATATTTAGCAAAAATGGGTAGAATGGTTTAAACAATAGAGTGAGTAAACACTGACAGAATAATGTGAAACCAATGTGGCAGTATTACGAAGAGATGACGGATGACACGTCATTATTCAATGGCACAATAAAACGTGATGGATTTCCTAACCACCCAATCTTTCACTGACAGGCTAGTCCCTTTCTTTCTGATGTAGCTTGATTGTAATGGCCTGCAGAATATTGAATAGTCTTGATGTTAGAAGCTACTATGATATACTGTCCATCACTCAGGTGAGATGAACTAGGTTGCAGATGATCCCTAAACTTTTCCTAAAATTATCTTGTTTGTCTATGCTATCCTAAGTGGACCCAATATCTACCAAGTCTAATTGATTACAAGACCCAGGAAATGAGAGGTGTATCCAATAAGATTGGAAGATTTGAAATCCCTAGATGGTAAGCTACTTGGAGAGCTACCGGGAACCGTGATCAGATCATTTCTTCTAGTGCCATGCCTAAAAAACAGATTCTCTATTAGTGTTTATTGAGTTGAATTAAATATAATTAACAGAGAAGCAATACAATACTTTATACGATATGTGTAAAATTATAGACTCACTAGCATAAATTTAAAATGTTGATTTAGATCCATATTTATTGACTTGGAGTTATGTTCGCAGTGTATTGTTGGATTTAAAAAAAGGAACATTCCAAAATATAACATATACTAAGATTAGTTTATGTTACCTAGCTAGAATACTGTATGTATAATTCCCTGTAACTGAACAATCTCGAGGCCATATAGTATAGTGGTTCAGTATGTGGGCTTTGGAATCAGACTCCGAGGATTTAAAATCATGATACCCTTCATGATTTTACTTCAGCTGAGTAACTTGGAGTAAATTACTGAGTAATTCTGTGCCTCAGTTTTCTGACTGTAAAATTGGGTAAAAATAGAACTCACATCATAGAGTTATAATAAACATTGAAAGAGATCATATGTATAAAAGTATTTACTCTAATGTCTGATTTGGAGTAAGCATGCAAATAATTTATTATTATTATATCTTATTATTATGGAAGGAATATGGAAGAAGACTTACCAAAATGTCGTGTTGTCTTTTCTTCCTCTTTTATTACTTTAAGAACATTATTTTATAATTAGATAACAATAAAGCATTTTATCAAATTTTGAGGAAGACAATACATTTTGTTAGAAGGAAATTTAGATGGCATTTATCCCATTTTCCAAGTGCAGGGACCCCCCGCCCGCAGTGTAAGTTTCCTAACATATTGACATTCAGCCTCTACAGAAGTTCCTTGTGCTACCTCTTGACTGTAAGTTTTCTGAGGACAGATCCTATATCTCTATCCTATATACATATCCCATATTCTATCCAGTCTTTTTTGAATGCCTCATGGAGTAATCACTGCATAAGTTATACTTTAATGAGGTATAAGCCGCCCATCATTTCCTTCCCAAGGTGTAGCTGCCCTACCGTGGAATATGCTCAGGTTCTTAATACAGTTCTCATTCTCCCTTCACATCTGAGAGAATTCTAGTAACATGGCTTCCCAGGGCCTGAAGGGTAAAACACCCATCCCTACTCATTCTCCTCAGTCTTTTTCATAAGAAGAAGTTATATGAGATTTTAACTTTTCTTGGCATCATTAGCCTTAGCATGTGTCTTGTCTCTCAAACAGCAACTGAGTCCTTAAAAATCAGATTAAGAAGATTGCAGCAGAAGTACAACACTAAGCATTGTCCATGAGGGAATATCTATAAGGGTTCTCAACTCTCTACCCCTCACGGGTTACCCTACAAAAGTATTAATTCAGTTGTTCTCAGAATCAACTTGGAATCTTAGGGAGTGGGGAGGGAAAGAAATGAAATCTGTGCTTTAGAATGCATATTCCAGGTTACCTGTAGGATTTGGAGGTTCTTAATTTCGGGTTAATGGTCTGTTAACAACTCCCTAGTCTTTTTTTATTGCATTTTAGGTTTTGGGGTACATGTGAAGAACATGCAAGGTTGCTGCAGAGGTACAGACATGGCAGTGTGATTTTCTGCCTTCCTCCCCTTCGCCTATATCTGGCATTTCTCCCGTGGTATCTCTCCCCAACTCCCCACCCCACACTGTCCCTCCCCAATTTTCCCCCAACAGACTCCAGTGTATAGTGTTCCCCTCCCTGTGTCCATGTGTTCTCATTGTTCAACAACCACCTATGAGTGAGAACATGCGGGGTTTGATTTTCTGCTCTTGTGTCCATTTGCTGAGAATGATGGTTTCTAGGTTCATCCATGTCCCTACAAAGGACACAAACTCATCGTTTTTGATGGCTGCATAATATTCCATGGTGTATATGTGCCACATTTTCCATGTCTTTATCCAGACCCAAATTACTTTTGGTCCTAGCCATACCCAAGGCTCTTCCAGGAGTAAACCCTTAGCTAGAAACGTCCCCTACCTTTGGGTAGAACTGCATGCTGGAAGCACTGACAAGGGAAACGCTAAAATATTGTGGAAAGAATAAAGTTAAATTAGTGATTCTGTAGCATACAGCTCTCAAAGAACTAGAAGCCATATCTAAGACTTAACAATACACATGTATTTTAAGAGATTAGATATATACCACTTAATTTCTAACAGGTATTAAGCAGATTGGACTTGGTTTTGCCCCTTACAGGTTATGTTCATTCTGTCACTGTGAAGTAAGCCCTGCCCTTTGAGCAATCGTTAACACATAAGCATACAAAGCTGCTCACATAGGGCCAGAGAATAACAGCAAACAGCATCAACTCAGGCAATTCCTCTGTTCCCTAGGAACACATAGCCTTCCTGTTCATCCCTTCTTTAGGTAACTGCCAGGATTCTTGGCTGTTGTCTACCTGGACTTTGGGCACATCTACGCTCCATTTTTCGGTTGACCTCTCTTGGCTTACCCTGTAAAAACACACTGTTGCTCTGCTGAGACACTAATTTAAAAAATAACAATGTTGAAGAATGTGTCAAAAGACCAGGAAGATGCTGTTAAATATATATTTATAATCTTCTGAGAAGCTCTTTTCATAGAAGAAATGAGAATTTTTTTAAAGATAGTTCTGTTTATTCTGATGTTCTCAGAAACTATGGACTTTAATGTGTCCTTCCTTACATCACCAATGCAACATCAGGGCCCAACAGTAAACACATGTCTGCTTGCTGCATTGATCCTTACGTATAACCCAAGACTGCCAGTGGCCCTTGAAAATTGTTGAAATCTGTGGATGCCTGTTTGGTCCTGTTTGCGCTGCTTGTGAGAGCTATACCTCAATTTCCTCATCTGTAAACTAGGGATACCACTTGTTCCTGCCTCTTACTGAGGATTAAATGAGGAAGCCCTCAGTCAAGGTTAGCTAGTTTTGCTGTTTTCCTTCCTTTACCATCTAGATGTTTTTTGCTACTCAATACTCTTTCCTTTTTTTTTCCTTAATGAGCTTATTCCATTTTTCTAGCTTTTAATTTTGACAATCCTTGTGACTTTAGCACCATCATCAATTATTCAGAACTTAATTTGCCCTTTTTATTAATTTCATATTATTCATTATCAACATATTTAAATAAAAAATTCAATTAAGAGTTATATAAATCTCTTGTTTCCTTTGATAACTTAAACACTTGCCAAAGTTTTGCAAATACTTTTTTTCTCTTAAAGAAAAAATAGTACAGCATGCTATCTCCAATTCCCTTGTGAAAAATATGTGTTTTATATAATAATTACTATAACGGTTTTACTTTCAATATATAAATATAACAAGTATTATCCTATAAACACAGTTTTACAAATGGTGGTAAAAAATGAATTTTCACTGTTGTTGATTAATATGATTAATGTTATTCTTAAAATTTAATAAGGGACAATTTTAGCATTAATTAAGTTTGTAGGAGGCCCCAGATAGATAATTTGGTAGAAATATTGTTAAAACAGGACTGTACTTTTAGCGGTCAAGAATTTAAAATAGCTCTAGTTGGCAGTAATCTGCTTTTTGAAAGAACATGAATGATTGAGCATGAATATGTGGGGCCACATTATAATTGTCTGAAAAAGACTAAGGACTGCTCCGTGTTTCCATATTCGCCATTTTCTCTCAGCTTTGCACAATTCACACAGCCTAACACAACTGAACTACTTGGCAAATTTTATTTTTACTAGGGCATCTCATAGCATGAATGTAGAGAGACTAGCACTTATAGATAGCTTCTGCACAGTCATAGAAAATGAAATGAAAATATGCATTTTTTTCTACTTGTATTACTTAACTGAAAACTTTTTCTCATAGTAAGTCAATGACTCTACTTTGTGAGTAGATATTCTTTTACATTTGTTACATTTAATTTTTATATCTGCCGGTATTCTAATCACTGAATTTGAGATGAAATAAACTAGTCAAGATTTAGGTATTTATTCAAGCAGTTTTTGAGGATCCAACATATACTAAGCTCTCTCCCATACCATGGAGATAGAAATGAAAAAGACATAATCTACATCTTTCATGAGATTTTGGTATAGTGGAAGGCAGACATACAATCTAAAGTAAATGTCAAAACATTTTTAAGTGCCCTGGCATAATTATATAGAGGGCACAGTAGTGGTTTTAAGGAAGGAGCTGTTATATAAGAAGTATTGTTTAAAGGAATGATTCTTAAATTTTGTTGTCAAAATCAAGATTCCCAATAAGGAGAAGCAAGGAAAAACAAAAAGAAAATCATTCTAGCAGAAAAAGTTTTAAAAGCATAAATCAGTATGGGACTTGGCAAATCAAGTTTAGTAGACTGTGGCAAGAGATAAGGCTATGAAACAAGCATCCTTAGGCCATATACACTTTGATCTGACTTTGAAGAATATGATCTGATAGTTGTATCTGAAGATCTTAAAGAGCATAAAGGATAAATTCAAGATAGTATGAAAATAATTAGTCTCCTGTTGTAATCTAGAAAAGAAATGTAGACACCAGCAAGTAGGTGTTATTGATAATAGAGGGATCTATTCAGGAGCTTTATAATGGAGAGAGATCAGCAAAAACTTGGACTTTGGAGGTATGGGATGAGGGATAGGGCAGGAATGGATGAGTTGGTGATGGCCATAGGCAGTGTGGTTTTGGGTCACTTAGCGGATGGCATTGTCAATAACTGAGAAAGGGAATAATTTAAAAAGCAAAGTTTTGAGAAAAGTTCAGTTGGTGGCATCAAAAAATCATCTTCAAGTTTGCCAGTTAAAGTAACAAGCATATATTACCACATTTTTTGTTTGAGTCAGAAAATTGGGAGCAGCTTAGAATGTTGGTTATGGTTCAGGGTCTTTCATGGGGTTGCATTTAAGATGTTGGCCAGAGTTGCAGGCATTTGAAGGCTTAACTGAGGATCAATTTCCAAAATGGTCTGCTCACGTGGCTGTTGGCAAGAGGCTAGTTTTTTGCCACATGTGTTTCTCCATAGACCTATTGTGTGTCCTCATGGCATGGTGCTTGGCCTTTCCCAGAACAAGTGATCCAAGAGAATCAAGGAAGTTGCAATGTCTTTCATGTCACAGCCTCATGAGTGACATGGTGTCAGTTCTGCAATACTGCTGACCAGTACTTACATAGTTTAGCACAATTTAATGTGGGAGAGGACCTCAAAAGGACGTGAATACCAGGAAGCATGGATCATTACGGCTGTCTTGGAGGCTGGCCACCACAAGGCATATAAGTTTAAGTGACTGGAAGTGGCAAGCTCAGTAAGTAGGAAGCAGTTGGGTATTTGGGTCTGGAACATGGCAAGAGAGTTCTGTTTTGAGAAAAGAATGTTTAAAAAGATGGCAGTTAAAGTCAAAAACATTTGAAAATGTCTGCATTCAAAAGCTTGTCAAAGGGAAACATTATCTTTGAAAATCTGAGGAGGAAGGGATTGGGGAGTGAGGACAGTAGCCGCAAGAAAAATTGTCGCCCTGAAACCAAAAGTGGCGAGTTTCACATGGTGCAAATAAGGAAAAAGTACATTGTATTTGGTAATTGTGAGATAACTAATGACAACTACCAGTGAACTAGGAGAAGAATAGAAAACCAGTGATGCAGACTATGTAAATAAATTGAAGAAATCGAGGCAGTAAGTAGTAATCATATTTTCAGAGTCTTGGCTAAAAGAGAAGGAGAAGGAGGTAATGCCAGTAACAGGGGACAGGATCATGGATGTGATGTGAGGAAATGGAGGGTGTAGGGAGAGGAAGACAAAGCATTTAGGAAATGGAAAGGTGACTGAAGGAGGAAGACCCTGGGGGACACAGATTTTCATAGCAGGAGTCCAGGTAGAGGGCTTACTCTAAATTTGGATAAAAGTTTCTTATTCCTTTGAGGTGAGTTTCCGAGAAGACATGAAATAGGTTATGGGCATTATTAGTGGGAAATTGAGATTGTTCATGCTGGGGAGAATCAATTTTTTCTGAAAAGTATAAGAGTTCTTGTGACAATGTGATTTAGAGCAGTAGAGTTGAGGACCTAAAATGGGTAGTTGAGAAGAGACTGTGAAGAGTAAAAAGGGGTGACCACCCCAGGATGGCCAACTGTCTCAGGGGCTCCACTGAGATTGAAAATCGTATATTTATGGTGGCACTAATGGGTATGTCTGACTTTAAAAATGTGGAGTTCAGAAAACTAGGAAAAAGAGGTCATGTTGTTTGGTGTGTTAAACCAACTCTGGAACTGCGTTGCTTGAATTTAAATGCAATTCTGCCCGTAAAGGTGTGCAATCAAAGGCAAATTAACCTGTTAGGCTGTTTCCTCATCTTCTAAGAGAAGGTAATGATACTGTCTGCCTTACAGAGTTGTTGTGGGGGTTAAATAAATTAATATATAAGGAACATTTATACAAAGATGGTATATGGTGAACATGCAATAAAAAGTAGTTGTTATAACAAGGGTATTAAAAAAGGTTTATTTTCAAATATTTCTTTCTGTTTTTTAAATAAACAGTATAGTTTAGCTTTAAGCATTTTTAGAAACAAGTTTTAAATACAAAAAAAAGAGCAATAAATTTTCTTGGATGTTTTGTAACCTGACTTTATAGATTAAGGAGTTTGATTTAAGTGCTGAAAAAAAATGATCAATAAGTCAACAACTAAACCCACCACATTATACAAGACAGTGTAGATAACCAGTAACAAAACACTCCTGTCTGCCTTGTTACCTGCCCCTGCTTTGTGTAGGTAGAGTCTAGATCCCATATCATTATGACTACTATCCTGTACCTCCTCATTTTTTTTTGAAGCCTGTTAAAATTACTATTTAAAAAAGTTGGCCAAGTGTGGTGGCACATGCCTATAATCCTAGCACTTGGGAGACTGAGGCAGACAGATCACAAGGTCAAGAGATTGAGGCCATGCTGGCCTATGTGGTGAAAACCTGTCTCTACTAAATATACAAAAATTAGCTGGGCGTGGTGGCACATGCCTGTAATCCCAGCTACTTGGGTGGCTGAGGCAGAAAAATTGCTGGAACTGGGAGGGGAGTGTTGCAGTGAGCCAAGATTATGCCACTGCACTCCAGCCTGGTGACAGAGTAAGACTCCATCTCAAAAAAACAAAAAATTACTATTATTTATAGAGAACCGTCTGTTAATTTCAGGTTTAGCATTCTGAAATTAAGCATAAATATATAATATACACATCAATTCAATGCTCACTAGAATTTTGTTTTAAAATTGTTTTTCAATCCACCAGAAAGTTCTGGAAAACATGACGAAGTATAAGAATTATGTGAACGAAAGCTCGGCTTTATATCTAATGTCCATGTTTTCTTAAGTGGTTATGGCCAGATGAAAGTTGGTTTACATTTTTTATTCTGATGGAAAAGATGAGTTTTCTGAAATGAGATACTACGGTCATACAATGGAGCGGTTGGCACAGATGCAAGTTAGACCATTCGAGAAAGGTAAATACATTTTCAGAAAGGATTAGGAAATAAGGCAGTCCGATTTTTGTTAGAACGTCATCATATCTTCTGTGTGAAATTGATTAGAGCATTGTATTTCATTCTGGACTGATCTGGACATTAGATTTTGCCTTGATGATGAATTTTCTCATCAACTTCTCAAGTATAGGAAATGAGAAAATTAGCAACTACTTTACAAGTCATTGTGAAGATTAAATAAGTTAATATATGTAAAGAATTTAGGGAATTATTTTGAAGAATCACTAATCAAACCCACATTTGCAAAACAAATTATAAATATTGAAAAGAATCACTAGTGTGTGAATGCAGTTTTTACATGAAAAATAAGTGGATTATGTAGTTCATTTTATATGTATATTAGTTATAACTGTACAGCACGTTAGAGATCAGCTAAACCTTAAAAATGAAAGAGTAACTCTCAAATGGGAATGTAGGAGAAATACCTAATGCAGATGATGGGGGGATGGTTGCAGCAAACCACCGTCGCATGTGTATACCTATGTAGCAATCCTGCATGATCTGCACATGTACCCCCAAACTTAAATATAATAAAGAAAAGCAAACAGGTTATTGTCATGCTATATACATTTATGTCAAATAAATGTAGACAGTGAAGTGTTTTTGATATTTTTTTAACTTGGTGCTGTGGCCATCCTAATGTTGAAGTGTGACTGCCTCAGCTCATCATGGGTGTGATCCGCAGGCTGAATAAGCATAGTGATGCACACTCCCCATTTTTGGATAAGCCCTCTGGATTTGCCTGCTTTCCCACATGTGCTGCACTTGGTGCACTGCTGTGCTTGTAGTGGCTCACATTGATCTCTTGATTCTGTGGTTAATTAAGATATATTTTACAGCACAGCCCACAGATTCCAAGGCTCAAAGGATTAGTCAATAGTTTTCTGCAGCTCTGCGATTAGCAGAGCAAACTGTCTTGAAGACAGCCTGCTTCCATTAAGAAAGTGCACATTTTTTATATTTCAGGAAATTTGATGTACTGCCATAGCAGTTGGAGATGGTGAGAGGTAGGCAACTGTGATAAGATAGAAACATAAATGGACTGGGGTTCTAACCAGAGCATTACACACTGAGAAACCTGGGCAGAATTAATGTCTGAACCTGGGTCCTCATCTATGAAAAGAAGACATCTCTTGATGCAAACATCATAGGATTGTTGTAAGCATCTGAATCATGAGAGTAAGAGAAAGCACATTGAAGTTTAAAGCATTATGTGTGAACTTTGGGATAGTTATGAATCAATGAAAAGTTCAGAACATAACTTTAAAATATGCATAGGAAGAAAATGAGGCATAGTGTGGTAAGTGAAAAGAAGTGAGAATTGAAAATGGAGTCACAGGCATCATGGGAAGACAATGCAGAAGAGTGAGAGAAAGAAAAGCTGTAGCTTTACCAAAAAATCAAATATGGTTGCATCAAAGGGAAGATAAATAAAGAGGCAGGATAGGAAACGTTAGGCAAAACAAAGGGGAATGTTTACTTTTAGCAACTCCAATCCACTTGGACTGTTGTGCTGCTGACATTTGAGTTATTTCTGTTCCAAGGAGCTACTAAGGTCTGTCCTTGATAATGCAGGTTCCCAAAGCTCATTCCATAGCAAAATGAATGACCCCCTACTTTCCCAAAAGCTCTTTCTGGCTAACTACAACAGACTCAAAGCTGTTATCTCAGTGGACCATACATGTCCCATGGCCATAACTCTTCCAGCAGCACACACTCAGCCAATTGTGTCATCACCAGAAACCTTCACAGCATCTGGCAAAAGGTGCTTACCATTACCACATTGTTCTACTGCTATGTTTATATGCCCCTGGAAAGAGATATGTCTGTGGTCACTAGAAGCTGAACTATTGCATTTAAGGGAAAAGGGCAATGGAATTTGGATAATTTTTAAAGGAAGTATTGGGCTACTCACATATATTCATTTTTATATGTAGGTATAAAGAAAAGAAAAGAATGTTTGACTGACTTCACTGCCCACATGTGAGGGGATTTATTTCAGAGAGATAGGGGAAATTCACATGTAATTAGCTGTGTAGCTGAGAAACAGATGTATAAGAGAATGAATTTTCCCTGTTTTTGACTAATGTATTTTAGTCCCTTCTATTAAGGCTAAATCACTTAACAGTAAAGTTGGAAAGAACCTGGACTTTAGTTTCAGGTAACTATTGGGTAAATTTGTCCAGAGTTTCCTAAAATTACAAAATGAATGGATGCCAGGTTTTGTTTTTAATAAATATTTATTTGGGAAGTATAAGGTTTTTTTTTTGTTTTTTTTTGTTTTTCTTTTTCTGCCTTTAGCCTTTAAGTAAATGAATAAATCAGGTAACTTTATGAAGACTCTAATTTCTTCACTACGATTTCACACCCTGGTGGATACTGAGGAAGAATATGCTAATGATGACATTATAATTCACTTACAAGTATAACTATTGGGATTACCACATTTGCTGATATAATCTAAATTAACTCTTCACATTCACATTTGAAAAATCCCAAATGTCTGTTAGCAAAATGAATGGTGAGTGGTTTACCCCTCCATAAGAACTCATTTATCCCTTCCCCAAAATTATTTTACCCAAAGGGCATTAAATATTTGTTGCCTAAATTCCAACAGAAGGCAATTCAGGGATAAATTCTAAATATCAAAAAATAACTTATAACACTGCATATGTCTTCTAAAGTACAGGAAATTCTTAGAATTATAGGATTTCACAGTCCAAGTTTTAAAGATTTGTGAACAGCCCAAAGGTATATTTCAAGTGATAATTTATGATATTACCAAATCTAGGATATGGAGCACATGGTAGAAGCTAGGTATTTAGAAGCCAAACGCTGACTCACCACCCAGAAACAGAGGTTCGACAGGAGTTCAACATTTTCCATTTATTTCCATGGACTCTAAAGCTCTCACTGATTTGAAAGGGCCACTTTACATCTTATGGGGGAAATAATTTAATATTAAAGAGTTTGGATATTAAGCAGGGTCTCAAAAGTAAATAGTAAGAATATCGAGAGTGATTTTTTTTTTCAATTATAATGACTTCACTATCCTTATCTCAACCCTTTACTCTTCCCCAAACTCCAGGAATTTCTGCATAGGACTTAAGCCAGAGTTACAAGCAAATATCAAATATTAATTTCTTTAGTAAGTAGAAAAAAACTGTGATTCAAATCTATATCTGACTTTCAAACCCATAACTCCTTTTACTGTACTTTGCCACAGAAGACTTTTGCTTCTGGGGAGTTCAGTGCTGGCTTTCTAGTATATTCTTCATCTTGCTTTTGTGGAAACAGAGCCCTGGGTCACTCCAAAAACACCTTCTCCAGAGAAAAGTTGTATATCTCTCATATCCCACAGGCATCCCTACACTTAGGCTGACCAAGAAGCTGCTAATGGAGTTTAAAAGGTTACAGTCATTAATGAAAAATAAATTGACAGCAGATGGCCTTCCTTCAAAGAAGGAACACTCAGAATGAATATTGTCAGATGAAATGAAAGACAGATTAGTTTTTGCAATGCTTTCCTAGTGTGTTTTTCCCATTTCTGTTCACAAATGTCTGCTGCCTCAGAGTCCTCCCTGGAACCTGATTAGACTTCAGGGTCTTCATAATGTTCAAAGGTGAGCTCAGATCAATTTCCTGCATCTTTCCTGCCATGGTAAATCGTTTATTGGGATGAATGTTTTACAAAGCCAGGCAAGAAGAAAACTCATGAAAAATAAATATGGTAGAATACACTATGCTGTCCTGCAGTGGTCTTCCAGGCTTCACCGTATTTAAACTCTCGATGGTAGTGAAGCAGGTAGAACATTTCCCCTCATTTGGTCTCACTGTGACCAGTTGAACTCAATTAACACATGATGCCATTGAGGCCAAGAGGCTGCATTTTATTTCCTCACATATCATTTGATTCACTCTATTCTGAGGCCACAGATTTCTTAGTCTGATATAGCAAGCAACAAGGACAGTTAGTCATCACAGTAGGGAGCAAGCCAGAGGTGGATGGATTAATGTTTACTCATTCTTACAGAAGATAAAGCAAATAAATGCAAGCAAGGACACTGACTCACTGGGTAGGTCATTGAAAATTATTTCTAGGAACTGATGGAATAATATGCACATTAAAATTTGACAGATTCAAACTTATTCTTTAAAAATAATTTAACCAGTGGGCAGAGTTAGAAGAATTGGTTTTCTAATAATAAAGCCATTTTTACAATTGAATTATTAATTTATATTCCCTGGGATTATAAGATACCATAATAACTATTAAAAAGAAACCAACCAAACAAAAAACATTAATAACCACAGTGGCAACTATTGTCCCCAACTGCATTAACTACTACTTTTCCTTTGTCAGAAACTCTCATACTTCTGATGTCAGAAGATAACATGAGGGATGAAGATACTAATTTGTGTGCCCATGATAGTATTAGACACATCTTATAATCTGATTTAGTTTAATCCTTATGACCACCTGTCAAAATGGGTAGAATTATTCCTATTTTACCAATAAAGAAACTAAGGCTACACAATGGGCTTAAAGACATGTAATTAGTGAGGGTGAACCAGACTTCAGTCAGGTCAGTTTAAAATTTAGGTGATGCCTCGTAGACATTCTAAGTCTAGTTAGGCAGAGAATTTTTTAAGAAAAAAGAAAGTTAGAAACATGTCCAAAGGAGAGAAAACGATGTCAGTCACATGGGGAAACTGACGTGGTTTGGTTGTGTCCCCACTCAAATCTCATATTGTAGCTCCCATAATCCCCAGGTGTTGCGGGAGGGACCCAGTGGGAGGTAATTGAATCATGGGGGCAAGTCTTTCTCATGCTATTTTCATGATAGTGAATAAGACTCACAAGATCTGATGATTTTATTAAGGCCAGTTCCGCTACACATCCTCTCTTGCCTACTGCCATGTGAAATGTTCCTTTGTTCTTCCTCGGCCTTCTGCCATGATTGTGAGGCCTTCCATAGGACTGTGAATTCATTAAACCTCTTATTCTCTATAAATTACCCAGTCTCGGGTATTTCTTCATAGCAGTTTGAAAATGGACTAATACAGAGACAAATAGGAAAGACCAGAGATGACCAGAGCAACATTATACAACAGAGAATAACACTAGTTCTCTGATAGGGGAAGTGCCTTCTAAATTTCTCTTGCAGATGATGATGCCGTTCTAAGGTTTTACCATCTTGACTGGTGAGTTTTGTTGTTGTTGTTGTTGTTGTTGTTGTTGTTGTTGTTTTGAGATGGAGTCTCACTCTGACTCCAGAGTGGAATGCAGTGGTGTGATCTCAGCTCACTGCAACCTCTGCCTCCTGGGTTCAAACAATTCTTATGCCCCAGCCTCCCAAGTAGCTGGGATTACAGGCATGCACCACTACACCCAGTTAATTTTTGTATTTTTGGTAGAGACAGGGTTTCACCATGTTGGCCAGGCTTGTCTTGATCTCCTGACCTCATGGTCCAGCTGCCTGGGCCTCCCAAAGTGCTAGGATTACAGGCACGAGCCACTGAGCCCGGCCTTGACTGGTTTTTGATTAAATCTCTCCAAGCCCTCCTTTGGGAATTTGTGCAGGTTCTCTGATGATGTCTTTTGTCAAGAGGAAGAACTCAGAATATTTTTGATCATCATGTCATTCCCAGAAGCACTTAGTAGATTTGAATTAATAACTCTTTTATATACTTCCATTCCTTTACTCCACCCAGGCCATCTGCTACACTGACTTATATTAATCTAAAGAGAACTTCACCTTTATCAAATCATTACTTGGTTCAAGAATATCATTGGCTCATCCTGATTTTCAAGGTTTTCTAATATGCGTTCACACTTTAGCTTTTCAACCCCATTTCCGGCTCCTTCCCGGCACATATGCTGTCTACATTCTCATCAGTTATATCAAGCACATCCCTACCTATTCACCTTCACTTGAGTGCTTCTGTTATCCCGGAATTTCCTTTCAATTCTAGTGTGCATATCTGAATCAGGCTTTTAAAAATATGATAATACTTGGAAAACACAGGAAAGTATAAAGAACTACTAAAAATAGTCTCTATAATCTCAAAAAACAGATAACCACTGCAAACCTCTTTTTAGCCTTTGTGCATATTTTCTTCAATTATGCACAAATGTTCTTAGAAAATATGGGTCATACTATATAAATTGTTGTGCCTTTTTATTTATGTGGTAGTCACTTTTCCCCCATCAGTAATTATTTTTAAAATTTTTACTGATTTAATAATATTCTATTGTGCTTAATTTAGGAAGTAGTACTCTGTCCTTTGACAGTTTTAGTCCTAATTTTCCTTATATCAGTCATCTTGTAATAAATATACTTGTAATACTTTTTTTGTGTCTTTGATTCTATTCTTAAGGTAGAATCTCCGGTGTGAAAATACTGTTTCTAACAGCAACATTCTCATGGATCTTAATATAAATATTATTGACAAACAAGCTTCTTTCCAGAAAAGTTTATTTTAATTTATATTCACATGAAGAAAATATGACAATTTAAACTTACCCTAATGATTTTTACTGTCAATTTTTCAATCTTATTTCATCATTTTTATTTATTTGACATTTAATAGGGTTAAATTTTTAAAAATGTATTTATCAGTAATATATTTTTCCTGTGATTTCATTTTTGTTGTTTATTCCTATTTTTTTGAGTCTCAAAAAAGAAACTCAAAAAAGGTAAAAAATCAAAATTAAAAAATTTTTTTTCTAAGTTTTTAAAAATTATATATTTAAATTAGAAAAAAATTGGCAAAGCTAGTTAAAAACATCATTTTAATCAGTCAGTGCTCTTTGGCTGCTTAAAAAAAAAAAGGAAAGAATCTGTGCCATACATGGAAGAATGGTTGCCCAATTTTCTATTTGTGAAAGAGCTTAAATCTCTGAGCCAGCAACTAGGAAATGAAGGAGTAATGAACTAAGTTTTTTTTTTCTTTTTTTTCCCCTCTGTAGGTAGGAAGCCTGGTTTAATGCAAAACAGGGATAGGCTTCCATCTATTTTTCTTAATCTTGTTCCAGGCCCTGGCAAAAAAAAATAGATTTTCTTCCAATTTTAGTTGTCTCTAAAATGTGAGGCTGTTGTTTTTTATTGGAAGCCCAACCAAGTGCTGGTCCCCCATTGAACTTATTCCTAACAAAACTAGAACAGAGATTGTTTGTTCTTCATTTTAATGTTTGAACACACCCAATTAACAGTAGCAATTTCTGTTTTTTCTTTTCTCCTTTTTTTTTTTTTTTGGTCAAGAAATGATATTACAGTTTCCTTGAGGGCTTGTAACTTGAAATATTATTGCATATTGGTAGGTGATATGTTTATGGCTGAGAACATGGAGTCTAAATATCAGCTAAACCAGTCCATGACTTCTGGAATTAGAGAAAATTACATTTCAATCAACTGTAAATTTTCATAGGGTTTTTATAAGATGAAATCATACATATTAAACTCAGAACTTCCGTTTCCCACATATCTCTTTTTACTGTTTAACCTTGTCCTTGAAATCCTGATTCACATTCTTGTTCCAATGTGTAAACTGGAAATGTTCTGAGTTCCTTCTTTCCTAAATGCATGTCTCTTTGCAGCCATAAGAGTTTGATAGAACTTGATAGAACATATATTAGATAATTTCTTATGCTACCAATGAAGAATTTATCATCTTGAAGTCTATGGTAGAATCTAAGTTTAATTATATTATGTAAAAAAACACAGAAAATCAGCAAAATTGTTGAACAAATCCAATGACATAGATGAACACCCAGTTATACACACCATTTCTCTTCAAACAATCTCTATGTGCGTCAATCTCATGTGCATTTTACCTTAGATAGAGGAGTCTTGAATCAGCTTCTGACAGATCTGGCTCAGTGTTTTCTGTACCTGGGGTGCCAACTTGCAAAGCTAATGCCCATGTACCCAGCCATTGCATGTCTCCTTCGGGCAGCTGTTAAGAGTGATGTTCAAGACACATCCTTAGAAATGAAGGCTTCACAGCTGCTTGGGAAAATTACCTCTGATTTTTAAGTGGTGACAAAATTTCCAAATTTTCCAACTTTCTTCAGGGAAATTTCCCTACCACATTATAGTATATACGAATCCAAGGGGAAAGGGACAGCCATTTCATCCCAAGTTAATTTCGGAATTTCTTTCTGCCCAAAATGTATTTGATAACTAGCTAACATTTCTTGCATCCAGTAAGAATGGCTTATTATCTTTTAGTGCTTTGTGTTGAGTTTCAATATGCTACCCTTTAATTAAAAACTCATATTTGCCTCTAGTATGCTGTGAAATAGATCCTGGCAACATGCATTTTGGTTTTCTGTGCTAACCCAGACCTCTTGTGTACAGCCATGGCATGATACTTCTGTGAGATTTTTGCTGTACACTCTTTCCCTGTACACCGGTCTGTCTTGTACCTTGCCTTTGGAGTCCAAATTTGCTGTACAAATGTATAACTTTAATAGGCCAGTAACTGGAAATATCAAATTTATAAAGAAGACATTTAGTGATAAGACAAAGAATTAGCTACTCTATATACCATTTTCCTTTTGGATATAAAGCTTACTTACTTCCAAGATGCATTCTATTGTATGGCTATATTTTCATATGACCGTTAACTAGAAATTCTGAAGAAATAGTGTCTTCCCGATTACCATAGGATTTGTGCAAAATTTACTGATGCCCAAGGCATGTTTTCAGAGTTGGTTGGTTTCAAGTAAGTTGATTTACAACTGATTCTTGTGAGGTTTCACAACACTGAGTTCCTTTTACTTTTCTTTGCTTTAAATACTGAGACTGTTGAGAACATTGACCGGGGTATAGAAGTTGAAAACTTGATTGATGATAAAAACTAATTATCCTTCCTTGTTCTATTCCTATTAATGAGATGTTTACAGCAAATTTCTAGGACTTTGTTTAAGAGAGAGAAGGAAACAAAATCTATTAATTAAGAGTTTTATCAAACGTTTCCCTTGTCAATTGTCAGTAAATCATACCAGCTAAAAGCATAGGCTTGCTCATCAGATTTGGAATGCGTCGATATGCACAGTGGTGCCTGAAGGACTCAGAATCACCTTTGACCATAACTTTTGTTCTGACTAATTAGCTGCATTGTTTTGCATGATATCATCATAAAAAAGATCTTATTTCTTGGCTTATATTTGTCACATTCTGTGTAAACAATGCATACTAATCTATATTATCCCAAATAAGAGATTCATTTTTATCATTCTATTTCCACTGTGTTGACAATAATGTTGTTAACCTTTAATAATGATACCTTAAAGTGGCAAGGTATATTACCATAAGAAGATATTTCTTTCTTCACTGATATGTTACCTGCAGAATCTTATATGTATCTCACACAGGGTCAAGAAGGAGCCAAATTTTGAACTGTGCTGTTTGATGAATTCAGACAAAACTCAACGTTCATATTAAAAGCAATTTTCTAAAAAAAATGAAAAGGATAAGACTAACTTATATTCAAATAACATATCAAGTTTCCAAAGTGTTTTTTTCCCTTGGTATCCTTTCTAAATCCTCTGAACAATTAAAGGTGGATAGATATTGCTATCCCCATTATAAAGATGAGAAAAGCAAGACACAGATAGAATAGTGGATTTTCATTATGGAATAGTATTTTGCATTATGGAATAATATTTTCTGGGTCATAGACTCTTTTAGGAATTTGATTCTAACTATGACCCATCTCTCCTAGAAAATGTATATAGAAAAATAAACATTGTTTGTATAGAAATTCATTTTAATAATCTCTAGCCTAGGTAACAGGTATTAGCCTAGGTAACTACAGCCCTGTTAACCTGGCTTTTAAACATGTGTTCTTTTCTCTGTTCCTGTTCCATCCTACCTATTAGCTACATCAGAGACATTCTTTTATTATTCTCTCTCTCTTAATGTTATATAAAGATTAATATATTTTCTTTAAAAGCTGACTGAATATTTCTCCTTTCTGTACAATATGCGATACAAAACTTCTGTAAATTAATTCTTCTTGTTTCCTCTTCTACACAATTTCTGCTAAGGTTTATTTTTTTCATGCTCCTTCCCTAGTCCCTATGGGAGGTGGAGATGACATATAATGATATGACAGTTTCAGACTGTACAACTTGTGCTTCACACATCAAAGAACAGAGACTTCGTAAGCTGTGCCTTATTTTGCTGTTCTGCCACCGAAAAGCAATGTATTAATTAGGTTTCTAAATATTGTTCTTATGATGTCAAGGTTAACTTGTAGGATAAGTCCATATGAGTTATAGGCATTCACTTTATGTATCCCTCAATTGTTTTGAGCTTTAAAAAAAACAGAAGGGGATGAGACTAGAAAGATAATGCATAACACTCTTAAAATACTGACACAAAAAACACCTCTGCGTGTTGTTATCTAATTGCTTTTTTCTCGTTTCTATATACTTTTTATTTTCTGTTTGCCTATAATACTATCAAATATATAATAACATTTTTCTATGTCTTTTTCCCTTAAAACTTTATTAAAAAATTAATCCAAGGCTTTTATTGTTTATCATTTACTATGTATCATTTTTTATCACCAGATTTTAAATGAAAGAGAGTCTGTGAATTAGAAACACTGCAAACACTTTTATATTGAGTACTTAAACACAATCGTTATAATTAATTTTAATACAGAGGTTGAATGTGCTACCTTTTTTTTAGCAATTTTAGTTGAGCGATGCACAATGCCATAGATTTGAGTATATGTTTGTTTTATTTGGGTAATTAGTTCTCTGTTCTGTTCTACTTTTCTTTCAAGGCTAAGAATGTAATAGCTATCTACTCCTCACAACCTATAATTAAGACCCCATTTCCTCACAGCTTCGCCAAGGGAGGAGTTCTACATGTTTTCTCTCCAAAAAAACAGAATTTGAACTGTGCTCAGTCCTATGCTTTTTATTTCATCCTCTTGGTAGCGAAAACATAGCCTTCATTTTAATGTTGCAATTGGCATTTTTCATGTCACCTTTACTGTATCATTGCTGCTTCCTGTAGGCATGGTGAGATATTGTCAGTCAGTCCAAGCAATCTGGAGTTGTTAGAAAGACAAGGCAGAAAGGAAACTTGAGGGAAAGTAAAGAGTGGGACACGAGATTGGAGCTGCTTGTCAGGAATCAAAAATGAAAGGAAACAAGTAGCGTGGAAATGGAATCCATGGCAGTTGCCTCGATCAGCCTTTCTACTAATATGTCCAGTGTGGAAGTTAGAACTTTAATTTCAGGGTCCTACTTCCCATTCACTTTTCTCACTAGGTTTTTATTTTGGCTTTTTAATCCTAGGTTTTTTGTTTGTTTTTCTGTTTGTCTCTCTCTTTTGCTTATGCTGTTTTCTAATTGATTTGGAATTTCATTGTTATTTCTTCCTACATTCTGTCTACTGATACCTAGATTTAACAGATCACGCCTAGTTACTAACACTCCTTGATCTGTGGAACTCTTTCCTCATTAAAAATTATTATAGCTTTCACAGTATGACCCAGCAAAACATAGTAAATGATCTTGTGTAGCTCTGACTAGTCCAGGTTACAAGAACTATCTATTTTAGTAAGAATGTATGAGTATACGCAGAAAACCGTAGAAAAGTCACTCAAAACTACCTTGTATGAATAATAATGTATTTGTAATAATTAACATAAAATACGTTAAAAGTCTTCGATACTTATTTTTCTTGCTTACTAAGATTAGTGATTTACATCTTTTGTCATTGGCCAGCTGCTTAATTATGTCAATGTCAATAAGTATTTCTGGAATTATTTTTGCTAGTGACTGTTGCTGCATAGTTCAGGATAGTTGCCTTAGCTCCAGGCATAATGTTCATATTAAAGGCAGCAAGGCATAAGGAGAAGGAAAAGGGGTTTTGCTACCCGTTCGTCTAGGAAAACCTAAAAGCCTTCCCAGAAACCCTCAGCAAACTTTGGTTTGTATCTCACTGACCACATGATTGGTCAATTCTGCATCTCATTATTACCCCTACCTGCAGTAGTGATACAAAAGAATTGCTTAGCTTCCCAGCCTTTATAGAGGAGGTGACATGGAAGGAGCTTGAGAATTATGAGTGAATTCACTGATTAACAGGGTCAGCCACATTCTTTTGCTGGGAAATAAGTACAACATAGTTAACCACACACATACACATACATACATAGGCAAGATAACAAGAATTAAAAGTCCCTGAAAACCCAAAGGAAGAAAGTATAGCCTGGTACCTTACTCATGCACAATATTGTTTTCATGGTAATTTTTTCTCTGTGTATCATCTGTCCTTGTCAAAAGTGTGAATTAAAATTCATCACTTCCCAGCTTCTGACTTTGTCTGGCTCTAAGTAAAAGTTTAAAGACGAAGACAAGCTAATTGTAACTTGGAAAGGATCAACAAGATTTCTGATCTGAACTACCATAAATTATCCTAGAAATGTGGTTTTTCTTTAATTTCCCTGGACTATGTAAAGAGTTTCTTAACTAATTGTCCTGTTAGCCTCTTCTTTATGCTACTGAAAGCCATTTTTTTGGTTTCCTTTTCCACAGAGAGAGTGAAGAATGTGTGGGAGCCCACTTGTTATATTTCTTATTGCTCACTTTAGAGCATGAGTTCTGACATCTTCAAGAACTCTGATAGAGCAGTGACTCACCTGACTGGTAGGAAGAACTCGCTCATGTGGTGCCTTAAACAGACAGCAAATATGGGTAGGCATGAAACATTTCCATGGATCCCAAATCCATTTGTTATTATTGAGTTAGAAAGATAGTAAGGCAATGTGTTCCTGAGAGCATCTGGGGAAGCATCTAAGGAGAATTTTCTGAGTCCTGATGCTCTCAATTGCTTTAGTTTAAGCCTTTCTGCTTCTGTAAGGAAGCAATTGATGAATCATAGGTCTGCGGTGAAGGGTAATCATTTGTTAGCTTAAGTAAGGTGCCATCCCTTGATTGCAGTGTTCAGTATTGAATACCTTCACTGCATCTCAGATCTAGCCGTTGAAATGTAAATTATGTGAATTGTGTGTGAATTTATAAAAGTCAAACACACTATTGAAAGTCATGAGTTGTGAACTGAAGGCAGTGGGTTTTAGATTAAATGAACACTTTGTTAGACTTGTTAGTAGAGAAGTGAACATGTTTTTGTATGCCTACTATGTGTTAGGCAGAATAATCCTGTGAAGTATTTTCCATCTTTGTTTTAAAAGATGAGGCATTAAAGCTCAGAGGTGCCAAGTAATTTGCCTAAGTTTATAAAAGTGAGAACAGGAAGGTGTTCAAAACATTTTCCTTTTGTTCTTCATGTTCCATAATTTAAATATATTTGCACTTATTTTTTCAGATATATCTGAATTTTATTGTTTTATAAACGGAAATGTCATGGAACTTTTACATGTTTATAACAGAAGTCCCTAGATATACACCAGGATGGCACTTTATTTCTTCTGGGACTTGTGGAGATATTCAGTTTCCTCCTGGAACAACTGTATACCAAACACAACTTCCCCCTTAAAGCATCCCCCACTGATCATGACACTTAAGTGAAAAGCTATACAAGATGCCTCTTGACTTCCTAACATACAGTCTATAAACACACTTACCCTTCACTGATTATGAATTAACTGGTGCTACAGCTTTGCTGTCACAGCTGATAAGAACCTAAAACTAGTGCTCCCAGGTGTGTTGTATAGGCACAGAGGGCAGGTACATTCTGGGAGCCCTTTGCAATTCCTGGTTGCACCTTCTTGAGATTAGAAAATTGGCAAACTGTAGATGCTGCAGAAATGCCAGGCAAGTCTCATTTGGCTAGAAAGAAGGGAGGCAAAGCAGTCACTTGTTTTCTTCTTGGAACAAAAGATGCGAGCCTCATGGTTCATCAGCCTAGTCATTCTGGGAATTTACCGTCCCGCCTCGAGGGCTGGCATTAGGCTCATTTTGAGTGGTATGTTGCCTAAGTGCACTAGACCAACTGTGAGATCTTGTTCGATGCGGAAGCACTTTCTGGTTTTGAAAGTATCTCAAACAGATGTGAAATATGAGATCTGATTTTATGAAATACATTATCTTCATAAGCTCAGTATAGGAATAAGAGGGTGACTTTCTTTGTTCAGAGTTATTCTCATGTCCCTGTGAAGTGAGGGCATTACTCCTGTCTGCCTCGTTTGTCTCAGGCTTTACCTATCAGATTAAGTGGATTTCCCAATATATGGAGACCAAGCAGAAGGAAATGCTAATAGAAAAGATAGTGGTTATGGTGCTTGTTCTCACTGACAATGTTCTTCTTGCTTTGTTGGAGGAATGGGATTATTCTGAAATGCCTGCATGCCTATTTTTCTCTTCCTTGAAATGCCCAGGGAGACAAGTGAATAGTATTTACCCAAATTATATAACACGTTATTATTTCATCAACACAGTTGTTCCTCTTGACATTTGTGAGTGCCTTTTAGTAGTTGTTATTAGCTGCAATGCTCATAACTCTCTAGTAAACAAGAGGAGTTTGTACATCCTCTTCACAGGTAAGATCTTTGAAGTACAGGGTGATTAAATATGCATAGGTGGGATAATGAGGCACCTGGCTAGTCTCATCTATTGGGAACAATTTGAAAGATTGAGTCACTCTTTCATTGAATATACATTTTGTATTTCCAATGGATGCCAGATACTATTCAAGGTGATATGAATAAAAAGGTAAATAAGATAATAAGATACTCCTGCCCTATGGAGCTCAGAGACTAATAGCAGGAATCATGAAAGCTACCAAGGACAGCCCAGTGCTCCAGGTGTTGTAATAAATGACTGTAGAAGCAGGACAATTGTGCCTCGTAATGGGTGTAAGTAGGGGTTAATGTGTGAATTTTGTAACATTCTGTGTAAAGCCATATGTGTTTATGAACACAAATATATGTTTTGTGTCTATATACTCTTTTTCTTCTTGAGAGAAAGTCCAAACGTTACCAGTCTAAGATACCATAGGAATTAGGATGAAGTGTTAAGGAAGCCTAGGGGAAGAGGCTGAGAAATTTACAAGTACTGCCCTGTCCCAATTGCTTCTGTCTCATGAAGTTGGCAAGACAAAATTGCCTATGGATCCTAATGCCTAACTAATGCAGAGCTTTCTGATAAAACTGCCTGCGTACCTGACTTAGGACAAAATTCAAGCCAGGACTCTCTCCCTCATTAGGCCCGATCATACCACCTGCCACCCCATGAATAAAGGTGGCCAATGTCCCAAATCCTGTTACATCAGATTACCCACTCCTCCTCCCTTACTATGAGAGAGAAGATTTACATGGGAGATGGTAAGAGATGCTGTTGGTGATAGACTGTAAGCAAGAGAGTGGTGCTCAGGAAATATTTGAACAAGCTGAAACTTAAAGCACTAGATAAGTGTTTGTGAAACAAATAGTGGCATACAGTGTTTTAAAGAAAGGCTAGTGGTACAAGTTATTCTGTTACAAAATAACTCTTCTTCAAGTAGTGTCTAAAATTTTTACCCGTGTATACCTTAGTACATAGAAGGCAGTTTTAATACCAAAACAAGATGAGATCCATAGATTACTTATTTTTTGAGCTGTTAGCCCTTCAATTTGAATCTTGTTATTGGATTAAGGATCCAATCAACAAACTGGTTTCTGAGGTAACGGGACATAAACAATTAGCTTTAAATGTTGGAAGTGGGCTGGCATTAGTGCCATTCAGTCAGTGGATGACACTAAAAAATGGTGTAAAAGCTATTGATGAACCAGTCAGTGTTTTAAGTTGCAACAAAATAAAACAACCCTGGCTACTTTAAGCAGAATCAGTAGACAAGTACCCCAGCTAGTAAGGAATGGAAGCTGTGTTATGTGAATGGAAGCTAGTAAGGAATGGAAGCTAAGGTCCTGCCACAAGATCTCTGCTTAAAATGCTATCACTGATAACTGACCATAGGACAGTATGCATAACTGCTCTTTCACTATGACAGCTTCACCACCAGTACCATGAATTATTGCTCTTTGAGAGCCCCATGTCTCTGGGTTCCTACTGTCAGATTCAAGGTCCTGAGCAGGGGTCTCTGGTTGACGGAGTAACCTGGCTACCAGGAAGAAAGAGGAGGGGATGCTTGAAGACTTTGACTTTTCTAGCAAGAAAAGGGTCTTGTCTTGTCCAAAATGTGTGCATCAAGGCATAACCTAAAAAATAATGAGAATTCAGCTACTAGTCAATCAGAAACACCACCATAGACATCTACTTCAGTTGAGAAGACTTTTGTTCTTCCTGAAATCTCAAATGTGTTTATCTCCTGTATGTTGGACCATCTCAGAAGCAGCTGAGAAATCTGATATTCAGTACGAAGCACATTAGATTTTAACAGACCCAGCAACTCTCAAGGCACTTCTGAAAGACTTGAAGTAGAGGGACAAGTGGTGATGAAAATGCTTGATGTGGTCTGTCAGTGGGTCAGCCAAGTCTGCCACTGATGGAACTGTGACCTGGGAAAATTCACTTCATTTTCATCATCCTCAGTTTCTTCACTGATTAAAGGTAGGGGATATTTCTAACTGCCTGTTAGATTTCCTCATTTAAGTATTCATATATCTATCAAACGTTTATTTTGTACCTTCTCCATGCTAGTCAGCATTCCAGGCAGCAGGTAACAGTGAAGAGCAAGCAGAAAGAGGTTCCTGCTTCTTCTATCTCACTAGACAGACTAGTACCTGTCTGGCAAGTACAGGGTGATTAAATATACACAGATGGGATAATGCATATTATAGATAAACTAATATTTATCCAGTCTATTTAGCGAACTGTGTCTAGTCTATTGTTGGTCTAAAGGGAGAATTAGAGAGAGTGAGAATCAATAATTCTATTTTGTATATGCTAAGCTTGAAATGACTATTAGGCAACCACATAGTAATGTCAGAGGAAAGGAAAAGACTAAAAATATAATCTTGAGTTTTATAAAAATATTATATGGCCTTTAAAGCCATAAAATTGAATGAGTTCATTCAAAATGTGGGACCAAATTTAGAAGAGAAGAGGGCTGAAGACCTAATCTTGGAGTACTCTGACATTTAGAGATTTGTTGTGAGGGAAACTAGTTAAATAAATGAGACTCCCATGGTACAGGGGGTAATGTGGAAACTTAGGAAGAAACGGACTCAAGTTTATCAAATGGATGTTGTCTTTGGCAGACACTCTTTCAGTCAAGGACTGTTGATGAGAATACATTCGAGGAGAATTGAGGAGATAATAGGAGATGAAAATGTGAAAACACTAAGTACATTCAATTATTTCAGGAAATATTTTAAAACACTGGTGCCAGATGCTGTTGTTGCTATCACAGTTTTTTTCTCATTATCTGTCTTTGGGTGATAGGGCCACCTATTGGAAGTCCTCAGAAAAAATATTATATTAGTTGAATCTTGGTCAATGTCTTTACTCTGAACCAGGGACAAAAATCAAAGGTGAAGTTCCATAGTTGGGGGTGAAATCTTAGTTCACAACAAAATTCATGTAATAGGTATTACCAAAATTAAAGCAGAGTATTCAGATGTATATCTCCCCAAATTAACAGAGCCCACTGTTCTCTCCATTGTGTCTCTTGTACCCATTATGATCTTCATTCCAAATACAACTGCTGTCATATTGATCATCATTCTTTCTCATCTGTCTACTGTTTTTTTCTCTCCTGCAGCCTCTAACTGTCATAAACTATTACTATTAGTTTTTGTAAACATTTTTATCATATCACTTCCTGTTAGAAACTCTGCACTTTCTTCTCACTGTCTAAAGTGCAAACTCCATAGTCTAGAATACAAGCCACTTGGTTATTAAGTCACAACCATTTCTTTCTAGTATTATTTTCTGACTTACCTTTAAGCATCTATTGGTCAAGCAAGACTGAATTACTGTTTCATGTGCATACTTTATTTCCATAATGCTATTCATTGTTCTTCATGAAATGGCCTTTATATCTCTGTCTACTCTTTTGGCAAACCTTCCAGAATTCTCCAGGAGAACAGAATATATTCTTTTTTCATAATGTATATAATGTTTTCTAGCAATCTGTTAATATTTATAAGTTTGTATGTGTTACGTACATATGTGTGTGTGTATATATGCTGGGGGAACACTACTTTCCAGTTGCATTTTAGGTTTTGTATTACTCAGAAAACAATTAAATAAGCTCTTCTTTCTTGAATTTTCTGTGTCCTATAGCCCTGTACAAAATGAAAGCCCCTTTCCAAACTCTCCCAGATTTTTATGTATTTCCAGGAAGCTTCTATTTTTTGGTAATTTCTGGTACTGGAGTCGTGAAAGCTGTCTTTTTTCTAAATAACATTTACTTTAAATGTGTAACTTGGCCCTGTCTCATTTTCAACAGAAATTAATCAATTGATCAATCAGTGAAAACAATAACAAAAAGTGAGCCAAACAGCAGCAACAAGAACTCACTAAAGATGTGGCAGGTCATAAGGAAGGTTGTAATCTCCCCAAGACACAGACTCAACTTAAGATTACATATTAAACATCCTATGCTATTATTTTGGCTATTCCACAACTAAAAGTTCCTGATGAATTTCCTCTATATGTAGCAACCACATTTCTGCCTTCTTCTGAGTGAGCCACTTCCTTTGGTTCTTGCACTTCTAAATGCAATTTAACTTTAGGCTTAGTTACCCAGGCTTCTAAAACACCTATGATTTAGGGCTCATCCTCAATACAAAGTAGCCTATTAAGGCATATTTTAAAAAATAGTTGTCTTCCCAAAAGGAACTATTAAGTGTCATCTGTTAATAGTTTATTTTTCACCTTTTACATCTTTGTAACACTTTTATGTCTCTCACAAGGCAGCAAATTTTCCAGCAAGTAGAGATAGTCTCATAATGATGTGTTCCATGGAGTTATGCACAGTTCCTGACATATAATAGGCATGGAATAAGTATGTGTTGAGTGAGTGAATCGTTGATACTGAGTGTTTCTTCAAGGTGTAAGTTTCCATATTTTTCTATTTCTTCGAATAATTTATTCTAGAATAATTAAAAATACCTACTAATTATTAATAAGTATGACATTATATAGCTAGTTAAATAAATACTGACTTAAAAGGAATAAATAAACACTACTGACCGAAGAGTTCAGGCCATTAGATTGTATTGAGGTTAGAGTCATGGACATTTTTGTTTGGCACCAATGTGGTGATTGATCTTTGTGTTAGTTTCTCTTTGCTATTACTACTGTGTTTAAGTAAAAGACATCTTCAGACTGAAGGAAAAATAGGTGATATCCCATAACATTTATGAAGAAGCTCCTTCTACCCTCTATTTTCTTCTCCAGTGTGTGTATCAGGTCTGCCCCATGGGAAAGTATTGGTTCCTTCAGACAGGCACTGTCCTTTGTTCCATATATAGCACCACAGCTCTTAGGTGTTCCGTAGATTTTGTTAAAGTGACTTGATTAGAATCGAGAAGTTTCTCTGAACCTCTGGGCATTGACTTCCCTCTTTGTTTCATTTTAGAAATGGCTAAATCTGTTGTGTTCTCCAGAGACCAAAACATACACCCAGTGGATCAAAACAAAAGCTTTTTTCCCACCTTCAATATGAAAAAACAAAATCAGAATGAACCGTATCTATGAAGATTAAATAGTAAAATACCCCTTTTTAGATGAATCAACCAAAACAGTATGCCAAAGATCAAGATATTTAATCAAACAAATCAAATGCTAAGTTAAAGGCTATCAAAGAGAAGTAGTTTTTCAGTTTTTAATAAGAATAAAAAGTGAATCATATGTCAAAAATAGGAATGTTTTGTTTTTGCATAACAGAGCAATGTTGCACAAAATGTGGTCTGCATGAGGAATAGTCCAGGGAGGGAGAACTGTTAGGCATTGAAACAGAGGAGCTATTTAGTCACAGTAATGCCTGTGATGGAGAGGCAGATACTCAAAGGTGAACACAAGTGCACTGTTTTGAAATATGCTAATGAGATCCATGCAAATAGTAGACTAATTTATAAAATAGAATTTACTTTGTTTACTCAGATAAATAAAAGATATTTTAGAAATGTTTGATTCTTCCACTCCCCCAAAATTAATGTGTTGAGTACCCCATTATTATACCTAAAGTACAGAAGAAAGAAGAAAGCTAAGGGAATTTATTGTTGGCCAGGTGGATTTTGTTTATTTTTGTTTTGTTTGATCCAATTTTGCTGTGTTGCCCAGGTTGGAAATCTTCTCCTGCTGAGTACCTAAAACTACAGGAGTGCACCACCATGCCTTGCCCTATCAGGTGGATCTAAATCCCAGATATATTACCTACTGCCTAAGTAAAGCAAGGCAAATCACTCGCCCTATTCTGAAATGTAACTTCTTAATGTCTGAAACAAGGAGAGCAGTACATTCTTCAAAGTCTTGTTGCAAGGATCATTTGACTTAACATGCAGATTACCTAAGACAAGTGTTGGGAATTTTTCTGTATAAGGCTGGATAGTAAATATCTTAGGCTTTGCAGATTGGACGGTTTCTGTTGTAACTACTTAACATCTGCTGTTTTAGTGCAAAAGCAATCATGAGCAACATGTAAATAAACCGCCATGGCTGTGTTCCAATAAAACTTTATTTACAATAGACAATGGCCCACATTTGCTCTGTGGGCCATAGTTAGCCATCCCATGATCTTGAACAATGGCTGGCATGTTGGCAATGCTCAATTTAAATATAAAAAATCATCCAACACGGTATCTGCCACATAGGTAATTTTGAATAAATGCATTAAGTGAATCAATCAGTCAAGAAATCAAGGAATGACTATGGCCTATGAGTATAATTATTATCTCTAACCTCATCACTTAATATTTTACTGCTTTTTATGCATGTCACTTTTTGCTGTTTTGATGAGATCATTTGACAGTTCCTACTGATGTCCCAGATACAAGAAGATGCTTTATGCTGTCAGAAATTTTTAAAAATACTTTTTGAAAATATTCTTAAAATAATTGGCTTAAGATACGGTATTTAGGAAACTCAGTGGTGAAAATTGGAAGAAATCCCATGTAGCATTCTTTTCAAAACAATACTCCATAAATGACTATGTACTAGGAGATATTCACAGGGTTCTATGGTAAAATATTTTTGAGAAATGATGTGTTAAAGGAAATTAAGCCGGCTCCTCTATCACATAAATTATCATGGCCTTTGATGTTAAAGAGGGGTGGAGGAATATATTCTGTACAATTTCTCAAATATTCTTTAACTAGAAATTTTTTAATATACCTATTATCATCTTACATATCTATTTTACATACCTATTACCACCTTTGGAAAATCTTATTTGGGAAACGCTGCTCCGTAACATATATCAAACTTTGGTGCCTTTGAAATAAATGATATGACTGGCCTTCTCAGACAAGGAACTTAGCAAACCAAAAGAGAAAAATGCTGACAATTTACTGTTTACTTTTGGTATTTTTTTCATTGAATCATTTCTTCGTTTATTCAATAACCATTTATCATTCACTATATCCAAGGTACAACCTTATTCCTATTAAAAATTTAAGGGTGGCTTTATGAATAGAAGGTTTAGAGATTCTAAAATAAATGACTTTATGAATAGAAGGTTTAGAGATTCTAAAATAAATGACTACAATCTCAAGCTCTTTGTTTCACATCGATAAAAAATTTTCTGAGTTTCATGTGAAGATACACTTTTATTTCCAAAAGGAACTTCAAAGTTATATGAAGATAAAAGAAAAGCTACAGTGAATGAGCTGGAGTAATATTTGGCAATAACCTGCCAGAGAGCTCATCTGAATTAGAAAGGACTCTGATAACGAATCTCTTATAGTTTAAGTCCAGAGAAGCTTGAAATAGGGTTGAAGCAGCCTTGCTGAAACTAATACCCTTGTACTAGAATCATCTTCAAAATTTGATAATGAATTTTATTTAAGCAGAAATTAAGAAGATGAATCATTTTCAAGCAATTCTCTGTGTATCTAAGGGTACTGTACTCTTTTTACAGGTCTCAGTGAAACATTGCAAAACACAAAAGAACTACTTCAACTAAGCAATTGCTATAGATTCAGCATCCTTGATCACCAATATTTTTATCATAGGGCTTTAAAAGGATGTTGTTCCCAGAAAGAAACACAAATTGTTTATGAGTATTGTGAGGAAGAACAAAGTAACTTCTTTCTACTTCCTTCCCATGCCTCAACACACACACACACACACACACACACACACACACACACACACACACA
>NW_022436980.1:3335221-3342543 GCF_009761245.1 Sapajus apella
CACACACACACACACACACACACACACACACACACACACACACACACCCCTTCTCAGAATTTCTTTCAGTAAAAGGATTTTCTTGACTACAATTTAATTCTTTCTTGTATGAGGTTATCCTGAAAGAATACTTTCTGTGGGGCTAGTGGAACAAAAAGTTGAATCTACAGAGCCTTCTAATAAGTCATATATACATATACATTTAGTGACTTCATAATGTTATTGTATATTATATATATTTAACAGTTTGTGCTTCTATACTGTTGGTGCTAAGTATATTCCAGACATTCAGTTGAAATCTATTTTTCAATGTAAACTGAAATCAGTAATTATGGTGACCCAACCTAAACTCAACAGTGTTGAGCCATTCTTTGATTAATGTGAATTACAAAAAAAAAAAAGCAATACAGAAAAAAAATATATTCTCCAAAATACTTAATGGATGATCTGGATTAGAAGCCCAGTGTGGTGAATAATACAATTGCCTAATGTTGCATCATCTAATTTCTCAAAGATGTGGGGTAATATGTAGATCTCTCTCAACTTCAAATCTTAGAGAAAAATTATAAACCCCCTTAGGAAACTAATTAAATAGGGCTGTGTGGAGAGTGAAACTTTACATTTACATTTAAAATTGTGGTTCTGTGACCTGGCCTTCCTGGAGGTTGGGGAGGACCTTCCCATCCAACTGAGTGAGCTCCTGAAAATGATTTAAACGTTTGCAAGCGAAGGGTTATATATGAGAGAACTGGCCAAGTCCATGTTGAGACTTTTTTTTTCTCTTTCCTAATTTGGTAAATAGATATTATCATTCCAGAATCTATCAATATTGATATTAGTATCCAGAGTTAAATGCAAATGACCCAACTCAGCATGTATTTCTCATTACTTTTCTAATCTGTACACTTGAAAAATGGATTTCCATTGTGGTCACATGCTTTCTTTAAGGGATATGAGCAGAGAAGACAAAATATTGAGAAACACCTAGGAAAGAACCTGAAATGAATTGATAGAATTAGTGACAGAAATACAAAGTGAATTGTGAAAAAGGAAAGTAACTTAATCTTATTAAGCCTAGCAGAGCCAGTATAATTAAATAGCTGCATGGTATCATTTAATTATTTTCCTAAACACTACTATCATTATATATGACCAAGAAATAACTTTTCTGTATTTATTTGACAGAGTAGCAAAAAATGAATGAAACATACATTATCAATTGCAAAAGCGGCATTACAGTGGATTGGAAGTAATTTGAAATTACACCTAATAGAACAAAGCACACTCCAAATTAATGTATAGTGCTGGTCGGAAATAAATGAATTCTTTACTCTTAAGTCTTTTGTTTTAAAGAGAACCTTTAGCAATGAAAGCCAAATAATTGTCCCTAAGACCATGAAATGAATCAAAGTAGCTGTAAATGGCTTTCATGATTACAAGAAAAAAGATTTTCTTCTCTTTGAATCGTTCTCCTTTTATGCGATGCAGGCAGAGTCCTATAGTATGACATAGAGCCTCTTAAGTTGTTTCGAGCTGTAACTTTGACATAACTATTCTCCTTTGTCTGGTTTCATCTTTTACACTGCACTCTTTTCTCTTTACACCCTTTTTCTTAAGCTGCTCTTTGCCTGCCTGCTTCCCACTGTTATAATAAGTGAGTATATGCCATGACTTGTCAACAAGGAACTGCTATCAGCCAATTCATTAATGAGGGTCCTGTCTGAAGTTCTCCTGTGAAACATAATAATTTGTTAGCTTAACTAAAATCTTCTTTCTTCCTGAGGAATGTCATTCTGAGAAAATATTGATTGAGAATGGACCCCTGCTAGGTAATACATGTACAATTTATACATACTTGAGGATATTCAAGGGCACTATCTCGTTTTTGATAGTCAGTAATAACTAATAAACAAAATGATCTCATTTTAAATAAACAGATGTTTTAAATTGACAATGGAGATACAATTCACAAGCATGATAATAATTATTTCAAAGTTAGTGGATATTAACCCAAATTAAAACAGGCACGAATGTATAAATTTATATTCTGTTTTATTTAACTATTCTAAAACAGTCTTTACCCATGTGATTCCTTACATATGAACTGCTATTCTCCCTGCTTATTCAAATTAAAATAATAATTCAAAACAATCATAAGTTTTGCCATCTCATGTTATAGCTAAAAGTTCTAACAAATACATATTTCTTGCCTTGCTTTCTTGAATACCTTCATTTATGGATAGCAAGTAGAAAATATAACATTTCATCCCAGCTATATTTGATTTTAAAACTTGCTTTTGGAGGGATGGCTCAGCATGACTTTAGTATTTCTTACCTTCAGGTGGCACTGTTACGTGACCTTTCAGGACTGCCTCAAACATTCAATCCTTGATACTGTGTTCCTCTTCACATTCTATGTTCTTTACTTCTAAGTTTTAGCCCTGCCTATGTTAATCATCTAGCCCCAATCTTTACTTTTCGCCTTTGCTTTTAATTTAGCTTTTGATTATAAATTGTTTTTCATTTTTCAGTTTTTATTTTTTTAATTCTAAGGCTATAACCTGAACAAGTTGAACTCTACTACACATCCTGGGAAAGCTGGACCAGACTTCTCCTCTCCCACATTGTGTGGCAACTATGTTGAGGTGAAAGTCAACTGAATTTTGAGTTAGAAGAGATGAGTTAGAGGGTTGATTTTAAGTCCTAATACATGTACAACCTTGGACAAAGCATAATATTTCTGAGCCTCTTTGTTCTGTAAGCCTATGACCCACCTCAATATCTTATGTGTGGGGTCCCTTTATTAATGCCGTTTGTTGAAAATAGCATGGTGACTTTTTATGGTATTCTAGATGTATATCATATCATGTGTAAATCTACTGTCAGAGATGTTGGATTTCCGAGTATAGCTGGTACACAGGAAGGAAGAGGCTGAGTTCACAGGGAACAGTATAAGGACTTCAATGGAATATAGGGATGGTTCCCAAAGTGAAAATAAGAGTGGATGTTTGACTACTTCACAATACAATGTATAGAACATACAAAAGGGGATAATGAGCCTAAGCTAGGTTTCAGCTAGTGTGTGTGCCTTTGATCCGGCACGTATATGTATATCTAGGATAGGCTAAGCTGGTTAGTGGGGCAAGGAGAAACACTACATGCATTGTGGTCATATCGATAACAGCTTTACAATGTGTCAACGTTTAAGAGGTTTGTGATCTCTATGGAGGAACCTAGCTATAAACTGATAGGAGAGTAGGGTGAATCTAAGGAGGTTAGAAAGTATTGGGAAGCCATATATTTCAGCTAGACTCCAAGTATATTTTCAGTTCCCCAGAAGGCCAAAGCAGATGTCTAACTGTATGCATTAGCCCAACATGAGAGGAATGGGCTAATATTTTGGCCATATAAGCACACTGCCTCATGTGTATATCTAGCCCAGAGTTCTGTGTCTGAATCAAATGTTAGCTCCCAGCAAAACTATTAAGTGGTTTCTAAGGAAATTAGTTTTTCCTCTGTGCTCTCTCAACACCGTGTTAAAATTTCTAAAATAGAATTTAACATCATAGTATTTCCATTATTCATAATTCCATCTTACCTTCAGATTATGGGTTCTTAAAGGAAGGCATAAAATTGCTTTCTGCTCAAATTCTTCAGTGCTTAGTATGGTGCCTAGAGTAGGTACACAGGAAATGCTTATGGAGTAAATGAATAAATAACAAAGCTTCATTTCAGGTCTCAAAGATATACCTCTGAATACGGTTTATCCTGAAAATGCATGCCTTTGTCACGTTATTAACCATGAATCTTGGCAGGGATGACTTGAAGTCTATGACACATGTTGGGGTAAGGAGGAGGGAGACATCAGAGATATCTTCTGCACTTGTCTTACCTTCCTTCTGAAACATTTGGACCAAAATTTTTATCCCAAGAAATGTCATAGTGCCATAGGCTATAGTGCCTCTGATTCCTTCTAGTACAGGGTTTGGAAAATAGTTTCAAGCATATGTCCTATTCATGAAAGATTCATTTTCCATATGAAGTTGACCTATGATGTGCCATGAACGTGAATACACCATTGTGAGTATCTGTAAAAATGACCAGGGAGAAAACAAAAGGCTCTTAAATTATTTTTCCTAGCATCATATTTTACCACTGAGGACCATAATGAGGAAGAAAGACTGAAGCCTATTACTTCTTCTGAATTTCTTTTGCTCTGGAATCGCTTTGGTTTACAGTGATCCCGTCAGTTTTCTAAATAATTAGAAAGCACTTTGCTGAAGAAGTGTTAGTGGCTGCATTAGTTTGGAGGCAATTTGGTTTAATCATGCGGTTGATGATCCTGAACTGCTGAACAGTTCCAGACTTCACTGCCATAAACACAGGTCCAGGGAAGTATTTTTTCCAAACAACTTGTAACAAAGAGTAACTTTTTTCCCCAGACTTTTTATTCTTAAAATCCACAGTTAGGGACTTTGCTCAAGTAGGACTTTTTTGCTTAATCTTCACACCCTCCTATTTCAGAGTGCTGAATTATCAAGTAAGCCAAGAGAAGATTATACTAAAAATGGGACTCTCAGAATTGTGAACTTATTCAGCAGAGATTTTACATGAACCTCAGGGGATTTTATTCAAAACTTAACTTGAATAATTTTCAATAATACTCTCTGGTTTTGGAAAAGTACCTCTCAAAGTTTCCTCTTTCTTCTTCTTTAATGTGTATAGAGATACTTAACTTCTATAATATCACAAAAAAAATGTAGAGGTAAAATGGAGATTCAGAGATCTGAATCCTCAGTGAATGCTCTTAGTTTGAGTTTATAAAAAGATTTATGATAACAGTTATTTTGGAAAAAAGTATGTTCAGGCATAGAACTCCATAAAATTCATTCATTCAGCAAAAAATGTGTTGTGTGCCTACTCTGTACCAGGCTTGCCAGACTTTCCAGACACCCTCCGTAATAATTTGAAGTAGAGCCAGTCAATCCAGCTTTGTGATTTTTCTCAAGCAGAACTCAGAATCCCAAATATAGAAAAAGGCAACTGCAGCATTACCCAAGATAGGATATGCGGGAGAATGAGAAAACAATGCATTCCACAATGGCACAATGGTGAGTGTGTATGATGGAAGTGGCCTTTCCTCATCCTCGATGCGTCTCCTCCAGACATTTATTTGCATGGTGTTTCTTCCCATCATGTCTCCTCGTGGAGGGGCTTTTGCGGGTAACCCAGTCTAAAACAGCACCACCCTTACATTCTCTATTGCCTTATGCACCTTATTTTTTTAAATCATTGTTTAACAGTATATTTAGTTATATTTTTATCTTTTACCAAAAAATGTAAGCAAAGTTTCCTGAGGGCAGGGCCTTGACCAGTTTTGTTCATCTCTGCATTTCCTGTGCTCAGATCAATGACTGGTGGGCAATAGGACCCATTAAACGTTTGGTAAATGAAAGTATTTATTCTAAGCTGAGAAGTAAATAATCCTAGCATACTTTCCTGTAAGACTGGGAAGAGCTGAATTCTGACTACAGGCAATGGTTTAAAAAAAAAAAAAAAAACACCAACAGGAAGGGTATAAGCTAGATAAAAGGGCAGATGTACCTTCAGAATGAGAGTTGAGCATCAGAGATCTAGATCTTTGATGTGAGCTAAGGGAGAAATCATGAGGGCTAAGCTCATGTGGCCTTTAAGTAACAGGTCATTGAATTTCAATAAATCTAGGAGGTGTGAGACAAAGAGTCCAGAAAAGAAATTAAGATGTACCTTTTAAGTCCCTGAGAATTCTTGCAGAGGGGCACCAATTTCCCAATGGTGAAATAGGCAAAACTACTCCAAATGTAGGACTGGAAGAGGAGATCCAGCATTTGACGAGAACCTTTCTATGATTAATGTTCAGTTTTTCAGAAGCGAAATCTGATTGTCAGAGGGCTAAATGCCCAGAGTTACATAATGAATAATCAGCATAGGCAGAATTAAAACGTGGTTCTGTATGGCTTCAAGTCCCACATTCATTGTACAAGATTGTGCCTCTCCCCACCTTTGCACTCTGGGTGCCACATCTTCAACTCTTCCTCGTTTTCTTACTTTCTCTTTTGGACATACTCTCATTGTCCTAAACATTTTTTTTTTTTTAAAGCTACTCTGAGCCGTGTTTTTTTCTTCTTTCCCTTAGTTTGAAGGGAATAGTTAACAAAGCTAAAAGGAATATAAGGTAAACTACTTTTCAGAATCATCAGGGTATTTAGCTAGTATTTTCTGTGCATAAAGGAGAAGAAAGCGTCTGAGAGCAAATCACAATAATAAAGGTAAAATGTTGTCAAGATTTGTTTGGAAAAATAAATGCATTATAGCTTAAATTTCTAGAATTTAGCCAAGGTAAATTACATTTCCATTAACTTAGAATACCCTGGTTCCTAATGATTCAGCTACTGTTTACAAAATGTCCCATGCAACATATATAGGAGTTATGGGAATAATAGTTGTTTAAAAAAATCCCTGGGAAATTTAAAATTTTTTAATGATTTAGGAATAACATGGAATTTTAGCTGAGCTTGTAGAAACATTATTATATATATTTTTTAATTTTAGGGAGGGGTAGAGCTGGCTATTTGACAAAATGAGAGGATTTCATGAAACATGGAACCCATTTGTTAGAAAGACAAAATGAAGTCGTGTATTTTATTATTCTGATGATCATGTGTTTGAAGTATCAGCTAACATCTGGCATTTAACAAAGATTAGTATAATCTGGTTTTTGCATAGATGTGATCATAAATGTCTGTTTGCGAGATTGATAGTTAAGATCGTGTATGATGGGGATGCAGCCATAACTTTTCAGTTACCTTTATAATACCCATTGGTTTCATTTTTTTATTTTTATAAAATAAACTTTTCATTTCCATTGTTCATTTCTGGGCTTAGTGCTGTAATAACACAATGATAGACTTCAATTACAACCTTTCAAAGTATTAAGTTGGCTTTTCACAGTAAACTGAAGTAGGGGTATGAACAACTAACTGAGAAAAATTCGTCTACCCATTCCAAATCATGTATTGATCCAAGCATATTTATTTGGTACTCCTAGAATCTGAGGATGCACACATGAAAACAGGGAGAAAAGTCTCTGTCCTCATGGAATTTATATCGAGGGAGGGAGGGCAGACAATACACACACACACACACACACACACACGCACACATACACACATACACACACACACACACACGCACACATACACACACACACACACATACATACACACACATACACACACACACACACACATACACACACGCACACATACACACACACACACACA
>NW_022436980.1:3342553-3390400 GCF_009761245.1 Sapajus apella
ACACACACACACACACATACATACACACACACACACACACACACACACACAGAGTAATTCAAAAGAGCTGTAAAATGGGCTGAATGACGAGAAAGTGCCAGGTTAGTAGGGAGCCAGAGGAATGCTAATTTAGATAGTTTAGTCAAAGTTGTCTCTCTGAATAAATACTTTTAAGCATGATTCATTTTGAAAGCTGACAAGAAGTAAGAGGACAGAGATATGTTATTGGGCTTATTAAGAATAACTTATTAGACACCAAGCAATTTTAAAAATTATTCTCATGAGCTATTTCAAGCAATATTTACTGTAACACAGCAATATAAGAATTAGTGTACTCATATGAGCTGAGGAATATGATATACAGAAAGACTGACTGATTTTTCCGAGATCATGCAATTTCTAATTGAGTCAAGTTTAAAACTCAGATCTGCTTAAATTTAGAAACCATTTTCTTTCCATTATACTGAGGTGTCTCATAGATCAAATCAATTCATCCTTTAATGCGGATTTTTTTTCTCTCAAAGGTAGTTTTGTGGAAAATGAAATTTTCTGGACAATTGTTCCCAGTCTCTTTAGAGAAGCTATATTAGAATTCTACCTCTCAGTATCAATGAAATTTCCTCCTGCGCATTAGAAATTGCCGGACACCGTAGAAAGAGATAACATGGAGTTGCTACACTCAGGCACTTTCATATTGAGGAAGGGGGAAAGACAGACAGAGGGACAATTTCAAAGTACTAGGATACAGGCTAACATGGGATACTGTGAGAAGAGATGAGAACTGCATCTTAAAGGTGGAAAAGAGGAAAGGAGGGGAGTGTATAACTAGTAGAAGTAACAATTATCTGGGTCTTGAGACAGCCAGAAGTACAAAGTTCGGGGAAGTAAGGGACTGGGAGCTCTTTTAGTTTCTGATGGCTGCTATAACAAATTTACCATGAACTGGGTAGCTTAAAACAACATAAATCTATTTATTCCCAGTTCTGGGAGCTAGAAATCCAAAATCAGTATGACTGTGCTAAAATCGAGATGGTGGCAGGGCTGCACAGCCTCTTGGGCAGTTCTGGAAAACGTTTTTTTGCTTCTTCTGGCCTTATATGGCTGCAGGATTCCGTGACGTACAGCTGCATCACTTCAGTCCCTACCTCTCTCTTCACATGGCCTTCTCTAAGTGTGTGAAGTTTCCCTCTTCCTCCCTCTTGTAAGGGTGCACGCAGCTGCGTTTAGGGCCCACTGGGATAAACGGGAATAGTTTCATCTCAAAACCTTCAACTTAGGGCTGCAAAGACTTCCTTCTTCCTTACCTTTCCTTTCCTTTCCTTTCCTTTCCTTTCCTTCCTTCCTTCCTTCCTTCCTTCCTTCCTTCCTTCCTTCCTCCCTCCCTCCCCCCTTCCTCCCTCCCCCTCCCCCTTCCTCCCTCCCTCTATCCTTTCCTCCCTCCCTCTATCCTTTCCTCCCTCCCTTCCCTCCTTCCTTTCCTTCATTCGTTCCTCCCTTCCTCCCTTCCTCCTTCTTTGTCTTCCTGTCTCCTACCTTCTCTCTCTTTTTCTTTCTTTTTCATCTCTCTCTCTCTCTCTCTGTCTCTCCTGTATTAAGTAACATGTACAGATACTAGAGATTAGGGTGTGGTTATCATTGGAGGAGGGTCATTTTCAGCTTACGTTAAGGGTTAAAGAAAAATAGCATGCAGAGGGAAAAAGTAGATGTCTGGAGGCTGTTAGGGCACTAAGCATTGGGGAGGTTCTGATTGAGAAGCTGAGGAAGGCTAAGGGAAGTCATTGAATAGTATTTTTGCTTTGTACTAATTTTCTAGAAACATCACTCACAATTCATTCATTCCATTATTATGTATTTGGTTAAACTCTGCAAGAAACTAGAAGAACTTAATGGTGGGACAATATCTATTTATTATCCCTGCTTTTATAGAGCTTGTGATATCATGGTGGAAATGGGCCTTTAAACACACACATGCACAGAGAGATTATATGATTACACACTGTGATAATTCCTATGAAGAGTAACACAAGATGTCATTAGGATTGATAAAAGTCCAGAGAAAGCCAGCACTTTTTTTTAGGATAAAAAAAGTTCTAACCATGTTGCCTACTGATATATATCTTACATAAAATATTCTAGATAGTCCATTCTTTCTGTAACACCTCTTCACTTGCCCCTCATTTTACTTTTGTTTATTGCTCTTCCCCACTGGGGCCAAAAATTACTCTTCCTGTTATATTGCTTGAGATTTATTTACATGGTGTCCTTAAGGATGTGACATTTAAACTGCAGTCTAATGGTTGTGTCACAGTTAACTAGGTAAAAGATAGAAGGAAGCAGAGAAGAACATTCTGGACAGACATGAAAACTCTAGGATGAAAAGATTTGCATTGAAGGTATACAATGAAGACCAGTGCAATTCTGTGAAGAGAAAGTTCTAGCAGAGAGACTGGTACAAGATGCACCAGGAGAAGCCAGATGATAAAAGCCCTGCTAGGCCACACTCAGATGTTCTTTGTTGTATAAGCATTGGAAATTAAGAGAAGTATTTTTTTTCCCATTTATTTATTTTATTGCATTTTAGGTTTTGGGGTACATGTGAAGAACATGCAAGATTGTTGCATAGGTACACACGTGGCAGTGTGATTTGCTGCCTTCCCCCCTATCACCTACATCTGGCATCTCTCCCCTTGCTGTCTCTCCCCAGCTCCCCACGGTCCCTCCCCTATTTCCCCCCAACTGACCCCAGTGTGTAGTGCTCCCCTCCCTGTGTCCATTGTTCTCTTTGTTCAACACCCGCCTATGAGTGAGAACATGCGGTGTTTGATCTTCTGCTCTTCTGTCAGTTTGCTGAGAATGATGGTTTCCAGTTTCATCCATGTCCCTACAGAGGACACAAATTTGGGGTTTTTATTTATATTTTTTTCTGCTTTCTAAATTTTGCCTACAGTAAAATTTGTTCTATTTGGTGTACTGTTTGATGAATGCATGCAGTCATGCTAACAATACCCAGAATCAAGGTACTGATCAGTCCTAACACCTTCCTAGCATTTCCTTATGTTACCCCTTTGTGGTTAACTCTTCCTCCTTTCCACGGCCCCTGACAAACACTGATTAAACAAGGGTTCATGCAGTCATGGAAAAAAGACTAGGTGAAAAGACAAGACTGAAATTCAAATGAGAAGAATGATGACCTAACACTGTGGTAGCAGAAAAAGTAAAGAGGGTATAATAAAGTTAGGAGATATTTAGAATCCAGAATCAAGAAAGCCTGATAACAGTAAATATTGTAATTTGGAAGAGAAGGAAGACTGCAGGAAATTTACGGGTCACTGGCTTGGAAAACTAGGTAAATGTTGTTAGGTGGAGTCAGAGTTCAGCCTGTGGTGTGAATGAGACATCTAGGACCGGGTGCTTGGGGGATTTTGCATCTCACACCCGTTAAAGCAGTTTCAACTAAAGATTTACATTTGACAGACGCCCAATTTTGAAAGGAACCTGAACCCTTTTCTTTCTTCACTACCTAATGAACATTTTGTAAAATTAAAAATAATAATATAAAAAAGTATATAAATGGCATACAAACTGTGTGATAAGCCTTGTTCTGTATTTCTAAACATACATATATTTAATTCTAAAAATCTCAAAAGTAAAAATCACTTGTATTTTACAGATAATAAACCAAGTCATAAAGATATTAAGAAATATGGTCAAGGTTTCACAACTAGTAAGACTTAGAGTTTGTAATACAAGCGCATTATCTTAAACTCAATTACTAAAGACTAGTTCACATGCATTTTATTATATGTTTAGGGCAGTCATACTTTTAGGAAATTAATCATAATTATCTATGCGGCTTTTAACAATATCAGTGCAATCGGTATTCATGACCCTTTCTACCTTACCTGCTAAAGGAAAGCAAGGAAGCAAGGACTAGAAAACTTTTTAATGTCCGTACCTGATTTTGATACATCCCTTTTTCCCTCTTTCACCGTTAAACGCTACTACTGACACACACTTGAATGGTGACAACCACCGGGTTTATGGTTACTGTTCTTAGGTTACTGATTCATTGTGGATATTAATGGATCACAGAAGTATGCTACAAGTAGATGTGAACAAAAAAATATTCTGGACTAGCCCATGCCCTCAGTATAGTCTGAGTGGGCACCTGGTATTTCTTGCATAGGGCTATATTATATGGACCATATTTTGGCCATTAATATCATACATTGCAATTTACAGACATAATAAAGAGTTAAAATTAGTGTTTTCTAGTGGAGTCACTGGGTTATATGAACAGAGTTCTAGAAGTTGATCCAGGCTGCAAAATGTTAAATACACTGCATATGTATCCTTTTTTTCCATAGGCATATTCTTGAAATTCATCCTGAACACTTTTATGTATTGTATTATATTTTACATTTTCTAATGGAAATAAATATCTAAAGAAATATTATCTTTTTAGAAAATACAGACCTTCACAAAATCAGTGAGCATTTCTAAACTGTTTTGTAAACTACCTGTTCATATAATGCATTTGGATATATGTAATGATATTCTCTTTTTCCACATTTATGTTTATGGGGATGAACCTTCCAATATTCATTTGTAGAAAACCCTAATAATTTTTCATCTCTTAGTTTTGTTGTATAATCAAAAGAGTTAAACATCTCTTTCATATATTCTAAAGAGGAAAGAGTAAAATCTGACTATTTTGCATTAACTTTGTGTCGTTACCAAAAGGCAAAAACAAAAAGAAACAAAAAGCAAACAATGGCAATAAAACATGTCAATAATGTTCATTTCTGTTCCAAGGCCTACGCTCCATTTAAGGTAAATATTTTATTTCAATCAATGAATTTTAGCTCTTTCTCAGTATCGAAATCACCTTTTCCAGCATGTCTGAAGCAACACAAGTCTTACTGTTGTATTGTGCCTATTTATTTATTCAGTATTCACCTATAATGAGAAACAATTGGATTGGTAAATAGATAATTGGAGGTGACTTTTGCAATACAGTACTAATATCAGAATGGATTTATAATCCTCTCTTATTTCAAAGATTGAATGCTGATTGAGTTATAATATTTTGACCTGCTGTTTATATTCCAGAGGATCATGGCCCAGACATTCCTCGTGGTTTTAGTAGAATGAATAATGTATTCTTCCCCTAGAGGAAGCTAAATGCAATATGCCAGAGTTATGGTCTCAGAAATTTTAATTTTATGTTATTCTTCCTTTTATTTTTTTTCCCAGGTTAGCCCATAGAAGAGTGAGGTAAAGAAAAATGGGTGGTCGTGAAAGTGATCTCTTTCACAAAAGAGTCATAGGTTTTGAGATGTGACCCTCTTCCCAGGGCCCTCGTGATATAGACTGTTTCTCAGTACTTTTTAATGTCCCAACTGCTGTTTGGGAGAGAAGAAAACAAAAGCCAACAGAGAATGAGAAAAAAGAAAGAAGCAAGTTGTGTGTGTGTGTGTGTGTGTGTGTGTGTGTGTGTGTGTGTAACTTGGCAATGATTTTACACTGTTAAATCCTATAGAGAAATAACATGGGGAATGCTTATAATGTAACATAAAACAAGATTCAAATGTGTGCATGTTTTATCATTTCAACTGTTTTTCAAAATTTCCAAATTATAAGCATGGGGGAAGAAAGCTGGAAGGAAATAAAGCAAAATGTTAACAGTTGTCATATTTTGGCAGAGAATATATATTTTTTCTTCATATTTTTCTAAGTGCTGCATTTTCTAAAATTTTAAATGAGTTTGGCCAACTTTTATAATATAAAAAGACACAATTTGGTGACAGTAGTAATGATATGGTTGATGATCCATGAGTCTAATCAGAGTTCAGGCTAAAAAATATGAAAATGAGCAAAAATGTAAGCTCTGTCTTTAGGATACATTGCATTTTTCCCAGGAATTTCTGCCTTTCATCCTCATTACCACCACCTTCCTCACTTCCTTTCCCCCAATAATCAACTTGAAAACTTCCAAGACTTTATTCTGAAAAAAACTTCCTAATGTTTCCACCCTATGTATATCTAGATCCTTCTGAAATCTCTGCTCAGGAGCAACACTTAGCTTTCCCACACCTGCTTTCACTAGGCATTTGCAGCTAGTGTGATAAGCTGATATTAATGGATGATATTGTAGTGCCCTTTATCATGGTAGGATTAAGACACTATAAAATATCTCTGAGGAAATATTTTTTGATAAATGGAGAATTTTAAGCTTAATGTGAGTTCACTAAGATTGGGATCTGAATTCTACTTCTATCGGTTCATACCCGTATAATCTCATGGAAATCGCCTAACCATTTTTTTTTTCCACGCCTCAATTTTCTCATAATTGCAACGGGGAATGTAATACGTATTCATCAGTTTACTGTGAAGGATTAGTAGGTACAGTTCATATGAACTAAATGAACTATTTGGACAGTATCTCTTATTCCTGAAAACAAATTGATAAGGTAGAGAATATTGCATAATTGCAGCCCAGCCCTAGCTCATGAAATAGCAAATACCTGTTTACCCACTCTCTCATCCAATTTAAGTTTAATTTAAATGAACTTAATTTAAATTAACATTTATGTAACAGTTCTTATATACTAGGTTAAATTTACATATGTTCACTTTCTATAGATTATATTTTGTGTAGTGATGAACCCATAGCTGGAAATCAATGTATTACATTTGATCTACAGAAGGACAGAGTGATGATAAGGGCATGGCACTATTCAAGAAAACATTTTAGATAAATCAAACCATTATTTTTGTGACTTCTTGTCCTCTCTCAAAATGTGCTCCACTGGCTATATAGCAAAGATGTTGTGAAGTCATAATTTTATTCCATATTAGCAATAATTGGAAAGGTTACGTTTTAAAAACAATGACATAAATTAAAAAGGAAATTAACGTGAACATTTACTGGCCCCTAAATGTGCTCCCAGAGCTCTCTACACCTTGGAGATTGCAAAGAGAGAAAAGAGGAGGGCAGATAAGTATTGGTTTTCTTTTTTAAATGCATTTTTCTGAGAATCAGAGGATTTCTTATATCTATTTCACTTTCAAAATGGCATAACTGAGTTCCCAGGAAAGGTTACTCATGAATCTGAGGATTTGCCTTTCTGACTCAGAGTTTGCTGGCATTTGCTAAGTGTTTGACTTTGTCTTCATCTTTGCCTTTGACCATGATTAAGGAATTGTCTCATTAACTAGGTAGCATTTGCTGTGCTGAATTAAGGTTGAATCTTCGACATTGTCCCCAACAGTGGCTTGAAATCTTCTGATATACTTTGCAGCCGGGAAGTCTGCCAATATACTTTGTAGCCAGAATCTGTTTCTACAAGATTTTTGAGACTTTAAGTTGTCTGAAGCCATACATGAGCTGTTGAGGAGTAGCCTCCTTTGCTTCTCTCCAAACCAATCCTTCATGTGTAACCTGAGGCATTCCCTTAGTGAGAGGATTCCTGAAACATGGATTGTCCTCGTATCCCTTCTTCTTGGCTCTGTTTCTGTAATTGCCACATTTGGGAAACACAGTACATAGTGGAGCTATTCCCCCAGTTATGAACATTAAAATATGTCTTCCTAGGTCCTTGTTGGAAAAGGTCAGAAATTAATTTTGGATGAGTATCTTCACCTTCTTAGCCAGTTGCTGTATTAATGATCTTATGACAGATTACTCCTTAAACTGGTCTCAGCACAGGTCATAGTGGAGTGAGAATATTCTCTATTTAATGAGGCAAGGTTCAAAGCCCCTAATATTTTATCACTGGCAAAAGGCCAGAAATAGTCATCAGGGCCAGAGAACGGTCAAAGAAATCTAGCACCATATATGGAGCAGTGTGTTCTCCAGAGAAGATATCAGGCCACCATGAACTGGAACGTTTTTCTTTCTGCTCAAGGCTTTTGTATTCAGGTAAAGAAGCTAATGTTACATTTCTCTGTTCATTTTTTGCTTTTTATTTTATTTTTTTCAAAAAACAAAAAGTTGAAAGAATCAAATCATGATCACTTCTGTAGTTACCACCAAAATTCAATAATTAATATTTTGACATAATTACCACCAATGTTGCTTTTCTTATAGATAGATAGCACTACATATTTACCAAGCATCTCTTAATAATAACAAATTCATATGTAACCACAGCAAATAAATAAAATAATAATTCCTTAAAGCATCTATACTATGTATTTATTCAGCTCTTGCAATTGTCCTATTAATGTCTTTATAACTATTTTTCTCCAACTGGCAGTTTTTCAAATTATATTTGTTTGCCTCTTTTTTTTTGAGACGGGGTTTCACTTTTGTTACCCAGGCTGGAGTGTAATGGCGCGATCTCGGCTCACCGCAACCTCTGCCTCCTGGGTTCAGGCAATTCTCCTGCCTCAGCCTCCTGAGTAGCTGGGATTATAGGCACGCACCACCATGCCCAGCTAATGTTTTGTATTTTTAGTAGAGACGGGGTTTCACCATGTTGACCAGGATGGTCTCGATCTCTTGACCTTGTGATCCACCCGCCTCGGCCTCCCAAAGTGCTGAGATTACAGGCTTGAGCCACCGCGCCTGGCTTGTCTCTTTTAATCTACGTAAATTCTCAATCCTTTCTTTTAAAAAAAGTATTGACATTTCTTAAGAGACTAGATGAATTATCTTGTGACATACCACTTCCTTCATTGATCTGCTTTCTGGTGGTGTCTTTTTACTTGTTCCTCTATCCTCTGGTATTTCCTGTAAATGGAATGTCTTGTCTCAAAGTTTAATTGAATTCATGTTAATTTTTTTTTTTTTTGCAAGAATACTTTCTGGAAGGTGCTGGATCCTTTATATTAAATCCAAATAAGAGGAACATCACTGTACATTATCCCACTCTTAGTGATGTTTAATTTGCTCATTTGGTTAAAGTCATGACTGCTAGATCTCTCCATTATACAAAGATTTTCAGCCATCAATATTGGTAAAGCAAACTTTAGGGTGATATTTTATTGCAGTTTTCATGTGCTGATCCCCAACAAATTTTGACCTAGTGGTTTAAATACCCACTGATGATCCTTACTTTCTGAAGCACTTGTTTATTCATTGTTACTGAATGGATATTTTCCAGTTTTATCAATCTTTCTACATTTATTTTTTTACAGTGAAGGAAAAAATATATAAATTGTTTTTACCCTCATAAATTCTTAGTTGATCCATTCTCCTGAAAATAAAAGTCATAGAGGAAACTCCATCAAGCAGGGAAAGACTCAACTCAAAAGTACCCCTTTCTCAAGGCAGGGGTTTAGAGACCTTGCTTAAATAGCATTTTAACAAAAAGCAATACATCCCATAATTACCAGATAAACAGGAGAAAAACTTCGGTCTTTTAAAAGGTAGGAATATGAGGAAAGCTAGTAAAGTCTGTTCCCAGATTTCTCTGCTTGCTGATGGTGCCTTTTCTCAGCACATAAGCAAGTGCTGTCATCAACAGGAAAGGATTTATGTGCTGACAATAGGCAAATAGAGGCTGAGGCAATGTGTCTCCGTGAGTTTTTAGTGTCTTTAATGACAATCTTTAATAATTCGGTTTCCTTCACATTCTTCTGTAATATTGTTTTTTCCCTCAACATATGGGGATAAACTCCAGTTCTTCCTAAAAAGAAGAACTTATTTCCTCTGCACTTGGACTTGGTCTCTGACTTTTTCTCAACTCAGCTGTTTAGGCACTCATCATCTAACAGTATGCTAAATGAAACCTGTTTGCCATCCTGACCTAATTTGATGGACTCCACCTAAGATGACTGGTTGCACTTCAACTCTGGGTTCCTGGTGGAGCACATCAGGCCTGTAGTTTGTAATTGTAATTTTGTGGAAGCTGGTCATACTTGGAGAGGGGCGAGTAGCAGAGGGAGTTGGATGTAGTTTGTAAGTTCTGAAGATTCGAAATCTGCATGCAGTCTGGGAATGCTGACATACCAGAGAAACAGACATGGATGTGTGAGAGGTAGAAGTGGATGTCTGAGAAACAGACATGAATCATCTCAGTTTCACTTCTCTGTTGTGCTTTAGTAAACTTAGAAATTTTAAAGAGTGAGATAAACTTGAAAAGAATGTATGACGAGTTAATGTTGCACTTGATAAACTTACAGAAAAAGCCACACCCTTAAATATGTATATGAACAGACTGATCCATTGCTGAGTGTGAGGAAAAATAGTATTCACAGCTGAGGTTGCTTTTATCTGTGCCATTGATTTATTTTCCTTAGGTACTATTCTCAGTGTCTTAGTTGTTCTGAGTATTGTCCAAGAAGATAGAGGTTCTTCTTGAAAATAAGATTTAGTTATATAACAGAGAGACTTTTTTCTCTAGGTCCAGACTGTATATTGAATTCCCACCAAATGCTTCTTAATGCGTATAACAACAAAATTGTGGTGTCCTTGCAGTGGTGCCATTGAGTCACTGACACACCTTATCACTGATGCCAAAATGATCCGCAGGGTACATGTCACTGAAAGCAGGTCAATGTTTGCAGCAAAGAGAAAAATGATCTTCCAAATTTAATACAGTGAAGCTGATCTTGATCTACTTCTCATTCTTGAGTGAAGAGCAGCTGCTAGTTGGGCTGCCCCATTGCATAGCTGCAGGGTGGAGCATCATTCAGCAGGAACCTTCCAGGATATGGAAAGGAAGAGAGCGTAGAACTTCATGCTCTGCCAGAAGGGTAGAAGAGAAGATGTGACAGTTGGGCATAGTAGGTCTGCACCTACTCCCTAGGCAATGCTAGTGACCAATTTTTCTGTCTCTTTGATGCCTTGAGAATTCTTGTTTTTAGGCTCCTCAGCTTTGCTTTAAACAATTCTCAAGGCATCCCATCCTCACTGGTTAAATTTAGGTGGATTTCCTTAGCCATATGGAGGAATCATATCTAAGGATGCACAAGATGCTTCATTGAGTCACCTGACGTATTTTCAAATCTGCAGTGTAACTGTATAGGCAACTATAGATAATCAGATAAGCTGAAATTGGCCAAACTTGTAATCACATGAGTTGACTGTGAATGGCAGTTTCAAACTGGTATGTTCACCAGCTTGCTAACATCAGATAAAGGCAGATTTTTAAGTAGTTCTATTAAGAATGGACAATAATTTTGAATTTAATTATGTATAGCATTTTATTGTCCTTCAGTTGTTTTAAATCTGAATGTACTGTTTTCCAGAATTGGCATTTTTTTAAGGACAGGGGCTATGGTAGCTTTTGTTACTTACTCCTTATAGAATCTTGTTCAGAACAGAGCACAGAGTAAGCACACACAGAACTCTTGAGGAGTGTGTGTAGGTGGGTGTGAGTAAAATTTTTCTTCTACTGTTTCTCCATCTGACAGAATGGCAGGAAGAGAAAAAAGGTTAGTATGGCTAACTGAATATATTGGAAAAGCAAAGTATGAACATGCTGTTTGTAGATATTTCAAACATAGAAAAAGAGTATGTGGCATGTAATGAATAGACGGAAAGGTGGTAAGACACTTAAAGACTTTGCAGTTTCTAGGGAGAAGGAGAGATTCAACTACAGAAAATTTCAGTTAATGAAGTTAATAGAGAGAGTGTAACAGTATCAGAGATATGAATGATCAGTCATGCCTCTGTCTGGCAACCAGGGAATCAGAAAAATCCAAGAACATTAGGCTATTGAATATCTGGTTTTAGCAAAATGATCTAGAAAAAAGTAGTAACAAAGTTGATTTTCATAGCCTAAATTGAAGGAAAAATCTATTTTTGTATATATATATATACAAATATATATATATATATATACATACTATATATATATATATATATATATATAAACAAAGGTGTGTGTGTATGTGCATATATATACATGTATATATGTGTGTGTGTGTGTGTGTGTGTATAATTATATATAGTGTTGTATTTGGTAAAACAAATTGTCTTCTAAAGGAAAGTTTGTAGCCATGTAGACATATTTTCCTGCACATATAAGTGAATAATTTATTAAATTTTAATGATGATAAAGAGAGAAGGAACACATTATTCAAATGATGGGATGTTAGAAAAGTGAGGATATTTATTGGACTAGGAAATAACCCAAAAAAGAATGCCCCAGGCAAAAAAGAGAAAGGCAGAAGAAAACACTCAAATTTCTCACTACTATCCTAGGGCGTGAAAAACAAAAGTACTCAAAATGAGTCCCAAAGTCCATAAGTGATCATTAAGGAAAGATAAGTACACCCACAAAAACATGATCTTATTATTTCATATTTATGGGTGGTGCCACATAGGAGAGAGAGGAAGATTGGAGTAGAAGTGGGAAGAGAGAGAATGAGAGAGAGAGAGTGCCAAAGTAAAGTTCAATTATATAACCGTGTAGCTCCACTGTTATGTAGAATGTGTAAATAAAACACTGGAGTATATTTCATTCATCAGAAGACCTTTCAAAACCATAGACATTGAGAAACATAGACTAGTAAAATGACTAGATATAGAAAAAGTAGACTATACCAAAGCACTCATCCAAATGTACACAGAAAAAATTATGAACTAATTGCAGTAAGTGAATGGTTATTTCACAAATTGAGGATAGGAAAACAAGTCATTTGCAATAAAAGGAGGAAGAGCTAAGACACATTCTGTCCTTATAAGCCTCTAATTTGCAAATCTCGTTCACAGCACAAATTAATTTGGAAGGCAGTTTAGAACTTGGAGTACATTTTCCCATAGGAATAACACTTCATATTAAGTTCCCAGGCCTGTTCACAAAATGATTCTTACACAAATATGAATCTGCAGTATAGTATCAACAGTAATATCTTCCTATTTCAACTGTTTGAGTCTAATTAACCACCAGATATAAGATTGTATCTCTGATGAGCTTGGTAGGTTGAGGAGCTCCTAGAGTACAAATGCCCTGTTACCTTCCATATGCCTTTAAGAGAGTCTGTTTTCCATTTAATGAGTCAGACCACTTCAGTTCTCTACTTGGCTTTCTATTTCATTTACAGGAAGTATTGATATTTGTGTCATTTAGAAGTAATCCATCTTGGGCAATCATGAAAAGCTAGCATATTTATTTCATCCCTTACTCCTCACATGAGTTGAGAAGAAGGCTATCTCCAAATGTAAGTAGTCACATAGGTCAAGACCAAAAAGTGAGTTATAAAAATCTGTTTTGGCTAGTAAATGATCGTGTATAAGTATTCCACAATTAGAAGTGCATTGCTTCTTATGGAGCAATATGACTTGAAAGGAACAGATAGATTAAACAAATATTTTGGTAGTCGGTATTTGGCTGCGTTTGAATGTATCCAGCCAGTAAGAGAACACATACAAAATGATAAAATAATATTACATGAATAGAAAATGCATAATAAATTCTACACAGGTAGAATTCAGTTTTCACAAATGTCATTTTAAAATCCAGTTCTGTATAACAAGTCTTTTTCCAAATCCTCCTGACAGCCCTTAAATGTTCTAGTTTGCTGATGTGGATAAAAACAATCTTTTGGAAAGAAAATAATACTATAAAACAAATGTATTCCAAAGTTTCTCAACATGGAACTAGTAAGCCTTTATGACAGACAAGTTTGGGAGGGGCAGGAGAAGTACTGGAAAGAAGAGTGCTGGAGAGTTAAAGAACCAGAAAAGTGCCTGAGGAGACATGTTCAGTTAGGACACACATAGCAAGCCCAAGGGTCATCCAAAGGATGGTTTCTCTCTACAAAGTAGTCCAAAGGCTGCCTCCTGCTGCACTCAAAGATTAGATGTTTGTATTAGCTGTGACCTCAGGGCTGGTCCACGTGCCTCCCTTTGCCCGATCTCTCTGAATCAATCGTCTCGAAGTCTGTCTTTTCAAGGTAAACCTGAACTCCTCACCTCCCCAAGAAAATACTTTTTTGTTTGTTTTTGGTTTTGTTTCTCCTGAAATTGGTGATACAGAGTTGTGATAATGCAGAGTTCATGCAACTGAATTTCTTCTACCTTAGTATGGAGGGCCCTCGGCCTAGCTGGTTCCATCTAGATGCCAAGGATGGTCAACTCTACAAAGGAGCCCTGTAGTTGAATCTCTATGTTTTCTGTAGTCTCTTTCTTTTCTGTAATTTTTTTCTGCCCTAAATCTCTACTTGGATCTTTTCATGACTGATGCTTTCTCATCAGTTGGGTGCTACTGAAATATCACTTTTTCAAAGAGGCCTTTTCTATCCAACAAATCGAAAGGATACCGGCATATTTTATCTTACTATCCTGATTTGTTATTTTCAGGTAACTTATCACCATCTGGAATTTTTTTTTGTCTTATTACCATCTGGCATTTTTTAATTTTATATATACATTTTACATGTAATATATGTATGTACTATATATAGAAAGAATTGAATAGAAATATGAAAAATTGATTATATTAGGTACTTTTTAAATAGATCTTTAAAATTTTTATTAATACATATTAATTAGATGTGTACATGATTGGGGGTACATGTGATAATTTGATACATTCATACAATCAAATCAGGTCAATCGAAATGTCGTTGAATTTATGGATACTTTTTTGAAAGCAGATTTGTTGCAGATAGAGAATCAGGTACCCAATAGGGTAGCAGAGGAATAAAATGACTGTTAAATTTTCAGTTACTTCAGTTTCATCTAATACCAAGTCTTTTCTGTGAACCTCTTCTTTGTCTTTTATTTCCCCTGGTTGCTTGGACATTGTACAGGAACTGAGAGGTATGCATGTCTAGGGTGAAATGAGAAAGTATAGTAACTACTGAAAAAAATCAGGAAGGGGATTCTATGCTTATAAGCAGTGGTATGGGAACTATGAGACACTTCCTCTAAGAATCTTCCATTTTCATGCAGGAGAGAGCAAGAGGGTTAAAGGACAGGCATCTGATGGCCACGCACATAGCAACCAAACTTTTAACTTATCCATAGTTTGACATTTAATTTATTGTCCAATATAGGATACTTTTTACAGTGAAACAAGGTGTTATTAATAAATAATTAATAATTTTAAATGATAGATTTAAACCAGCATATATGATTACTTGCTTAGAGATTATATAGTCTTGCTGTCTTTTTTTTTTTTGAGCCAGGGTCTCATATATCATCTTAATGTCTTTTATATAGGTACCATATAAGGACTTTTACATTGTTTAAAACAAATTAAACCCTGAGCAACCACAGTAGATCTATGATGGAAAAGATAAATGGTATTATTTAAGGACCTGAGAAAACGCTTTACCTACTCCACACACTAAAATAACATCTTCAAAACAAAATTTAGATATGCCTGGGAGTCTCCCATAGTAAAGCAAGTTAAGCTTTATCAGCCACTCAGCTTTAATGTAATTAGATTTATCAAAACATTTACTGAACTTTATTTTGATTAAGATCCATAAATTCAGACATCCTAAATCATAGGTACCAGAAAGGGATGTATGTGAGAGAAAGAGAGAGAGACAAAGAGAGAGAGAGAGAGAGAGAGAGAGTGTGTGTGTGTGTGTGTGTGTTGGGGATTAAGAGAAGTCATCAAGTAAAAAGTCAAAAAGGAGCCATAGGCCTTCTTACATTTAGGTCACCAGTATACCCATAGGACTGGTCTTGATTATAGCAAGGAACTTCTACTAATGACTTCCATCTTTTTACTATTATAGAATTTTACTATTTAATTCTAGTTTCCCAATCAATTTAATGAAAAATTAATTCTTTAAAGTTTGCATGACAGGAGAGAGAAATGTAAAATTAAATAGAGAGCATACCTGAGAAGATTAAACAGTTTGTTAAATCCTTTGAGCTCTGTGAATAAAAAGTACTAGATAAACACCAAATTATTATTACAGGTTTCCTCTGCTCAATTTCTATGGTTGCATTTAGTACTACCAAAAAGTAACGTTTAAAAAGTCTGGCCTCATTTCTCAAGATATTTCAGACATATGTTTTGCCTTAATATGTCTGGATGTAGTCTCATTCCTCCATTTCATTTTACATGTGCAGATTCAACCAACATGTATTTCAAGTGTACCTAACACTTCCTGAGATATCCACTGAGTACCTGACTCAGAATTAAACTTTTAACATTTTATAGGTCAACCTTAAATAAGTGATAGAACAGAAAGGAGAACAGAAGGCCTATTGTGAATTGCTCTGCAGAGGAACATGAAAAAAATGAATGGCTTGAGAAGCTATGGTAACTAAAGCTGCTAGCAGAGAAATCTGACAGTCACAGGGTGTTCGTGAAGCACTGGGCTAGAAGAACAGATTTCTGATTTATGCTTCAGAGTCTGGAGATCGTGAAAATCTATTTGAGAGAGTTTAATGTGAGAAAGTCGTACACTCTGAAAAATTGTTAGCAGAAGTCACACTGCATATGAAATAGTCATTTACACATGAATTGTGTTTAATTACTTAATAGATTAGAAAATATAGATTTATGTCTGTTTATATAGTCTATCAACAAATATCAATTTATTTAAATGCCACATAGGTAATGCAGTCTCATTACTTTTCCCGTATGGACTAGGTAATTTCCTCTGCCATCTATAGCCATCCTTACACCCACATTTAAACAAAACACCAAATGTAGAGTTCTATGGATGGACAAAAATGTTGGCTCCATTGGCCACACCTACCCTAGTCTCACTTTCAGCTAAAGAAATGGGAGAAAATCCTGCAACTATCCGATTCTGAGAGCAGCAAGTTATGCCCTTCTGCCATTTTCTCCACCTCACTCTCACAATAGCAGTTACAGAAAGAAAAAAAAAAATGCTTTCTGAGAATTTCCCAGAAGAGGAAGAGACTAAATAATACCCCAAGTGGACAAATGTAGAAAATAAGATCTAGAAATGGAATATATGTGTAAAAAGAGATGGGGAAAGAAGAGAAGGAAAAGGTGTCAAAGTAGTTATAAAGATAATAAATATAATGGTAGAGAAGACAGTTTTTAATCCAGAAAGTTGATATTATAAAGCTAAATTCTAAGTAGGAAATTGACCACTAGCTCCATGATTAAAAAAAAAAAAAAACTCCAAGATAAATATATAAGTATAAACATTTATTTAAGGTAATGATACTTGTGTAAATATTTAGTTCAGTATATGACCATTCATTCCAACTATCATGAAGTATCTGCTTTTCAGATACTAAGATATTTCAAATGCAAATCAAAACCAAAATGAAATATCATCTCACACCAGTCAGAACTGCTGTTAGTGAAAAGGAAAAAAAAAAAAAAAAAAAACAGATACTGGCAAGGCTGTAGAAACCAGGAACACTTATATATTGTTGGTGGGAGTGTAAATTAGTTCAGCCATTGTGAAAAACAGTGTGGTGATTCCTCAAAATCCTAAAATCAGAACCACCATTCAATCCAGCAATCCCACTACTGTGTATATATCCAAAAGAATATGAATCATTCTGTCATAAAGATACATGCACCTATATGTTCATTACAGCATTATTCACAATAGCAGAGACATGGAATCAACTTAAATGTCCATCAGTGCTAGACTGGATAAAGAAAATATCATATGTATACACTACGAAATAGTATGCAGTCATTAAAAAGAGTGTATCATGTCCTTTTAGGAACATGGGTGGATCTGAAGGCCATTATCCTTAGCAAACTACATAGAAACAAATCTGAATACTACATATTTTCACTTGTAAGTGGGAGCTGAATGATGAGAACACATGGATACATAGAAGGGAAAAACAGACACTGGGTCCTACTGGAGGGCGGAGGTTGGGAGGAGAGAGAAGATCAGGTAATGTTGTTAATGGGTACACGCTTAATACTTAATACCTGGGTGTCAAAATGATCTGTACACCAAACCCCTATGATGAACATTTACCTAAATAACAAACCTGCACTTGTACCCTGAACTTTAAACATTTTAAAAAAAGAATTGAATCAGAAATTCAAATAAAAGAAAATTCAAAATACCTCTATGCTTAGAATTCTAAGAATTAGAATTAGAATGTATAGGTAATACACTCAGATATTTACATTTTGTTTAATGTTCATTTAAATGTCTGGATGCTGCACAAAGTGCAGAAGAATGCCTAAGAAGACTACAAGGAAAGGGATAAAGTATAAAAAATATAAAAGAAAAAATAGGTATGAATAGGAGCTTTTTATTTTTTAGATTCAAATTTGGATATTACCAGTATTTTTCCTAAAGAATTTGAAATGTGACATATCTACCTTGTGATCCCAGCTCCACCCTCATTTCATGCTGGGCTTACTGACAGGTTGCTCATTTACTTACCTTTCCTGGCAGAGCAAGCTGTGATATATCACTGGGAAAATTACATGTGCTTTTATCCTTTTTTTTTTTTCTGTACATTCATGTACTTGGACTATGTATAGGAGAAAGCTAGAGAATTACAGCATATGCGGTTCTTAACAGTTGAGAGGCCTACTAATAATATTTTTTCCTACTGGTTCTGTTTCTGTTCTACACCTGATCTAAAGATAAATGAGAGTACATTAAATATTTCTAAACACCTTTTGTGCCAGCTCAGCAATTTCTTTTGCCAGTGCAATTTTCTATGATTCTTCCTGAGAGAGTCTATTCTGGAATTTTCTGAAATAAGAACTTGCTGTGACCTCCTGTACTTGGGCAAAAATCCTAGTAAGTTTTGTGACATTGAATGAAAGTCTTGGAAAACCACTCTGTTGATTAAAGAAATTTACTGGACAAGAGTATTTGTTTTCCCTTTCTGATTTAAGTTCAATTTTCCCCTTCATTTGCTAAAAGGTTTGCTGTCTTAAAGCATGGAATGGATCTTTGCCCTTTTCTGTGCTTGGACAGAACAGATTTGACTCAGGACTTTCCATATAGACATTATGTAAGCCTTAAGACATGGCTGCATGGAATTTAAAGCTTTGCACTGATAACAAATGCTTCTCTATGCTCTGGCAGCCTAAAAGATGGGAAGATGTCTTGTTAAGTTTGGATTCGCTGTCTTCTTCTCACTCAAAGGTCCCAAAGACTTTTGGGATATAGTTGCTTCCTATGAGGAAAATGAGAAGAAAAGGCAAAGATAACGATTTATGCAGTAAGTATTTGTGCTAAATATTTTATGTGTATATGACCTCATTTATATTTCAAGACAATCTTCTATCAAGCAACAGGTACACTAAGAGACTCAAAGTTGTGGTGTTTAAGTAACTCAAAATTACTCAGATAGTAAGTATTAGAGCTGGATTCAAGATACTGGAAGGAATAGATAGGAGAAAACGAAAAACAGAGACATAGCACTGTTGGCCAGGATCATCCTGGTTTAAAAATTCTGTCCCATTGTCAGGATATATATTCAAGTAGTTTAAAAACATGTTCTATGAGAAAATTACATTTATAGCCTGAGTATCACATCTCTTGGTCCTTTTTAGTTGTAATAGGAAAAAGCTGGTTAATCCACCACTGTACAAATGGAAGGAAAACATGTTGTTTATAAGAGAAGGGGGGATGATTAATAGATATGGATAGATATATCTGGAAATACATTTTTACTTTAATGTGGTCCCACCTTCTGTCTTGGACATACAGGCAGTGTGATTGTAGCATCTGTTACCACACTCATCACCCGAGTTGATTTAGCCATTGTGACTGCTTGTACCATCTGACACTTAGTCTGTGACACCTAACCTTCAGATAGAGATCCCTAGTGGATGGTGACATTTTCATGGATTAACTGAACCTTTTGCCCTTTATCTCAATGCTTTTATACTCTCAGACACAGCTTTGGTTGCTCTGTATTTACTAGGTTTTTCCTGTGTTCTTATACAATTGGGGATTGACAAATAACACATCAACCCAGTGTTACCTTGAAAATAAATTAAATCAGAATGTCATTAAATGTCTTTCAGATAAATTTGGTTAATAATAATTAAGCTAGGTGATCGTTCAAGATCTAGTCATCATTGATATTTACTCTGTATTTGATTTAAATGCTATTCACTCAGAATCACAGCTTTGCATTTAGTGTAGTGATATGAAACATTAGATCATAAGTCATAATGTGTTCAAGTCGTAGCTTTACAATGGGCTGGTCACATGACCTTGATCCAGTTAATTTTTTTCCTTTTTTTTGGAAAACTTGGTTGTTTCATTTGAAAAATGATGGACAAAAGGAGTTGGACCAGATGGCTTCTACCATCTCTTCTACCTTGAAGGTCCATGAGAATTCAAGATTTCTCAGCTCTCTTCATCAATCAAAGAGTCCAAAGTTCAAAAGTACTTCCTTCATAGAAGGAGCATGTTCATCGTGTGGTAATATGGTAGGCATACCATATTACTATACATAATTGTAACAGTCATCTATTTTTGTGTAACAAATCACCACAGATGCAGCAGCTTCAAACAACACATATTTATTATTTCACGGTTTCCGTAGGTCAGAAGCCTGGGCATGGCTTAGCTAGGTTTCTGTTCTGGGCTTCACAAGGTTGCAATTGTGGTACCATATGGGCTGTGCTTTCCTCTGGAGGTCAACTTGGAAATAATCAACATTCAACCTTATTCGGGTTTTTGGCAGAATTTATTTCATTACAGAGTATGACTGAAGGTCTCCGCTTTTTTCTCACTGTTGGCTGGAGATTGCCCTCAGATCTTAGAGGAACTATAGTTTCTGCCATGTAGGCTTTTCTAGAAACATGAACACTACTATGGCTTGAATGTTTATACCTTCTAAAATTCATGTTGAAAGAATCTTCAGTGTGGCAGTATTGAGAAGTGGGGTCTTTAAAGAGAGGATTGTGACGTAGGACTCTATCCTCATGAATGAATTAATGGATTAGTTTGTTGTCATGGGAATTGAACTAGTGGCTTTATAAGAAGATAAAAAGAGACCTGAGCCAGCCTGCTCAGCCCTCTTGCCATGAAATGTCCTGTGCTGCCTCCTGACCCTACAGAGAGTCCCACGCAGCAAGAAGGCTCTTGCCAGGTGCATCCCCTTGACCTTGGTCTTCTCAGTCTTCCTACATGTGAAATAAATGCCTATTCTTTATAAATTACCAGTTTAAGGTATTCTGTTATAAGCACAGAAAATGGAATAAGACAACCACTTACTTCATCAAGCCCACTAAGAGAGTACCTAGTGCCAGTCTCCTAAAATGAAATCTTCTAAAGTGTAACATAATATTGACAGTGACATCTGTCATCACCTTTGCCACATAGCTTACCATAATTAGAGGAGTGACATCCCATCACATTTGCTATATGATATTGGCTAGAATCAAATCAAAACTCCTGTCCACACTCAAGGGAAGAGGATTGCAGAAATCATTGGGGTCACCTTTGGTTCTATTCACCAAGATAGTATTAGTAATAGATAATATGTCTGAACCTTCACCTTGTTATAGCACTTTCTAAGTCTTTATAATTATTGCTAATTTAATCTTGACAAACATATATGTGGTACTATTAATATCTTCATTTTATCTATGCAGAAATCATCTCAAAGAGGATCAGTATCTCTCCCAAAGTAACCCAGAATAAGAATTCTTTTTTATATTTCTATGTTTGGGTTTTCAAAACTTTCATGGGAATTGCATATATTCTCCTAGCTATTTCATAAACGGTTAAGGAAGCCAATACTTAAGCAGTCAAGTGTACTTTGATTATTCTTTCATTGTCTAAATAGCTAAGCTCTACTAGAAATATTAGATAGACAGGAAAGTAGCATACATCTTTTTAAATTATCAAAGTATCTTTTATACATACAGATATGAGGGGCATACTGACATTGGGAAGGTGGGAGGGGGGCTTGAGAGCTCACATGCTGCTCTGTGTAAGTGTTCCTATGACAAATTTTAGTACAGTTGCAACAGAATATAGAGTGAGAAGGTAAAAACTCATGATATTGTCTGTTGGAGCTATTTATCTCTGGCACACGATGAACATTTGGACAATTTTTTTTTTTTTTTTGAGACAGAGTCTCACTCTGTCACCAGGCACCAGGCTAGAGTGCAGTGGTGTATTCTTGGCTCACTGCAACCTCCGCCTCCCGGGTTCAGGCAATTCTCCTGCCTCAGCCTCCCGAGTAGCTGGGACTATAGGCACATGCCACCATGCCCAGCTAATTTTTGTATTTTTAGTAGAGACGGGGCTTCACCATGTTGGCCAGGATGGTCTTGATCTCTTGACCTCATGATCTACCTGCGTCAGCCTCCCAAAGTGCTAGGATTACAGGCTTGAGCCACCATGCCTGGCCTGGACAATTTGTTTTTAACAGCTCTGGGCACCATGTCAGACACTTCTTTTGCATGCTTGAGGATTTGGTCTCCATTTGCTCTTGCAGAACTTTACAGTGAGGCCTGGTACAGGAGATGTTATTAAGTGTGGAACCACGGATAATCTACACTTGCTTTTCCTCTGGGATTTTTTAGGCTCAATTTTTCTGGCTCTCTGCACTTGTGGATGAACATGCCTCTAACACAAACCTGATTGTAAGTAGCATTGCCTGTCAGTCAGGAGTTGGCTGGGCACACGGGAAAGTTGAAAAGAGGATGTACCAGGCTTTCTTCAGCTCTCCCTACCAAGGCAGTACATGCAGCTAGAATCAGGTTCATTAATACCAATGAGAAATATTGGGTTTAGTCTATTTTTCAATTCACTTAGCTTTCTTTTAAAAAAAAATTAAGAGGTTTATCTTTGTGACAGGGTGTGTCTGTCATGATTAATCAGATATATTGAATGGGCAAATGGTTTAATAGTTACTGCAATTTGTCACATCAGACATGGCTTATCATGCATTATTAATACTTAAATATAAAATTAGTTAAACTGGGTCTGGCTTCTGTTCAAGAGAGTTATGTGTTAGCAGTAGCAAGTGTGAAAGAATGCTCAAAGGGATGGTTTAACCAATCTTGCCATATCCTTTCCATTTTAGTATCAGGATGTCCTCATAGGATAATTAAGTTGAGGAAATCTTTATTCATCAGGAGGGCAAACAGCCATCCACTTGAGAGGCAAATGTTTCAGACTTCATTAACATGGAGACCCAACAGGTCATATAATCTAGAAAGATGTAGTTCTTTTTTTTTCCAAAGCAAAATGAAAGTTCAGAGATATATTTATTTTATTTATTTATTTTAAATGTGTCAATGGGACCACGCTTTTTTGAGATTTGGGTAGAATCCTTCCTTGCCCCTTTCTCCCCTCCTTCTTTGATTTTTATATATTTTTTAATTTTTTGTATTGTACTTTAGGTTCTGGGGTACATGTGCAGATCATGCAGGATTGTTGCATAGGTACACACATGGCAATGTGGTTTGCTGCCTCCATCCCCCCATCACCAACATCTGGCATTTCTCCTCATGTTATGCCTCCCTGACCTCCCCATCACCCTCCAATGTTCCTCCCTTGGCCCCCCCAACAGACCCCAGTGTGTGACGCTCCCCTCCCTGTGTCCATGTGTTCTCATTGTTCAACACCCGCCTATGAGTGAGAACATGAGGTGTTTGATTTTCTGTTCTTGTATCAGTTTGCTGAGAATGATGGTTTTCAGATTCATCCATATCCCTACAAAGGACATGAACTCATTGTTTTTTATATGGCTGCATAGTATTTCATGGTGTATATGTGCCACATTTTCCTTGTCCAGTCTATCATCGATGGGCATTTGGGTTGGTTCCAGGTCTTTGCTATTGTAAGCAGTGCCTCTATGAACATACATGTGCATGTGTCTTTATAAGAGAATGATTTACAATCCTTTGAGTATACACCCAGTAATGGGATTGCTGGGTCAAATGGAATTTCTATTTCTAGGTGTTTGAGGAATCTCCACACTGTCTTCCACAATATATTTATTTTTAATGCATTTTATTTGCAAACGCTAACAACATATATTTATCTTGGCACTTGTACTCTTTTTCTAAATTCAATAAACATACAGTTATATCTTTAAACATAGAGAACAAACTTCGATAGCTGCTTTAGAGCTAGATATAAAACAAATAGGAGTCCTGCTCATGTCTACATGTTATTGTCTACATGTTAGTGTCTACAAAATAGCAATGGTTTTCTTTGAGGAGTATATGGAGATCAGGTCTTTTCTGTTTCTCCTCAGTCAAGAAAGGGCTTCAGTCTTGTATGTTTATCATTAACACCCATTTGGCTGATTCCTCAGGTGTTTATTCCAATGAAAGAAAAGCTTATGTCAAGATAATACTAACTTAATTGAGGCAATAGTTGCTGCCTCATATTTGTAAGTCAAATATGACCTCCTATTCCAACTGCTTACTTCAATCCATTCTAAAGAGATGGCCATTTCTATCTAAGAAGGATCCTAGTGATCAGTCAGTCCAATAATCACTTAGAATTTAACTTGCAAACTCCAACCCATTTTAAGAAGACCAGTTTTATACTTTTCATATCTCTTGAAAACTGAATTCTTACATATATTGTCATGAACAATTATGTAAGTTGTATTCTTACATAATTATTTGGCAAAATCAGTTTCTAAGATATTCATTAGTATGTGTTCATGACTATTTTTTCCCCTTCAATTCGTATTGAAAACTCATTATACAATTAGAGTCCTACTAGGTACAGTGAGATATTTAGAATTCTCAGATGAGAGCCAGGTCTGTGGAGAGATCACAATATACTTGAAAAGATTAAAATATCTGGATGGAATAAACTTATAGTTTGGGACATGTTCATACTATGTTCTTTAGAAATTTGGAGGAGATGGGCAAAGGCTGAGAATGTTGGCTAAGCCCTTGTGAAAGAGTTTGAATTTGAGCTTGGACAGGAGGAGGATGGCTGGGATTTAGATGGATGAAGGGTCAAGAAGGAGAATACTAAGTAAGAAGAACAATATGATGAAAGGCTTTTGGTTATAAGTATGGTATATGTTGCACAACATGAGACTATTAGCTTGATTTGTTTAGAAGGAAATGGCCTTAGGTAGATAGGATTAGGTCAGATGACAGAAGACTTTTAAAAAGTGTAGACAGAGTTAGATTTTATATACCAATTGATTTGGAACCCCTCAAAATTCTGTTTGCTTCCAGAAAGTTGGCATGCTGCAAGTAGGTATTCACCCAGCAGCAGTCTAATAAGTCAATTTTGAGGTATAAGCTGATGTTTGTATCCACTTGACTCGTGGATTCTAGGCTTAACAGCCTGAAATATTCCTTTTTAAAGTACCTCTCTTATATACAGCAGCCACTAACATGGTTAAGAACTTCTTATATTCTGTGAAAAAGATGTAGAATCATGATAGGTTAGTACAAGCAATAATCACTGAGTATTTGCAAATCTATCAGGAGGAAAACAATATTTTTTATCTGAATCTTTTCAAAATTTATCTCTGAAACTCCAAAAAGTCATATAGTTATGCCATCCTGTCAATAAAGCATACAAAACCTTGGCCATAATGTTTTTACATCATTACTACTGATTGGACTTGCCTCATAGACCTGATGCATTCTTTATGAATTAGCATAAGCAAAAGTGAAATATCTCTCTGGAAGTTACGTCAGCAAAATACATTTGCTATTTAATATGGTAAATTTTATGTCAGTTAGAAAGCAACTGGATTATCTTCTTTATAATATATTCTCAATGTACTTCACTTTGCTTGTAGTGATGATATAAAAATAGTGTCTATAGCAAACATATTCATATTTTCAAGTGGTATTTCTAAGCCTTTGATACATGCAGTCAGTCAATCCTTCTTTTATAACTTGTATACAAATTCACATTCAGCCTTCTTCATGTGATATTTTCATGGCTAGAATTCTACCTCTCATAAATGGTGGTACCTTTCCCAATGAGATTCTGTTTTCTATAGAAGAATTACTTTCAATAAGAATTATTTTTTATTTAATCAGAAGCCGATATAATTTCAGATTAAATTCCCAAGGCAAAATAGTTTAGTCAGCCCAGCTAATATTAGTAGGGTTATTTTAATCCCATTGAAACTTTTCAGTGATGTGAAGCATTCATTTCATTTAGTGGCTATCCCATTGCTATAGCTCAGTTTCAAAAGAATTGCTTAAATTAATAGTAGGACCATAGAGAGTTAGAAGCAGCATTAGGCTTCATTTCTTTTAGGGTTCTCTGACAGGTGGGGAGCACCACAAAATGTTTGATGTGCATTTTATTTATTTCTGTTGAAGCATGTAAGTATTTTTAGGATAGATGTAATGATGTGACCAGTTTACCTCTGTCCTGAACACTTCCTGCTACATTTACCTAGCTGTTTCACACCTTGGTGTCACCTTCTGGAAGTATTTCTGTCTGTATCTCTGTATAGATTTTCCTCCGTGTGTAAGTGATTAAAAAATTTTTGGGCTAAAAGTGGGTGAAAGATCTCCAAAGTAATTTCTGAAGTTTAAAAATATGGAGACTCTTCTTGGATCAGAAAATAACTAGGATGGCAATTTAACATACTTTTCACTAAACTAGATTTACTTGGTATTTTCTGTGTGCATAATTCATTGCCATCCATTGCCAATTTATATAGAGAGAAAACTTCAGAAAGTGGAATTTTATTAACATTGCACCTGTGATCTAAATTTAAGCAAGATCTTGAGGAGGATGCAAAATGTTTGAATGAATCATTTCTTTTTGTTATTTAAAAAACGTTACTATTTATAAGACCTCAATACTACCTGGAATTTCTTTAAGTGAAAAATTCTACTCACCTGTAATCACACCTGGATGTACTGGATGGAATGCTCTGAGGGATTCCTGAGCTGCCTGGCACTTGTTTGGCTTGTGTGTTTGGACTTACGTCCATTAAGATGGGATGCTTCTGATACTTGAAATGCCTTCAAAGAACTAAACCTTTTGCAGTGTGCCTAGGACTTGTTTATCCTCTGAGCTTTATTTTTGAGAAACTCTAATTCATTTTCAAGGAGAAGTGTCAAAGGATTGGGTTTGTGTGTGTGATTGTAGCTAGTTCACTCCAGAAGCACAGGCACGGACTAGCAGAGAGGAACAGAGATGGCCTGAGCAACAGGAAAGACTAGTTTTCAGTCCTAGTCATACAATGTCTTCAGAAAAATGGGCATAGGATTCTGCTCTCCACTATTCATTCTGACCACCAGATACTGTTCTTACTTCCCACACCAGTAAATCATTTGAATGCAAAAGAAAAAGAAAAAAAAAATTGCTCCTAGTGCTAAGAAAAGTGAGATGGCAAGAAGACAATGAGGCGTTGGGAAAGACATTGGTTCCAGAAATTGGATTCTAGGCATGTAGTGCCAGAATGGAGGACTTTTATTTAATTTTATAGAAAAATGTTCGGGTTATTTTACACTGAGATGTGAAATCTCATTTGCAGCTAAGCCCCGGAGGGAGTGAAAGGAACTAGGAGAGCTCATAAAGACAAACGTAATAGGATTAATAAGAAAAAGGCCGAAGACATAAGCCTTTATTGTAGGAACTCGGCGCTAAATTTTAGCATTGATGAAGGGTGAAATGTCGATACTTATCCAAACAGTTGTGCCTCAGGGTACAAAAACTAAAGGATGATGCCTTCATAGACTCATGCTCCTTGGGTAGGTTATATGCTCTTCTCAAATAAGGAGCCACTCTGATAGAACAAGGAGAAACCATCACTGTGTGGCAGCAATTCCTGAACCCTCATTCACATAAATAATTCTCAGAATGTATTTTATATTATTAAAGCAAAGTTTAGGGTTGAACAATAATGCAATGAATTAAGGATTGGAAAATCATTTGATAATCAAGGGCCTGAATGTTAAATTATTTGTTTATGTATTTACACCTCGAATAATACCAAATAGGCTTCTTAGAGAGTCAATTCATATGAGAGTTCCAAGTCACTCATGAACATGATTAGGATATAAGGTGGTAATCAAATTGCTCCATAGTTGCTTCGTTTTTTTCTTTTATAAAGGTTGATTGCCACAAAATAATTTAGGCTAAAAATGTGTCTGCTGAGGCCATTTAAGTAACTGTATCAAAGGAACATCATCGAGTTATTTCAACTGCACACTGGTGCCTATTGTCAGGGTAGAATTTGCAGCACCTGTTTTGTAACTAGATAATGATGTTGACTTTAGGCCAAAAGAAAATGAAGCCCTTTGGGGGTAATTTTAATCCCCAAAGGGCTTCATTCATTTTTCTAATTTATGGTGCTGAACTGATTGTTTTTCAGCATTATTTTCCTTATAAGTGTATTTTTAAAGTATTGTTTTTAATACAATATTAATGCTAATAAATTGACAGAAGCATAGCTATCAGGCGAAATAGTCTGAGCATTGTATACACGATCATCATACAACCATGGTTTAGAAATGGTGCTGAAGAGTCCTCTCATGCCCAACACTCTTGGTGCACTCATTGACACTTTTAGGTTTCGTATTTATCATAATGGATATATACTATAATTACAGAAATATAAACTATATGAGGATATATATAAATTCTAGAACATGGAAATGTACACTTTGGTTTAAGGCAGCAACATATGTAGGAAGCTTTTTTAGTTTACATATTTTATATTTACATATTACATATTTTTTAATTTACATATCTTTAAATGTAAACATTTAGAAGTTTGTTTTTGACAGTCTGATAAAAATATCCATTCCTCCCTATGCATAAGTAACACCAATATACTCTCCTCCTTTTATGAGGTTATCTTCATGAGGTGGTAGGTTGGCCAAATCTTTTCTCCCTGTTTAATTCAACAATGTATTTCTGACCAAGAAACTTATACATAAATATAATACCTTCTTTTAATGTATAACAGATTTCTTCAAATAGCAGTACCTGGTCCTGACATATCTATTAACAAGATAATTTTGCAAAGATGATACAGATTTTAATTTAGTTAATAGGAGTTCCTATTTGTAAGTCTCCACGGTATACAATAGAGTTCCTTTTGAGAAAGGTGGGCACTTAGTCTTTTAAATCAATTTAAAGGAGTTTGTTTAAGAAGATACTACCCTGATGGGTCACGTTTCTCAAGTCTCTATTTATTGTGACTATCACTGGGATCATGGCTATTTTTGTTTTCATCACCATTATCACGTCCCTGTCTTCACGTTGTAGAGCTCCTGATTTAAAATGTCCCTCATGTACATAACCAAATATATTAGGACCAAAATATTCAGTTTGACTGTTTCTTGTGAAGCTGTTTGGCTTCACATGCAGATGCTGGATCCAATATTTTGAGCATCCACCATGTGCTGGGTTCTAAATGAATCCCAGCCAATGTGAAGTACTGAATGTTCTAGCCTCATCATGTTAACACACGTCGCTTATAGCCTTAATTTTACAACTCTACTTACTGCCTTATACTTCTTGAAGATATGAAAATGAGATATGACCAAAATTTGTCCATTTTTATTTGAGTGGGTCATCAGTAGAGGCATGCAAATGACAAGGTCCTGTAAACACCAGCTACACTGGTGCCTGGGCTGCCTTAATGAGCCAATTGGAATAACTACATCCAATTCAAATGGGGACACAGGGATGAGGGCTAGACTCTTGCCAAATCATGTTACTCCCAGCTATCCAATTTTGTTGCATTTTTATTTGTACTTCCCCTTCCACACTTGACACTGATTACTCAGTGCATTTCTCCTGGAAATGCTTTTCCTCTGTCCCTTTATGAGTAAAACAAAACAAAAAAAATCCTTTGATCTTTTCCTTTTCTCAATACTTCAGGACTTGCATTAACAGTTCTAGGGAGAGAATGGCTCTTTTCTTATTTGTGTAAAGGACTCATTGAGAAATGGATGATAGACCTGGTGACAAGCAAGAGAAAATGCAATTGGGTGCCTGAAGGAAGGAGGGAATATCTACCCTCATCTATCACCACTGATTAGCTACAGTGTGAGAGAGGCAGAGACAGAGAGAGAGAGAGAGAGATCAGAAATAACAAATGGATTCTGGAGAGAGGCTCGGCTTCGCTGCCTGTTTTTTCTGGCTTATCAATCATCTCCGGTGTGGCTGATAGGTGGTTCTGTCACTCCTACCTCCATCCCACCCACCAGAAAATCTGTAACTGTGACAGGCATTCCCCTGTCCAGTCCTTTCAGTAGCAATAGTAGATTCAGCTCCTGCACAAAATGTCTGAGAATCGGTGTCTTATTGTCTGATGTTTCTATTCTGATTTACCTTAGAAGCGTGTGTTAATGTGATTCCCATCCATTTGCTCAGGCTGTGGCCTTGCCAGTACCTCCTTGGGGTGGATGTTGGCAGCATGCTTGTCATGTTTATCGTGCAAGCACAGTGATAGGCCGACATTACATAAAACATTTATAGGAGGTGGGGTAGGGGTTGGGAGGGTCCATAAAACTGTTGAAGCCATCCAAGTGTGAAATGGAAAGATGAAGAAAGTGTTTTCCTAAAGCCATTTATATCTGTCATCTGTTCTGAGTCTCACTTGTAATGTGTCTCCTGTTCAGTCCCTTCCTCCCACCTTTGCTCCTTAAGCTTTATCTTCCTCTGGGAAAACATATCTGGAGAGGCACAGTTGTAAAGAGAGTGGCATCTTTGTATACAACAAAAACTTTTGTAGCAAAGTGTTCTGTTGACATTGTACACTCTCCAAGGAATTTACTGGCTTGGCATTCATTTGAGCATGAACATGTGAGTGGTTACAAAATCACATGATTTGTCTTTTGAAATGTGTATGAGAGAGAACATGTGTGCTACCTGGCGATGTTTGCTGTGAAAGAAAATCACAGCACTTTATACCACTCTGTAAGCACTGTTCATTTTCTTCACCCTGATCCTTGGTTCAGTTTCCATTTTTCTCTAAATTATAGAGAACAGAAACCTTAATCTCACAGATTGATACCAGTTCTCAATCTGCACAGGCTAACTCTTGAGTGTTGATTAGCTGTTTGTGTATTTTGCATTTGTCCTTACCGAAAATTTTTCCTACTCAAGACTCGGATGAGCTTCAGTGAAGAGGAAGGAGAGGTACTGACACTCTGTGCTTCTATCAGTCAGACAGCGACTCATAGGATTTCCACTTATTTTGTTTTGATCCTTGCAGGACCAGTGTGAATTGGGCATCATTAGTTTATCTTATACATATAGAAAATGAATCCTAGACACGAACTAAAGAGACTGCAAATGGTCTCTTCCTAGTTTTACTACTGACTCTTCTGCTATACAATGATGCCTTGATTGTCTGCTATTCCCTTGGGCTCCTCAAGCATGATGTGCCCATATTAATGCTCAGCTATCCCTTTGGAAGACACTCAATGGCCCATGTCTTTGAATGCACCTTCAGGAACTTCAAATTTAACCCTCAACCTCCTCTCAGCTCAAGTAATTAAAAGATAAGACTATAAAACAGTAAGAATACAGCTTAAATGAGTAAACTAGAATATATAGAGAGAGCTGATTATTATAGATTCTTATGTCATTATTCTAATAATATTATTGCTCATATTATGAAAAATTTTGGGGGGAATATAATTATTTTATGAATCACAAAGAAAACTTATTACTTTAAAATCATCCTTTATTTTTCGATCCAAATAGTGTTACCCAAGTTGACCACTCTCGGTTTATTCAAGACTTGATTCAAAAATCACATTTTTCTCATTGTAAGAACATTCTGGAGATGAAAGTTCAGGAGTTCTAGGGTATATAGCCTGGTTCAGCCATTTACCAGTTGTGTATTCTTGTATCTTTTCGTTAATATCTCTGATTCCCAGTTTTCTCAGCTGCAAAATGGGGATAGTGATGTATAGGGTTCTATGAAAACTAAACTGTTGAACACCCAGACCACGTCCACCCTGCGAGCACAGAGCCTCACCCTCACCACTCTGCCGCCTGTCCACACCTACCATCAGCTCACCATGGATGAGGATATGGCCGCACTCATTGTGGACAACAGCTCCAGCATGTGCAAGGCCAGATTCATGGGTGACGATGCCCCCAGGCCATCTTCCCCTCCATCGTGGGGCACCCCAGGCACCAGGGCATGATTTGGGCCTGAGTCAGAGGGACTCCTATGTGGGTGACAAGGCCCAGAGCAAGATAGGGATCCTGACCCCTGAAATACCCCACTGAGCACGGCATCATCACCAACTGGGATGACATGGAGAAGATCTGGTACCACACCTTCTACCACGAGCTGCATGTGGCTCCCGAGGAGTACCCTGTGCTGCTGACCAAGGCCCTCCTGAACCCCAAGGCCAACTTAGAGAAGATGACCCAGATCATGTTTGAGACCTTCAACACACTAGCCATGTACATGGTCATCCTGGCTGTGCTATCCCTGTGCACCTCTGGCCGTACCACTGGCATCATGATGGACTCCAGTGATGGGGTCACCCACACTGTGTCCATCTACGAGGGGTATGCCCTCCCCCACGCCATCCTGCATCTGGACTTCTGGCTGGGACCTGACTGATTACCTCATGAAGATCCTCACCTAGCATGGCTGCAGCTTCACCACCATGGCAGAGTGGGAAATCCTGTGTGACATCAAGGAGAAGCTTTGCTACATCACCCTGGACTTCGAGCAGGAAATGGCCACAGCGGCCTCCAGCTCCTCCCTAGAGAAGAGCTATGATCTGCTGGATGGCCAGGTCATCACCACTGGCAATGAGCAGTTCTGCTGCCCCAAGGCATGCTTCCAGCCTTCCTTCCTGGGCATGGAATCCTGTGGCATCCATGAAACTACATTCAACTCTATCATGAAGTGTGACATGGACATCCGCAAAGACCTGTTTATCAACACAGTGCTGTCTGGTCGTACCACCATTTACCCTGGCATCGCTGACAGAGTATAGAAGGAGATCACCACCCTGGCATGCAGCACGATGAAGATCAAGATCATTGCTCCTCCCAAGAGCAAGTACACCATGTGGATCGGCAGCTCCATCCTGACATCACTGTCCATCTTCCAGCAGATGTGGATAAGGAAGCAGGAGTGCAACTAGTCTGGCCCCTCCATCGTCCACTGCAAATGCTTCTAGGTGGGCTGTGACTTAGCTGTGTTACACCCTTTCTTGACGAAACCTAACTTGTGCAGAATACAAGATGAGATTGGCATGGCTTTATTTGTTTTTTGCTTTGTTTTGTTTTGTTTTGCTTTTTTGGCTTGACTCAGGATTTTAAAAACTGAAATGGTGAAGACGACAGTAGTCCGTTGGAGGGAGCATCCCCCAAGGTTCTACAATGTGGCCTAGGACTTTGATTGGACATTATTCTTTTTTTAATAGTCATTCCAAATATCGTGAGATACGTTATTACAGGAAGTCCCTTGCCCTCCCAAAAGCCAACCCCACTTCTCTCTAAGGAGAATAACCCAGTACTCTCCCACGTCCATACAGGGGAGGTAATAGCATTGCTTTCATGTAAATTATGTAATGCAAATTTTTTTTAATTTTTGCCTTAATACTTTTTTATTTTGAAAGATATTAGCCTTTGTGGCTGCCCCATTTTTGTCCCTCAACTTGAGATGTATGAAGGCTTTTGGTCTCCCTGGGAGTGGTGGAGGCAGCCAGCACTTACCTGTACACTGATTTGAGACCAGTTGAATAAAAATGCACACACATACCAAAAAAAAAAAAGAAAATTAAAATGTTAAATTATGATTTAATATCTATTAAGCACTTAGCATAATACCTACTATATTTAGGGGTTAAGTAAAGGCATGATAGTTTATTTACTTTAAAAATATGATTTTAAGAAATCACTAAAAATTCCAAAGACTGTCTACTAAATTATTTAAATCAATATCAAAAGAGAAATGTAAAATGGTCAAATTACTTTTATAATGTTATAACACGAGCATATTATAAAGGATTATGATTTGGTTAGGGAGATACGTGCCTTGTTAATAATTCAATTCTATTATTTATAGCTGGTTAGACTCACCAAGCATATGTTGGGTGGGCAATAAAGAATGGTGCACTGAAGTTATGGTCTGTCAATACATTTAAATTAAGATTGACTAGAAAATTTGAAACATATATACAAAGAACATGAGAATGAAAAGTGTATGTAATTATTATTTACTAATGCTTTATACATTTTTTTACAGTTTTATAATCAGTGTATCCATTTTTAAATGAAAAACCCTTGAAGACAAGTAACATTTATTTCTATGCACGGTGTCTTGCATGGAACACACTGTGGCTATATTTGAATAAGTCTTCTATTCTAGCCACTCCTCTGAATCAATGTCTTTCTATGGTTATCTTTAAAGATGTCTGGATATATTAATCCTTTCAACAACCACACTAGATTAATGGACAAGTAATTATTTTTTTTTTTTTTTTTGAGACAGAGTTTCCCTCTTGTTACCCAGGCTGGAGTGCAATGGCGCGATCTCGGCTCACCGTAACCTCCGCCCCCTGGGTTCAGGCAATTCTCCTGCCCCAGCCTCCTGAGTCGCTGGGATTACAGGCACGCGCCACCATGCCCAGCTAATTTTTTGTATTTTTAGTAGAGACGGGGTTTCACCGTGTTGACCAGGATGGTCTCGATCTCTTGACCTCGTGATCCACCCGCCTCGGCCTCCCAAAGTGCTGGGATTACAGGCTTGAGCCACCGCACCCGGCCAAGTAATTAATTAATGTACACTCTTCTTGCCTATAGTCATTAAGAAATTAGGATAAATCTAACCTTTGCCCACATATTTCTTAGAGAATGCACCCTGCTTTAAGAAAGCCCAATATAAAACACCTAAATTTGCAAGTAAATCAATGGCCAATGTTTATTTTCTTAAAGGATGTCCATATGGTGTTTAGAGTGAATACTTCTAGGAATATGGTAACAGTGTTGAAGTGAGAAATGCTTGTGTTATTAAACTACATCATCATAACAGCCATTGTTACACATCTCTGTGGCACTAACTCCTAATCTACACACTATAATTTTATTCACTCCTCTATTATGAAAGGGTGTATTTTTAAATCAATATAGTTGGTATATATAGGTGTATACTTGGTTTCTCATATGAATTTTATTTCTCTGATTGGAGGGGCAAAATAAACTAACAGAAAAATGCCTTTGACAGATGAAGGCCAGTAAAGAGGAAATCTGTCCCTGCAGGCTTAGTTTTCCTGCCTGAAACTGTGCTAGTCTTTGGAGCTGTTGTGTGCATTCTTAGAAAGCACAGTAGTGATGGGAGCTGAGAACTTACTCCTTACTCAACTTTGCCTACTTACGTGGAGGCATCATAAGGTTGTCAAGAGGAATCATACCGATAATCACTAGAAAATAAAATCCTTGATTCTGGGTCAACCCAGGAACCAAGAGAAGGTGACAATTGACCACGGTTGTGGTGTGCATAGCTGTATACCAGGACCACCGGTAACTTTAAAATCACATATGTGACTCATGTGTGGTCTGAATTATACTTATTTTGGTCAGTGCTATTCAGAGTCAGACCAACTTAGATTCAAATACAGCTTGTGCCATTTACTAGTGAATTTAGGCAAAAATTCTTAAAAATCAGGGCATCAGTTTCCAACATACCACAAAAAGAGTGATAAATACACATCTTATAAGACATTTTGAGAATTGAGTTAAAATAAAATATGAACCCAGCAGGTGCCTGGGAAAAAGACAACATTCAATAAATGTTAGCTCCTTATCACATCCATCCCCTTCATACGTACATATATGAATATGGCTAAGAATATATATATTATGCGTGTGTGTATTTTAGTCTTTAAGGACAACCAGAATACTCTTTTTAAAAATCCAGTTCTTGGCCAGGTGCGGTACCTCATGTCTGTAATCCCAGCACTTTGGGAGGCCAAGGCGGGTGGATCACTTGAGGTCAGGAGTTCAAGACCAGCCTGACCAACATGGTAAAACCCGTCTCTATCAAATGATACAAAAATTAGCAGGGCGTGGTGGTGTGCTCTTGTAGTCCTATCTACTCAGGAAGCTGAGGTGGGAGAATCACTGAGCTCAGGAGGCTGAGGTTGCAGTGAGTGGAGATCACACCACTGCACTCTAGCCTGGGCAACAGAGTGAGACCCTGTATCAAAATAAATAATAAAATAAAATAAAAATCCTGTTATTTTAAAGAGCTCTTTTCAAATACAGGCTGTCGCTCAATAGTCATATCAGTTGTGGTAATGTATATGTACATACTATTAAGGGGTAAATAACACCTACCTCCCAGAGTTGTTCTATGAACTATAAATGATCCTTGTAAAACACCTAGCATATTACCTGACATTGGTACTTAATATATTGCATATACCATTATCATTTATGTCATTATCATTAACAATCATCATCATGATCACCGTTATCATTATCACTAAACAAAGCAGCTGGTAACTGCACATATAGGAGATGTATATATGTATAGCTCACTGCTCCCTTTTGCTATCTGATTTACGGGGAAGACAGTTTAATTCTACCACAACCTTAATTTGCCTATGCATAACTGAGGTGATACCTTTAAGAGGCAAAAAGAAAGAGTGTGTCAGCTGAGTGGCAGTCACATGGTGGGCATTTTAATCAAAGTCTCTTCCTAGGCTTCTTTTTCACCGTCATCTGCTAGCAAAACTTGTTCAGTCCTTTCCTCTTGTTCCCTTTCTCTCTGCCCTCTTACTTAGATAGTTTTTGCCGTGTTTCCACGTTCCTGTTTCCTGAGCTGAGACCTTTCCCTCTCTTCAGCACATAGAACAAACACATTTGCCTCTAGTCCTCTAGGTAGCTAATTAACATAACATGTTCTGAGGTTTTATGTGTGTGTGTGTGTGTGTGTGTGTGTGTGTGTGTGTGTGTGTTTAACTTATGACTTGGTATTGTTTTTCCTAGCTCTGACTTGGCAACTATATTTATTTGAAAAAACAAAATGTGCTATGATTTGCTTTTCTAATTTTCAGAGAGCTCTTCTAGTTACAAGGGGGTTGGATTTTCCAGTGGCTGGTGCCAGCAAGCTGGGACTGCACACAGAGCTCTGTGCTAGGCAAGGAAATACTTCATTAGACTTGTATTCCATGAAGGCACTTTTGCTTCTTAACGCCTGTGATTTTAATTAAAACCTGGAAAGTAAAGAATCTTCTAGTTGTATTAATGCTTTCATTTCCATTAGGACAGTGTAGTTTATAAACAGTATCTGGGTTTATAAATTAGTCCTCATGCGAATAATAAGTACACAATGTCACATAGAAAGGAAAACTCTGCCAGCCCATCTGTTCTCTCACTCTTTTTTCTTCGATTGTTGTTTTCCTCTTTGGAGAATCATGGAGAAATGGTTCTTGATTTCTTTTATCTCTATCTATCTCTGATATCCTTTAACCATGTCTCACAGGACTGCGTATGCTAAAACCAGATTTTATTCTGGGTTGATAGACAGGGGCTTTGGTAGTTCATTTGTATGTAAATCTAAAGTAAAAATAAATAAAATTCAGTCATTAAATTCACTTGGGAGACAAAATTTTCTTTTTCTATAAATCTTGATATCTTAGAACATTTTAGCTTTTCAGAATACAAAAGTGTATGGGTATACACACACACACACAAATGCATACACATGTGTTTATATTTCTAAAGTAGAGAGGTTACCAGACACAATTACTTTATGTACAGTGCTTAATTAGTGGGTTATCATTTTCCTTCATATACATCAAGAAATGTAACCAGATAAACAATTATGGAATTATAGTTAAGATTCTGACAAAAATACATAAAATCAGTATTCTATGAAATTTCTGTTTATGCAAAAGCAAATGATCAATATTATTTATTTCAGTAAAAGCTTTCAATTAGAGAAAATTATATAGGGGTCAAAATGAACCAGGAACTGGACATATGTCAGTTCTGTAGACATATTGGTCTCTGGAATCCTTTTTGAAAACAGGGCAGTATAAATTATAAATAAACGTAGACATATTTAAAGAAGTAAGTATTCTATGGGGAGGAATAAACTCCTAGAACTACTTTTTATTGATTAGAGACTTAGGTGGCTTCCATTCCATCAGCACTCAGGAGTCTGACTGCTTCCAGAGCTTGGAAGAATTGACTTTAAGGGTGTATATCCTTTCTGCAGGTACTTGCTGAGAACTCAACCTCGGGTGGGCTATGAAACTCTTTGGTCGAGATAATTTTCAACTGGTATTTATGTCTTGTCTATTTGAAATAATTGAATGACACAAAGAAGTGACCCTTTTATGAGGGTTATGACATCTGAGTACCCACATGGGTTACCGGTGTCACATGTGGGGCCAGGGCTCTCTCCTCTTAACACTGTGTTGTGTGTCTATCCATTTCTTTTTGCATAGAGAGTTAAGGTCCAGGCTCATTTTGTCTGTGTCTTGTAAGCATAGAAGTATCATATCTGGGAGGGTCATTGGCACTCTCTGCATATGTCTGGCACAAACTGACAGATCAGAACACTGCTAATAGGCACATCTATGGTGAAATATGCCAAAAATGAACATGTTTCCTCATAACAAAATATGCATTGCACAAACGTATGTATGGCAGTGTGATTTAAAATCCCTACAAATTACTGTAAATACAAAATACCAAATTATAATACTGTAAAGATTTATTATCAGAAAACTTATGTGGAACTTTTATACGCCAAAGAATAAACATCTTAGAAGTACTAAAAACAACGCTTGCAATCTTGATTCATCATTTTGCTGCATTCTCTATTTAGTTTTCTTCCACCATTTTTTCTTGGTTTCTCCTGAATATGAGCATTCATAAAAGCAATAGTAATAATAATTATATATTGATAGTCTGTAGCACCTTAATTTACAAAGTGTTTTTTTTTCACATATATTATCTATTTTTCAGCAATCTTATGTGGCTAATGAGTAAGACAGTGTGTATGTGTGACTATATGGGAAAGATGCGACTTTATTTACCGGACCTAACAACAAGTTCATCTAAAGTTGCTAAAAAACAGTGTTGTGTGGTTTAAATATCTTATTCTTCTATTTGTTTCTTTGAAAAACACTCCTGTGTATCACCTAATTTTCAGTTTTTGGAACACATTGACCCAGGGATCAATATCTCCTTGTGCCTACCCCACTGTCTCCATGTTTGTGAGTTACAGTTTTCCTCATAGGAGTAGAGAGTTCATTACTAAAGGATATAAAAGACATTTGAGTCACATGATAGTAAGACTACTGATACTATAATTATCTATCTCTTCAAGAAGCTCCCAGTCAATAGGATCCCTTTTTCCCAGCCTGGTTCTGAACAAGTTGAAAAGAAAATGAAGGAAAAACAGAGGCCAAAATGTCATCTGAGTATTGATAATTACTAACTTATTTGTTGTATTTTGGGTTCTGTTGGCCACGTGGCTTTGCTAATACTGAATCCTTGATTTAGAAGACTCACCCCTCCTGGGTAAGGTAGTCTGTCCCTGAGCAGACTGCCCAACAGCCTGCAAAGGTAGGTTCCTGCAGGACTCATAGCAAGGAGAAGCTGAGGAAGCTTCTCCTGTGGTCTCATTCAGCAGGCCCCTTCCTATAAAGAGGAAGAATGAATCTGGGCCAACAGCATTATTCTTCCCAAATTTAACCATCGGGTATGCTCTACCAACTCCCAGGGGAAATAAGTGAAGGAATGAATAGAAGCCAGGAGCGTACTTAGGGAAAATATTCCCATATGGAAATGAGTAGCAGAGAAAAGGCATTCCTTTCTAATAATATATTTACCTAACTGATCATGTAATCATAAAATGACTTGTAAGAATTGGGCCAAGGAAATATGGCAAAGCCTCATTTAAAACAAATCTTGGTAAATATTAAACAAGATCTGTTTCATAAGGGGTATGCAGTATTCAGATTTGCAGAAGACTGATTTGTATCACAATGACGATGGGCCAGAGATTTATTTTTTGGAGTGTGTATATAGTTTTTGGTCTGTTATCAAGCCTCACTTTGATAAATGGATGTGAGCTAATCGCTTAAATGCATACTTACCAGTGTCGCTTAGACAGTGCTTAGCAGCTGTCTGTCCTATTTGTTAAACTGATTAGAACCTAAGACAAGTTCTTTCTGTCAAAGGCCTTGTAGCCCCTGTGTCATCAAACAGGATGGAAGACTCAGTGAAGAGAAGAGGGCAGATGGTTCTCGTCTTCTATCTTCCGGGCCTCAGCAAAGGGATGTTATTGAGATATCCTTCCAAGAAGTTTAAATAGAAGTGTCTGTTGGCAAAATGAAAACAAATGGAGAAGTCTGTAAGACCCACACAGGGGTCTCGGTTTCCTTCTGCCTACCGTCCCTGTGGGAGAGGCAAGCTGGCAGTTTTATTCAGAAGAATGCATCTGAGTCAGAGGCAGGAGCTGTCAGAATTAGTAGGGAGGAAGAGGTACTTTTCCCTGATAGCTTTCTAAGCTCCCTGAAATTCTCTGACATTGCTGAATCTGTTAGAGGCCAATATTCAGTCAGCTTGAGGAGATGGGCTTTTTGACTCCCACAAGATTCCAAACTCATCAATTGGTCTAATCAGTGTATCTCCTTGGAAACACCACTGGGAACTCCACACATGCAACAGTTCCATCCTTGTTGCTTTCTCTGACTATTCACATTCAAGGAGAATCTGCAGATAATGCATGCAATTGCTTATTGTCTTTAGGCACTGTTTACCGACACTTTCTTCTACCCTGTAGCTCTCAGTGCTACTCTCTGCTCAGGCCCACCATGGTTGTCCTCTTTTCCCGTAGCTTTTTATGGCCCTTCCTTCCCATATCTCAGTAAAAGCAATACTACAGATTGTCTGAATAATTTTCGTCTTAACATCTAGGGGTTTAAGAATGATGCCTGCCTCACAACTTCCCATCTACACATACTCTGTGGACATTGCTTCCTTGTCTCTAGAAATGGGGTTAGTTTTGTAGTCCAAACTGTTGTTTCAACAAGCTTGTAACTGTACTCCAGAACAAGATGGAGATCAAGGAAGCGTAAGTTGTATCCAGAGTGCAAAATGGTGCATCAGCGTGATGTATCCGAGTGGCAAAAAGGAATAAATTATTCTGCTCTATGAAAGCTGGTTTATGAAAAAAATGATGGCCTCTGTTTCACCAAAGAACATAAAATTAGCCTTTGTTCAGGTCAAGCTTAATTAGCAGGGGGAAAATAAAAGAATATGTTGACCATCCACACTGGTCACTACATACTTGAATACCAGCACTTTTGTTAGTAAGCCTGAATGCTTAGGAAGGACATTAATAGAAGCAAAAGTCTCTTATTTACTACAGTTTTGTCTTCCTCAGTGACTAGTAAATTGTTGATTGTTAAATTGATTAGAGAGCTTAGGAGAAGAGAACTCTGGTTTTACAGATTAGAATGCTGTGTCAAGCATGTCATATTACCCTGACTTACATGTGCAAATGGCACTCTACCTTGTCCCCAAAGGATAGAAAAAGATGTGAGACAAAGAGTGGGACAAAGATACAGTATTGCTTTCTCATGACACCTTTGGAAGTGGAGCAAAGTTTTCAAGCATAAGTGCCTAAAACTGGTAGAAACCTAAGGGGGGAAAAAACTATGCTATGGATACTCTGTGTTTTTCCCCACCACTCAAAACAAAACAAAACAAAAAAACTAGCTGTAAAGCCCTTCCACAGATACTGTGTCATTAGATTTTCACACAACTTTGTGAAATAACCGTTTTATTTTTAATTTAATTCCTCTCTGTTCCTTTCCATGTTTGTAAAGTGGAGATCATAAGAGGAATTTCATAGGTTTGTTATGAAAAGTAAATGAGATTATATCAATCCCTTACTATGTGTTTCAGTTTGGGTCACTCAATAAGCAGACACCTAGATAGAATAAACTGTTGAAGAGATTTATTGGGAAAAATACATGTGAAGAATAGAGGAGGAGACAGAGAGAAGGTGAATGGAGGCTTCAGATTGCAATGTAGGTCTGACACAGGTGAGCAAAGGACCACACAGATAAAGGATTGGTTTGGAAAAGCTTCAGAGTGCAATTCTGAAAAAGACTCAATCCAAATAAAAAGTTACCTGCTAGTGGTGTTCTGCAATGGGAAGAAATAGCTCAATTCTAATATCCCTAGTGAGCCATCCTCTGAGAACAGCCTGGAGGAAGCATGGCCATAGTACAAGCACCCATTGATCCCAAAGGGTAGCAGCTGGAGGCTCTCATTTCTTGAAGGGAGACCTTTGTGGAGTGGTGCATGTCCGTGACCCTCACAGCACAGGTGCCTGGAATGTAGTAAGCGTTTGAAATAAGTTAACTATTATTATTCCCATTATAAAGATAAATAAGGTGTATGTGCAATGACAATGTGTGATTTGGCTAGGATTCTCTGTAACAGACCCAAGGCTTAAACCTACATTTCTGCCTCTGGATCTTATGCTCTGTCAAGCACATCACATAGCTGCTCTTTAACAGCATGTACTTAATACGTTTCCTTCTGTGATGCTAATTCCACTGGGGACAATAAAACCTTCCCCTAAGTCCTTCAGGTTGTGCAGCCTTGCTGCCTCTGAGAGAGGCTTGGTTCATTCCTGTGGCTTCTTAGGCACAGCATCTTGCCCTTAGCTTTCAGTAGTCCAATTCCTGGGATTTGAGCCAAAGCAAACTCCAAGGTTGAACCTCAGCTCCCAAAAAGGCCATGTCACTCTTGGCTTCAGCATTTAGAAGACAGCATGCAAAGCTTCTTTTTGTCTGCATGGAAAGGCTGTGGGTCTTCTCTGATGCCATGATACATCGGAATATCACTGCATGTCATTTACACTGAAATCTCATTATCATGTGCCAAATTCTTTTGTGGTCTCTAATCGTTTTTCAGTGAATAGATTTTAATTTTTCCTCTTAACCTAAAGAATATATCTATATCTACATATATATAGCCTTTAAAATGTGTATGCTAGTAATTTCTTTTAAATGTCTGAGAACAGGTTTATTGTACAATTTTTTTTTCATTTTTCACAGATAAGAATGTGGCACAGCCCCGTTTTAGCCAGTTTACAGCTTAGACTACAGCAGACTAGTTTCTAATGGTCCTAACAGATTTCTAGCTGCATTATTAGTTCTTAAGCCAAGAGTACAAAATAAGTTCAATTTCTGGGTGTTGTCATGTTTAAATAATTATAATTTCCTTCTTTTAAAAATAGAGTGAAATATCCCTAAATTGAGGTATGATATGTTGAATATGCCCATGTTTACACACAGCAGCATACACAGGTACACTGGCATTTTTGACTCTGCAATATGAACATGGGGACAAATATGAAGAAGTCTAGCGAAAATACAATCAGGTCTTTTGGTGGAGAATTGCAGTACTCTCATGTTGGAACGAAACTTCTCAGGATTACAGTGGTAAAGACTGAAAGGCATACGATTTTTCCCTCATTTTCATAGATAGTCTAACATAAAAGCTTCAATGCTATTACTATAATGTTCTTAATGACCTCCAAAGCTATTCAGAAACGTTTGGTCATCTCTAAGATCTCTGGCTAATAGGCGAGGTGTTTTCAATTGAACCTCTTAAATCTACCCTTGGAACAGGCTTTCTGAGAGTAGAAAATTGATTTGTTTGTTTATTTGTTCCCTGTCTTTCCAAAAAAACGATTTGAAGTAGTCAGGAGAAAGAAGTCACATTGTTAACTGGGCAAGATGTGCCCAACTAACAAATCGCTAAAGTATGGTTAAGGTGATATTGCACGGCCCCTAGAAGAAAGTGCCAAATAACAAGCCAGGCCACCTGGGAATTAGATTACTACCTAATGGTCAAATATGTGTTTCTGAGTCTTTCCTCAGGCTTACCCATGAAAGGCCTTAGAACTGAGATGGGGGTAGAATTCCAGTGGTAACAATTACCAATCATAATACAACAAAATGTCAAGTGGCCAACTTTAAACAGCACTATTCAGTGTTAATTAAATAGGGAAGGTAGTTTCTTAGAGCTCACTTTTAGGAATTTAACCTATATAATTTATTTCTGTGATTTGTGCTTACTGTTGTTTTTAATTACTCTGTTGTCTAATTCCCTAAAATAGACTTCTCGTCTTCTCCCCCCATGTTCCTATATTTAGTCATCATTCTTAAAAATTACCAATACTTTATTTTCACTGAAGATCTTAAAAGGTATGAGAATGGAATGCAAAATAGCTCAACCACAGATCATGTGACTGAGTTTAAATTACCCCATGTTTACCTGAAATGTTTTTAGAGGCACCTTTAAATCTTCTTTTTCAGCTTACTTTATATGCCAAAGAAGATAACATATGTTTAGGTAGTCATTTGAGATTTTCAACCCATATAGCAAAATAGCAAATAAGACATCTGCAAAGGTGGATTTTACAAAAGGTAGGTATTATACTTCCCATTTCCCACAGGAGGAAATCAAAGCTCAGAGAGGTTAAGTCACTCTTTCATGTTTAGCAGATGGAACTAGATCTTAACTCTAACATATATCTGGTGTCTCTATTCACTATAATACCAAAGTATTTTTTTCTCCATAATGCTATCTTTGTTCCCACTGTAATTCATCCTACCTACAGTAGCCAGAAAGATACTTTCAAGTAAACCAGGTAAAGTAATTATCATGCTCAAAAATATTCTGAAGGATTCCTGTTGCATGCAGGATACTATAAAAATCCTTGTCATGACCTTACCGTGACTATCTATGTGACCTCACCTTGTCCTGCCCTCCTCCAATCTTACAAACTTAAGCCACAATGACCCTTTTTGACCCTTTTATTCTTACCTATATAGATTCTCATATTTGCTGTTTCTTCTGCCTGAAACTGTCTACTGTGTGATTTGTACATTGCTTGCTCTTTCTTGTAATGTAGGTCTCAGTTCAAAAGTCATACGTTTTTAGGGGTACATTTGTCAAATCAAATTTCCTTATGATATACTGTATCAGACATTGTTTTCATTTATTTGCTTACATGTCCATTGTATGCCTGTTCTCAACAATTACACCTTCAAATATAAACCACACAAAAATTGTTTGTCTTTTGTTTTCTGTTGTGTCCCCAACATCTAGGTCAGCATCTGAGAGTCTTCTACATCGTACTTAGTTTTGAAAGTGAACTTAAAAACACAAAATCTCTCTGCACATGTTCACAAAACCTTCAGACTTAAGTGGGAAAGTAAATACTAATTTTTAAAATCATTAATGATGCTATGCTAAATGATAGTGTATAAAATTATATACAGTATGATTAGAAGTATATATGCAAAAACTGCAATGAAATAGACCAAATACATTAATAACAATTTTTTTATATAGTGTGACATATTTTCTCAGTTGTCTACAGTGTACCTATTTCACTTTAATAATTGGAATAAAATTACTTTTAAAGCACAAAATAAAACTTAAAAGGAGAAAACTGTTTCTCAGTACTGAAAGGATTATTTTCTAAATTTATTTTGCTTTGCAATGGGTGCTAATATCAATGTTCACCTTCTCTACGGGCCTTATTGCCTCAATTCTTCCATAGTGTCTCAAGTGATGGGTTTGAAGTTTTCTCTTCAGAATGTAATTCAGTTTATTTATATCTCTGCAACACTCAGTACTATGCATAATTCTCTAGAAATTCTATAAATGATGCAGAGTAAAGTAGAATTATGTTCTCCCACTTTCTGGATAATTCCTAGATGTTTATTGCTGCTTAAGTTTGCATCAGATTTTTTGGCAACTCACATCATCAAATTAGGAGTCTAGTTCACAAGTTTCCCCCATAGGCAGAGCTATTATTCCTGTACTCTCTCACTTCATAGTTGTATGTGTAATTTTGTTTTTATTTGCCAACAAAGCCTAACGTCATATCTAAATATATTTCACTGATTTAGATTTGTCTCATTCTTCTAACATTTTAAGTTATTTTAAACCCTATTCTATTACTCAGCCAATTCATTATTCCTGCTCCCATATTCGTGTTATGTACAAATGTGACATTCACTTAGTTGAATTCTTTCTCTTTCTTTCTTTTCTTTTCTTTCTTTCTTTCTCTTTCTCTTTTTTTCTTTCGCTTTCTCTCTTTCTTTCTTTTTCTTTCTTTCTTTCTTTCCTTCTCTCCCTCTCCCTCTCTCTCTCTTTCTCTCTGTCTCTCTCTCTCTCTTTCTTTCTTTCCTTTCTTTTCTTTCCTTCTTTCCTTCCTTCCTTTCTGAAAGGGTCTTACACTATTACCCAGGCTAGAGTACAGTGACACAATCATAGATCACTGCAGCCTTGCATTCCTGGACTCAAGCAATCCTCCCTACTCAGCTTCCCAAAGCACTTGGATTACAGGCATGAGCCACTGCACCTGGCCTGAATTGCTTTGTAAAATATTGAACAGGTTAAGGTGAAGAACAGAACTCAATTCAAAGCTTCTAGATCATGCTTAGTTAATACTGATTTGCCTGTCATTTGCATGCTGTGGTTGCCATTGATCAATTAGTTACAAATCCAGCTACTATTGCAATCCAGTCCACATATCTTGATTTTTAACAAGAAAGTCGTGATGAGGATGATAGGAAGTATCTTGCTAAAATCTAGATTAAAAAGATACCTGCTATATTTCTCATGAATTAAAAATATTAATAATTATATGGAGAAAAAGGAGCTGTGAAAATTCTGAATTGTTCTTAGTGAATTCATGATATCTCTTAATGACCATTGCATTATTTTCTAAGAATCAATATCAAAATTATTTAGTGCATAAAATTCACATTTTCTCTTCAGAAAATCAAGTATTTGCTTATCTTTGGTCTACATCCCATTTGTACTTTTCCATTTTTTCTTTAAAAACATTATCTGTAATTAATTTTCTTTAATAGTAAAGTTTATCAGTACACCAAGGTTGTAATTAGTCTCAGCAGGAAAACTCAACAGCATTTAAAGCAAGTTTTTTCCCCAATTTTTTTACCTATATTGAGCTGCATATCCTTCTGACAGATGTTTATTCTACTCTTTTCATTCTCAAGAACATTTATGCCCTTTAACAGAGAAGCTATGAAAAATCAAATTTAAATTGTTCAGTTTTCTTTCTGTCAAATTTCAGCATTTTAATCTCTCTGCTCCATAGTAGAAATCTCATTTCCTTGCCCTATTTCTCCTAACAGGGATCTTAACATTTTTTGCTATGATGTCATTTTATGGGCTTTATCACACCCTCTCTTCCTCACCTTGCCCCTTGTTTGAATCAGTAGGCTGGTGTATCTGTTTGTTGCCACACATAATTTTGTTATTAATCCAAAATATATTTAGTGGGGATTTTGTTCCAGTCAAAATATTTTTTCTGGGTGCTATGGGAATTATCAAGGTAGAACATGGGCCCTGACTTTGAAGGACCTTGTAAGATTTTCAAGGTGGTATAAAGTGAGTCTTCCCTGAATGGTTCTGCTGAAAAGGTCATTAATTATTCTGCATCAATGGCAGCACCAGAGGCAATGCTTATGGTAATGTTTGCAACCATGATGCATGTAGTAAAGTGTATTTGTATGCATTATCATTTTTATTCCCTTTATCATGGAGTCATAAGCAGACATCTATTTATAGTTACCACACACTTATTTATTAACCTATTAGTTGTATGCCTTAGTGATAATTTTAAATGGATTTTTCCAGTGTTGCTTCTTTACTTATTGTTTCAGAAATAGTTGAAGAAGAATGAGAAATAAGAGTAACACCAAGCTTTACAATTATAAACCCATATTCCAACCCAAATGCCCTTCGACGATAGACTGGATAGGGAAAATGTGGCACATATACACCATGGAATATTATGCAGCCATCAAAAACGATGAGTTTGGGTCCTTTGTAGGGACATGGATGAACCTGGAAACCATCATTCTCAGCAAACTGACAGAAGAGCAGAAGATCAAACACCGCATGTTCTCACTCATAGGCGGGTGTTGAACAGTGAGAACACATGGACACAGGGAGGGGAGCACTACACACTGGGGTCAGTTGGGGGGAAATAGGGGAGGGATGGTG